>NC_056522.1:191783609-191923608 GCF_019175285.1 Sceloporus undulatus
TATTATTATTATTATTATTATTATTATTATTATTATTATTATTATTATTACTGTAACTTGGTTGCAGCTCCTGATATATGCTCCTGACTGAGACATTAGCATGGAGAGTGGGGGTAAGGTGATCTCTGCCTCATGAAGCAGTGGGAATCTTTTGTTTTTGTGAGGGAAGAGAGAGGTAGAGACTGCCACAGGCAAAGACTGCAAAGATGGTGGTTGCTTCATCTTCTTCACCAGTAATTAGAAGTAGTAAAAGAGTTCTCATACCCGGGATCAAACATTGATAGAAAGGGGACTTCAGTCAGGAAATCAGAAGATTAAGAATGGGGAGGGCATAGAATCATAGAATCATAGAGTTGGAAGAGACCGCAAGGGCCATCCAGTCCAACCCCAATCTGCCATGCAAGAAATCCAGATCAAAGCATCCCCAACAGATGGCCATCTAGCCTCCGTTTGAAGACCTCCAAGGAGGGAGACTCCACTACACTCCTAGGAAGTGTGTTCGACTGTCGAACAGCCCTTACTGTCAGGAAATTCCTCCTAATGTTGAGGTGGAATCTCTTTTCCTGCAGCTTGCATCCATTGCTCCGGGTCCTAGTCTCTGGAGCAGCAGAAAACAAGCTGCTATGAAAGAACCAGAAAAGATTCTGAAATACAAAGATATACAACTGAGCATGAAAGTTAAAATCATACAAGCTATTGTATTCCCTATTACCATGTATGGATGTGAAAACTGGACAGTTAAGAAAGATGATTGAAAGAAAATCCATTCATCTGAGATGTGGTGCTGGAGAAGAGTGCTGAGAATCCCATGGACAATCAAAAAGACCAACGAATGAGTCCTAGAGCAGATCAAGCCAGAAATCTCCTTGGAAGCCAAGATGACAAAACTGAGGATGTCATACTTCGGGCACATAATGAGATGGCCTGGGTCATTAGGAAAAATAATAATGCGAGGAAGGTTGGAGGGAAGCAGAAAGAGAAGAAGACTGCATACTAAATGGATGGACGCTATTAAACAGATCATGAGTTTGAGTTTGCAGGAACTGAACAGAGCAGTGGAGGACAGGGAGTCTTGGAGATGTCTCATCCACAGAATCACCATGGGTCAAAATCAACTGAAGGGCACTTAACAACAACAACAACAACAACAACAACAGAACCAATAATTTCTAACCATAACTGAAGGCAACCACAAATCAGAAGATCTAAGAGAGAAGCAAGCTAGTACAATCTATCCTCAGGTTCCTTCAAGAAAACCAACACCATACTTTCTAACTATGCAGGTTTGGGACAATAGTCCTGTCATCCCACTTTTTCAGTTGCTAATGTCAAACCAGCACTGCCCACAACAGAGATTTTCTTATAAACATGGGAAGTTGCTTTAGGCAACCAACAGTGGCAACATTTTTTCCCCATTTGCTTGAAAGAAAATGGTGTCCCAACTATTCTTGCCAAAAGGGACACATGATTTTCAGGTATTAGACTGGATGGCTTACTCCAAAATTTCACAGCATAGTTTTTAGTCTCAAATAAGGTTTTTTTGCTCAATTTTGAAAGCAGAAAAAATATCTAAAATTCCAGGATGTGTATGATCTTCTACAAGAGTAGCTGTTTGGGTGTGCTATAGGAGAAAGGAATCTCAGCTGGCTGGTAAATCCTATAAGGTGGCAAAAGAGGAATATCCCTGCAAAATTAGACTGAGGGAGTTGCCTCTCCTTCATCCTGTTTCTCTCAGTGGCTCCCAAGCAGATGCTTCCAGGAAGCCTAGAAGCAAGGCCTGAAGGCAAAAGTATGTGTTTTTTTTATTCTATTTGTTCAGACCATGCCATGTAGAACTGGCATGGTGCAATAGGAGGGGTGAACTAGCATTTAGGAGATCCTGGTTCAAATCCCCACTAAGCCATCAGACTCATTTGGGTGACTGTGAGCAAATCACTCTCTTACAACCTAACTTACTTCACAGGGTGGTTGTAAAGACAGAGATGATAATAACACAGCCCAACATAAAAACTTTAATATCTCTTCTTTTGACCGCTGCAAGATTACCAAGATGGGGAATCAATGAATAAACTATTGTTAAGAGCTTGGCTAGGTGGACATTAGGCCTGCTTGGAAAACTGGCATAGAAAATAAGAGCTCACCAGATGAAAACAGTATGACATTTTTGCTAATCTTTGCTATAAGTTTATTGCACATGCTGGGACACAAACAACTTTGTGGAGCCCACAACAAGATCATCTGAGGTTCAAGGGGAGGGGGCATATTGACTTATAGAGGAAACCTTCTGATGGATCTATTTCCTATATGTAGAAAAAAACAGAAGACAGTTACCAGAGAAACAAAAATGTCAACAGAATGGTATTGTACTGTTTTATTGTTTTAGATTTGTTGTTAACTGCCTTGAGTCTCTATAGTAAGAGAAAGATGGCATGGAAATAAAATAAAATAAATAAATAAAGTGTGATTACACTGACCTATACACTCTGGGGGTATAACACTGTTGGTGATTTGTCGTGTTGGCTTTGAAATAAAAATAATCTTTGTAAAAGAGTGAGGGGGAAGAGAGTCCTGAAGACTGTCTTAAAATAAAAATGTGCAATGATGATGGCAATAAAATATTTCCAGTCAGTCTTCTTCCTTACATCTGTCACAGTGGTTTCCCCTCTAAGTCGATTGCTTTCTCTTTTTTTCTTCCCAGTGGGATTTTGAAAGGGGGACAAATATACATCATCTCATAGGAAGTCTGGTTTCTCATAATTCCATTCTGGCTTCTGTACTTAAGACCAACCCCTATTGCTTGGTTTCGTTTAAAGCATTCAAAATTTCACATTGATTTCAGTGTTAAATGGATTAAGCCATTTATTACAGAGAGCTTTAGTTAATGGGATTTGTACTGTCATCAAAAGTAGTTTGCTAATCATTCAAGCTGGGCAAATTATTGGGGAATATTCATTCAGAACAAAATCCATGACTTCAAACTGAGACTATTTGCAAAACACCAGCTTGCTGTATTGAAAAGAGGAAAGCTTTGCCAGCAAGGGCATAATAAGTTGAAAGGAGAAAAATACTCTGTAAACTGTGAACTTAAGTGTTTGATTGTTAGCTAAAAGACTGGGCTGTTTAATTCAATGCCAGTGTAGCATGTCTGCTGGGGATGGACCAAGATATTTGGATGCTTACAGTGGAACAGTAATTGATTCCCTCTTCCCCAAGTCAAGAAGCAGAAAAACAGTGAAGCAGGACAACTCACAACGCCTCTGGCAATAAAAGCAAATCAGTGATAAATAGATCAAGCACCACAATCTACTAGCAGATCCAAGCATGATGGAAACTCTCTCCCAATGTGGATTGGATTTTATTATGGTGTAGGGTTGCCAGATTGAAGACTAGAGGGCATATGTACTTTTAATGGTTGTGTAGATGAGAGAATTTCAAGAGGTGTTCTTGTCAACTGGTTGTGGTTGCATCTACACTGCAGAATTGGTGCAGTTTGACACCACTTTAATTGCTATGGCTCAATGCTATGGAATTTTGGGATTTGTAGTTTTGTGAGATATTTAGCCTGCTCTGCAAGAGAGTTCTGGTGCCATAACAAAGTACAAAACCCAAGATTCCATAGGAGGAACCATGACAGTCAATGCAGCATCAAGTTGCATTAATTCTGCAGTGTAGAAGCAGCCTGTGTGATAAGCAACACCTGCTGAAATTCCCTCTTCTACACAACCATTAAAAACATAGGAATCATCTCTAGTTTTCAACCTGGCAACCCTAGGTTACACCCAGGTATAGGTCTGTAGGTGTAAATCTACTTTTAGCTGGGAACCTCCCATGGTGGGGCAGAAGGTCCTGAGAAGTGCTTTGATCAGACTCCGCTATGCTAGCTGACCCAAATTTCTGTGTGGGCAACAATGGATGCAAAAGTACCAACACATTTTCATGCAGAGTTCTTATTTAAAATACTGTAATTGCAAACAGGCGTGGACATAGGACAGACCAACACTGTAGCTGAAAAACTTCATCTGAAAAGTGAAACAGGCAGATTAGGCCAACCCAGACCATTAACAAAAGCAGTGAAAGCAGCTGGAGAAATTCAGTTTCCAGTGACATTTCCTGAGCCCTAAGTAGCAGAATTTTCATAGAAAAATCCATCTGCCACTTCACTTTTTGGACAGTTGTCAGTTCCATATTGCCAACTGTTCTCAATGGAAGTTTACAGTGTTTTTATATGTTCATTTTTAACATCTGGGAAGTATTTTATTTTAAAGTTAGGCAGTGCATGGGTATATTTTTCCTCTGGACCTATTTAGATTTATATCTTATTCTCGTCCTAAGGCTGTGGGATGGTTACCATTCCAATTTACACACTATTTGTTTGGGGAAGAAAAAGAATAAAGAAAAGAAAGCATTTATTGTTTAAAATTTCATCCAGGATCTCCAAATATGTGAAAAACTTCTAGCCACCCACCCACCCACAATGGCAGTTTTTCCCAGCCTCTTGATGGGCTAGACTACAGCTCCTCTATATAAACTTATAAATCTGATGTTGGATCTTATAAAGTGTTGGCTTATCAAGAGTTAGCAATTCTATAGAGTTTCAAGATCAGGGGTGTCATTAGGGTTGGAATCACTTGGTGCAGTAAATCACAGTATCACTCCACCCACTGACCTCTTCCCATATCACACCATACAGAATCTTACCCCCTGTACACACTGGCCTTAAAGGCTGGGTTGGGGGTGGAGTCATGGCGTAGTGTCTATAGGACGCACATCCCAGCTCCACCCTCAGGGCAGCATGATGTTATGCACCACATGATTCAAGGCATCATGGTTCTCCTCCAGCGCTGCATCTGCATGATGCAGTGCCGAAGGAGCATTGTAAAGCCGTACCACCATGGTTATCGTACCCTTTCCAAGGCACAAAAAGGAGCCACTTTGGGGCCAGTTTGGGGCTGCGGTGTGCAGTTGTCACATCCCCGATCTGGTGAAAATTGAGGCACCTGCAGGCCACCCCTTAGGGGCAGTTTGCACAGCCCCTTAGCTATGTTTTTTGTACTGATGTTACTCATAAACCATATTCCAGTATATCGCTGAATGTAATGGTAATAGTAGTGACATAAACAACTAGCAAAATTAAAATTATACCTTTAAATTACAATAAGCACACAACTTAAACATATTTTCATGTACATAGTTTCAGGTGGTTAAAGTGAAAATTTAGTAAGATGTGATATTTTGTAAAGAAAATTTTAGAAGAATTTTTAAAAATTAAAAATAATTTTAACACATTAAATTTTAATTTTAGAAGAAAACTGAGACTTGTCCTTGTTCCTCCCACTGAGCCTCATCCAGCTCACACCATCTCTTCAAGAGTTTTAAAGGGATACAGCTGAATGCCACAGTTTCCACTCAAAGGCAGTTGTTTGGGGAGTAGTGATATCACCACCCCCTTAAGTAGTTTGTACTCCTCATCCTCTTTTAGTACTAGCACTGTTCTGGATGAACAATAACAGGAGAAGAAGGAGATAGAAGATGGGAGAGTAAGGTGTCATTCTTCCCGTGATTATTTGTCATTCTGGGACCATCACTAAGACAACAGCTGATCTGCCATAAATAAGTCCAGGATATGTGTTCATGCAGCACAGCTCATCTTCATCTGTTCAATCAAAGGGCAGATCTAAGGCAAACATTTCATTTGTTATGCACAGTGGGACTTGGGGTTGTTGTTTTTTTTCACCCTACATCTCTCCTTCCCTCCTCCCTTAAGATGCCAGTGCATAAAGGAAAGAGGCCCAGATATTCCTGCAGGTGTTAGGGTTGCATAGAGGACTGACTGCAGTGAGGAAGGGAGATTATCCTCTTCCCAATTCCACTGACAAAAACTATTGAGTCAGTGGATGGACCTTGTTGAATCCTGACCACACTTATTCAACTTTTGTAGTCTAGTTCCCCAAGTCTAATCATTCTTTTTTATTTTGAAAGAATATCTATAGCATGAGTTTAATTCACGAGTAATGGATGTTATTTTTTCATAAAAAGTTATGGACAAAAAAAATCTACACAATTATTGCTGATCGTTTTTGCAAAATTGCTTCTTATATATACAAAAAAGAAGTACCTTAATAATCAATGTTTCCTCTCCTAAAATGGAGGGCCAATGTTATGATCTAAATATACCAAATCAAAGGAGGGGGGGGCTTAAACATTGAAAATGACAACACAAAGGACCACAAACATCAGATAATACCCCCTGTAAACTATAAATCAAAATGCACACCCAGCAGTATCAAAATGTGTAGAGATCAGTTGAACTATTTGAGCCAGGTTCTTTGCATTCTCTGATAATGGAAAAGGAGACATGCATAGCTTTTTGATCCTATGGCACTCTGGATGCAGACCAAAGATCCACAGAGAATACCAGACTGCACACTTTAGATTGTGTATGTCTGACTATTCGTCACAAAGTTTCAGTTAAACTTATGTGTCACAAGTCATTAAACATCCAAATAACTGTGGGAGTTTTAATAGCAAAAAATTAGTCTTGGATGCTTGGTGAAATCATGTTTAAGTTGTACCTAGCCTGTTTCTGCCCACTGCTCTATTGATGATGATAGGACTGCCTGTTTGGTAATGAATACACACACACACACATTTTAACAGGTTTTCTATTACCCTAAGAGGCAGGTGTTGCTGCCCACACAATCCTTTATTTCTTTAATTAGTTTAGTAGAGTAATGTCTGTAAATTCCATTCTTGACAGTGATCTTTGGCCTTCGTTTCTGATGCTTCGAATGATATTGTCCTTTAAAAAGAGGGGGACCATCTTCAAGGTCCTCTACCATTAACTATTTGATTTGGTTGGTTCTATTATACAGCAAATTAAATGTTATTCTGCCAAAATAGGATATACGGTATGAGCATGATCCAAGAACAATTGAATTTAATGGACCTCTTTCAATTAGCAGCGATGGCTATTGTCGTCATCATCATCATCATCATCATCATCATCATCAAGTACAACACACATTCTTTCTAAATAGCCTGACAAGCAGTGATTTCTCAAGTTTTCAGGTGAGAATGGTATCCAGACTTATCTGGTGTAGCCAGGGCTTGAGGCTGGCATCTTTTGCATGGAAAACTAAAGAGCTCCAGACCTTTGCCTTTTTTTAGTTCAATGAAATATTTTTAACTTATTGTAATTCAATAACTCTGAATGTTCACAACAACCAGTCAGAGGCAGGCAGGCAAAAAGGTCAGGGCCTGCCTATGAAAGAGTGGCTATAGAAAGGAGGAGGAGCTGTTAAGAGAAAAGGAGTGTCTCATGTACAGTTAAACAGAGAAGAGGTTTCAGTACAAAACCTAAATGGGATTTAGACTCCCATGTAAGGTAGAAAGATTTAAAAGTACAAAAGAAGTCCAATGAAGTTAGATGAGAGTGTCATGTACTGCAAGAGGTACAGTTAGAAGGGAGATTAGCCTTAACAAGATTCAAACTCCTGTGTAAGGAAGAAAGATTTAGAAGTCCAGTGAAATTAGCTGAGAGTATTATGTTCTTTTAGTTCAGGGAGGCTTGAAATAAAGTAATTTAAAAAGACAAAAAAAATTCCTTGACTCTTGTTATTAACCAAAGTGATATGTCTCTTGCCTTGGTGCCTTTTCCAGTTTGTGATATGCATTATATCTGAGCTTCTATTATCATAATTTAATATCTCTTTAAAAAGAACAAAGTAACTACAGTACGGTGATAAATCTTATGGCAGCATTGGAATTATAACTAATAATTTGTTATTTTCCAAGCTCTACTGTATGGCCACAAATTATCTCTATCCTGCTAGATTTCTGATACTCATATTGTGTCCATTTAGTACTAAGCTCTCCTGCTCTCCCATCTTGTTTTTTGGTATTAGACTATAATTCCTTTAAAATAGATTTAATTTGCATTTTATCTTTTACAGGATTTTGGCCTCTTTAGCTAGCTTTAAAAATGTCAGCTTGCAAAATCTTTCACCAA
Organism: Sceloporus undulatus; assembly: GCF_019175285.1. Classification (NCBI taxonomy): domain Eukaryota; kingdom Metazoa; phylum Chordata; class Lepidosauria; order Squamata; family Phrynosomatidae; genus Sceloporus; species Sceloporus undulatus. The sequence goes on from NC_056522.1 coordinate 191,791,618, forward strand.
GCTGATCAGCAGAACTGCATGGAGCTTCTTGATGCCAATAACATCCATTTTGGGTAGAGATTTGTGGCTTGGAGATTTCCATTTGATTGGCATGTCATCCCTGTGATTTGCAAGATAAATGCCTTGCAGGTATTTTGTTATTTGCCTTCAAATCAGTTTCGATTTATGACAACCCTATAAATAAGTCTTGCAGACTCAGGGCACTTGTGGTTTCCTTCATTGGCTAAGTCTACTTCTAATCTGATCTCTCTCTTTTCTTAATGCCTTCCACTTTCACAAGCATTACTGTCTTTCCAGTGAGTCACATCATCTCATGATATGTCCAAAGTATGACAACTTCAGTTTAGTCATCTTCATTTTTATTGGGAATTCAGTTTGATGTCCTCTAAATACAAACTTTTTTCTCTTCTGTAGTTCATGGCATCCACAGCACTGTCCTGCAGCACCACAACTATTATTATTATAGGGGCTCAGCAGACCACCCTGAAAGGGCGGGCTGGAGGCACCTGTTTTTCCCCCTGAGGGATGCCACAGTAGCCAAACCACGCAACCTTCCTCCACACCAAAAAGAACCCGCTAAAAGCAGGTTATTTTTGGCGTGTGCGGCAGATGCCATGAGTGCGCCATTAGCGCACGGTCACACATCAATGACGCAAGTGCAGCACCATGACATGCATATGCTGCGCCGTGCTTGCGTCATCATGGTGGCCCCTGTGTGGATGGAGGGCCACCATGATGATGCCACTGCTACACAATAGACCTTGGTACTATGCGGGTGCTCTGAAATCCCGAGCCCTAAAATCGGCCCCAGACTGCCACTTTTCAGCAATCTGTACCGGGCCATTGTTATTGCACTATCAATTTATGTAGTGTTTTACAAGTACAACAACTGAAAACAGTGGGTGCTGCCAGAAGTGTATCATCTAAAATGTGTGCATACACATACACCCAGAGGAAAGGACGGAATAATAAATAAAACTATACAATACAGTTATAAATCAAATTATCTAGGTAAAATAAAAAAAATACAATATAATATAAAAACTAATCAATACATGTAATCAAATATATACGATTATAAATTTGAAATGAGTTGATTTTCTTCCCGTCAACTTTCTTCACCATCCAACTTTAATGGAATCAATAATGTATTGGAAATGGGCTTTACACCAAAACAGAGTTTTTAACGGGAGAAAACTATCAATGAAAAGTTGCTCTTCACCAACAATTGAAATGGAAGGCAGCAACAAGAGAGACATGACATTGTGTGATAAGTACCTGCCACAGACCCTATTATCCTACTGTAATAGCACTTTACTAGCCCTGTGTAATAGGAGATTATCGCGTGTCTTTTTTCACCCAATACAGTGGTACCTCGGGATACGAAATACCCAGGTTACGAATTTTTCGGGATACGAAAAAATCCCATAGGGATTTATTGTTTCGGGTTACGAAAGTTTTTTCGGGTTACGAAAAAACTCCGGCGCTATTTTAAATGGAGCCGCGGCAGAGCCACGGCTTTTTCCCCATTAGCGCCTATGGGTTTTCGGCTTACGAAGGCTTTTCGGGTTACGAAAGCGGCCGCGGAACGAATTATTTTCGTAACCCGAGGCACCACTGTATGGGCATGGGCTGGGCATGAGTTTAAACAGGCTTAAATGGATCTTATTGCATGCCTCCCTGCCCAACTTGGCCACATCACATGCCCTATCTGGACTCTTGTTGTACTTTTTGAAAAACGATACTTTCCCGTTCTTCAAAAAGTACACCAGGTGTTCGGATCAGGTAAGTGATGCAGCCAAATTGGGAATGGAGGTGTGCAATAAGATCTGTTTAAGCCCATGCCTGGTCCATGCCCAGATTAGGTGAAAAGAGGCATGGGATGATGATGACGATGATTATTTATTTATTTATATTCTGCTTAATCACTTGGAATCCAAGCGGATTACAACAATAAAAGAGGATACAGTTAAAATTCTAAAAAACCCTATCCATCCCAGTATAAAAACATAGTAATACTAAAAAAAGATTAAACCAGTCAGATATTAAAACAATATTAAAAAATCACAGTTAAAATCAATTATAATCTCCATAAACTCCATAGAAAAGAAATTTTTTTGATGCTATACAAAGACTTTAACAATACTGTACTTTGGCAATTTAAACGCACATACACACATATACTCTTTTCTTCCTAAAAGCTAAATCCTTTCAAGGAGATCTTTAAAAACATTCTATGGCTGCATCTGCACGGCAGACACAATGCAGTTTGTCTCTTTTTAACTGCCATGGCTCCATGCTAGGGAATCCTGAGAATTGTAGTTTATTGTGGCACCGGAGCTCTCTGACAGAGAAGGTTTACAAAACGATAGTTCCCAGAATTCCATAGTATGGAACCATGCAGTTAAAGCAGTGTCAAACTGGATTATTTCTGCAGTGTAGATATAGCCAATATTTCTCCTAGTATATTACAGTGTACATCGGGATAAACAACTGCACAAGGAGCAGGGGGCATTTTTCCTTCCTGCGTCACCCGGTAAACCACAAGAGTAAGATTTAGCATACTCAAAGTGATGCCGTTTGGCCCAATTTTCATGTTTTGGAGAGGTTGGAGAGCCTTTTCAGGTTCACAGGAAGAAAACCACGGCAGTCTGGCCAGTTTGCACTGGATTAGAGGCAACAAATTGTCCAAAAGTACACACACACCCTTTTAAAAAGCATCTAGGGGGAACCTTCTGGGGGGACCAAGGGTCATATTTAGGTGTCAGGGATGATGGGAGTTGTAGCTCTTCACCTCTGGCTTGAACTCACCACCTGGTTGTGCACCGCGCTGACCAGTTTTGGCCAGTGATTATAGCTTAGCAAGAGTTACAGAGAACAGGCTGAAGACCCCGACAAACTCTCCAAGCCTTCTCACTCTTGCTTCCACAGAAGTCTTCACCCTTCTTCAGGATCCAGCTGGTTCTTGTAGCTTCACCCAAGACACCAGACAACTCAGTAGTCTTAAATAAAAGATCTACTTTATTCTACTATATACAGCTCCAAAACTATCCAACACAACTATACTCTACTCCCCACTCTACAACCCACAAAATACATTGGGATGCATAGTCATTATTATAGTCAATGCATGGTACCACCCACTGTTGTCTGTTTCCACCCAGTAGGCGTGTACATCATTCTCATTGGTTCTCTTGGTTCATCCTACAATTAATGATTTCATCATCTCAGCCTTGACCACTTAACAATTGTCAGGTGTGTCCAATTATCCACTTTACATTTCTTGTCCTTGGCATTCAGGACTTGTTAATTGTATTACCATTTACACCTGTGTGGTTCTCAATTGGCTTCTGCTGAGTCACCCTGACTCTCACATACATGTTTTATTTCATATACTGTATATCCCATGTTGCTTTTTCCTTAACATTAGGGTCAGAGACCAAGGGCCAGAGACCACACTTTACTCACTCCTGATGTACATCATATTTGAATAAATCACTATAATCCTTGATTTGTGGCAATAAATTATTTAGATAAAAGTGCAACTCAAAAGCAATATATCTCATAAATTACCTTGTTTCTTGCACCACAATGCTTACTAGTCTTTTATAGTCTGTATAGCTTTTCATCTGAATGAGAGCTAGGGCAGCTCACAGCATGAATTAAAACAAGGTGCATGATTTGAATACGTGTTGAGTATCCCTTATCCAAAATGCTTGGGACCAGAAGTTTTTACAGTTGGCCTTCTGCGTCCACAGATTCTGCATCCATGGATTCAACCATCCACAGCTTGAAAACATTTTAAAAATTCCAAAAAACAAACCTTGATTTTGCCATTTTACATAAGAGATACCATTTTACTACACCATTCTATAAAATGGAAATTGAACATCTACAGATCTGGGTATCTAAGGGAGGGCAGGGTCCTGAAACCAAACCCAGCAGATACCAAGGGTCCACTATATTTGCATATCCATTCATTCTTGGAGATGGGATCCAGGTTTAAACTTGAAATTCATTTATGTTTCTTATACATCTTATACACATAGCCTGGAGGTAATTTTATACAATATTTTTAATAATTTTGTGCATAAAACAAAGTTAGTGTATATTAAACCATCAGAAAGCAGAAGTGTCACTATCTCAGCCATACATGAAAAAAAGTTTCCAATTTTGGAGCATTTCAAATTTCAGAATTTCAGATAGGGGATACTGAACCTGTACTAGTAACAAAAATAAAAATAAAAAAATTAAATAAGCTATCATATTAAAACAACCATACTTTAAAACATTATAAATTCATTTTAAGCCATGACAAGAAAATAAAAATGCAGCAGCCCCATTAAAGACATATTCGTATAGCCATTTAGTCTCTGAAAGCTTGTTCAGGTCCAAAGGTCTTTACCTGCTGGTGGAAGGAGGTCAGGCTAGTCTCTTGTGGCAGAGAGTTCCACAGCTTGGGAGCAGCCCCAAGGAGGCTCTCTCAGGTATGTTCAGCAAACATACCAACGAAGATTTTGGGCTGAAGGGAAAACTGTCCCCAGTGATCTTAAAATTCGAACAGGCTCGTATAGGCAGATCTTTCACATAGTCTGCACCTAAGCTGTATATAGCTTTATGTGTCATAACTGGCACTTTGAGTTGTACCCAGAAAGGAGCAGGTAGCCAGTGAATGTGTCCTAAACAGCCTGGTCAATAGTGAGGGATGATGGGAGCTGTGGTCCATCAACACCTGAAGGACCTCAAGTTGCCATCACAATGTGCCAATCTGTGTCACTTGGAAGTATAGTAGTATAGCTCTGATCACTTTGGTTTTAGTAGATTGTGCTCTTTATTGTGTCCCTTTATTAACTGCTGCATTGTACCATACCTACCTACCTACCTACCACATGTAAGCAAAGATTTATGAATAAACTTTTGGGAAGAGGGACAAAGTCTTCTGAGTTTCGTGCTTTGTGGCCATCGTGAACCATTTCCAGTATAGATTCCAGAATAAGCAAGGGCAATTTACTACTGATAGAAAAATAAGGAAGTGTTTGAAAACAACAACAGGGGGAAAGATTGTGTGAATTTCTCAAATTTGTTTGTTTGTTTGTTTGTTGTGTGCCTTCACATCATTTTCATCTTATGGCAACCCTATGGTGATGGTATCATGAAGTTTTCTTGGCAAGATTTGCCATTGCTTTCCCCCACTAAGAGTATATGACTTACCCAAAGTCACCCAGTGGGTTTCATGGCTGAGCTGAGAACTGAACCCTGGTCTCCTTAGTCATAGTCCAATACTGAAACCATGGTGCCATGCCGGCTCTTGTCAAAGTTTATAGGAATCTTTTTAAATTTAATTACGAGTCCACCTGTTTGGACTCCATTTAAATCCATTTAAAACCTTTTCCATTTTGATGGGGCCTCTGTCTCTTTTCTGTAGTCCTCCTCTTCAAGCGCTGCCATTACAGACATGGAGAAGCTCCCCAAGAATACCTTCCTCTTAAGACTTCTTTTATTTACAAAATATCTGCAAAGGACAAGAGTAGACACAAGAAGAATCAGGTGTTTTCTCTGTTTCCCAAAAATGCTGCCTTGTGTTTTTGTTTCATATGTCTTTGGGAAGGATTTTGAAGATTATTTATTTTATGGCAAACATGAGTCTATTCCTTTACAGTTTTTAATTAGCTCTGGCTGACTCCCTTCTCTTTCACTCCTACCATTGCAATGAATAGGATTGGTGTCTTTTGTGAAAGGATTGTGCATCCACATTCCATTCTAATCTTGTTGAGTTCTCTCCTGTTTGATTCAAGGACTTTGGCTTCATCAAAACTGATGGCGTCATCTGCAGGTCTCAGGTGGTGGAGGGCCTTGAGGCCTTCTCTTTATTCTCACAAACCTTGAAAGTTTTCTCCAAGCAGGGGGTGAAGAATCGGTTAAGTTCACCCTTCAGAGTGAACTTTGCACTCTTGCTGAAATATTATTGTTCTGTGCAGGGAGATGTGTTTGAAGATAGTCATTAAGAGCCACACATGCGCCTTCTTCATTCCCATCCAGAGCGGCCACAATATTCCTATTTGAACTGAGTCCAAGTGCTATTTGTGGATGACAGTATAATGTTTCACATGTTTTAGTCTATTTAAATTAGCTTTATAGTGTTAAATTGTTTTAAACTGCTTATATTGATTTTATTTGCAAGCTGCCCTGAGATCTTGTGATATGTAGGGCAGGATGGACATATTTTAATAAACAAATAAATGCAAAATGACTTCTGAAACAAAAATGATAATGTGATTTTGACCGTTATCTGCAGATAAATCTGAGGGGGATTTATGCAACCCAAAATATACATGTGTGATGTGTACAAATATTGCCATATTTGAAACACATTAGAGGAAAAACAACACCAGGATATGGAAATGCAGCATGGTCCCAGGCTGATCAGTATAATTCAGATTTAAGACATTTTGACCCTAGTGGCAAATGCTAAACTAGAACTATAGAATCACAGACTCTTAGTTCTGGAAGGGACTACAAGAGCCATGCAGTCCAGCACCCCTGTACCCCTGAATGATGCCCATCTAGCCTATGTTTAATGACCTCCAAATATGGAGTGTCCATCATCCTCTGAGGCAATACATTCCTACAGCTCTTGTAGTAGAATTCAAAGACATAGCTGTGTTAGTCTGGAAAATCAGTATATAGTGAACTTCTTTCTAATGTTTAGGTAGAAGCTGTTTTCTTGTAATTTAAATCTGTTGATGCATGTTCTAGTCTCTGGAGAAGCAGAAAATAAGCTTGCCCTATCTTCTACGTGGCATGCCATCAGATTTTAAATATCCATGATGATAGCTATCATATCACCACTCAGTTTCCTCTTCTCCAAGCTAAGCATGCCCATCTTCCTAAATTATTTCTCATAAGGCTTGGTTTCTAGACCTTTGATCATTCTGATTGTCTTTCTCTAGACACAATATATCAGGCAAGGTCTCACCAAAACTATAGCAGGCTTTGCCACTGTCAAGCTTTGTGTTTCTGTTGCTCTTCTCACACAAAGCCTGCTTATACAGGTTTGTCCCTGGACCATTCACTTCATGCATCTGAGGAAATAAATTCTAATCTATGAAAACTCATGCTATCAGTTTCTTTCTTTCAGTTAATCTCAAAGGTGTTAAAAATCCCTTTACATACTAATTTTCCAGACTAGCATGTCTATGTTTTAGAAGCCTTTTAGGGGTTTGCCTAAAAACCTTATTCAACAAGGACAACATGGCATAAGAACATGAGTCAGTCTGTCTGTCTGTCTGTCTGTCTCTTTTTCACACAGTCATGTTGCCATTCTAAGTATAGCATCTGTGGAGAATATTCAGTGTAAATAAGAACAGTGTACAGTTATAACTAATTTAAGAAAGGGGCTGTATGCACAAACCCAAAGGCCCATGTTCCCCCAGCCTCGTGTCACACTGGACACCAATCTGCTAGTCCTGGTCTGATCCTGGCTCAGTGAGGCCTTGGCAAAGGTTAAAAAGACCTACTGTTTGACACAGGAGTTTCTAGGAAACTCTGTGGTAATAGCTGGCAGACTGGATGGCCCTGTGCATCCCTTACCTGCCTCTGCTGTTGCTGCTACTAAGAAGACTCCCCCTCACAGCATGGAGAGGGGGTGCCTGGCCATATGGATGTCAGAGGTTGGAATCGGAGTCTTCTCAGTAGTGGCTACAACAGAGACAAGCAAGGGGCACACAGCAGTAGTGGTTTCATGGCATGGCGGTGGACAGGCATATAAAGACCTGTCCATCCACACACTGGCTTAGGGAGAAATCCAACTGACTATCAAACTTAACTGAATAAGCCCCATATTGTCCTGTTCTCTGAGAAAGGGAGTTTCTGGAATGCCATCCGAGTTTAGAATATGAGATTTAAAAAACAATTCAGCAAACCTAACGTTAGAAATTGGAAAATGAATTTGTTACAATAAACACTAATGATTGAAATAATTTAATAAATTAGTTAACACATTGTCAAAATGTCACAGAGTTACAGAGAATGGCATGAAGGCTGTCACTCTACCATAGTAGCACATTTTGTTATAGGCTATCTTACCCCATTTTAGTTCTAGAAATTCTATGACTTCCCCCCATTCTGCATTAAATTGCTCTTTAGGTCTGTTCTTTAATGCTTGACTTAATTTATCCATCTCCATCACATCATATAAGAAGGGCTGACTGTATATTCCAATTTACCAAGTCAAAGGCTTTTTCTAAGTCTAAAAACAATAAGCCCATTTTTTTTATCACTGTGTTGCTCATTATATTGTATAACATCTATTATTACCCTTGAATTTTTTTCTCATTTGACGATTTGGTAAAAAGCCCCTTTGGTCTTCATCTATTAAATTTTGTAAACATTTTTTCAGTCAATTGAAAAAATTTTGTAATTGTTATTAAGAAGCAATATTGGTCTATAATTATATGGGTCTTGTGTGTCTTTATCCTCTTTTCTAATTAAAATTCTCTCCACTTCTCTCCAAGAAACTGGTATATTTTCTCTCAGACCTTCATTCATTTGTTGTAACAGATTCCCCAATTCTTCAATAAAAGTCTTATAAAATAGTATTATTTTCAATTTTTTTAAATTGCTGTTCCTTTTGCTGCTCTCTCCTGGAATCCAGAAAGATTTTTTCCCCTAATGCCTAACAAAAGAGGCATGTAAAACATTTTCTCTAGTGGTAATACTTCTTCTGCTGAAGCAGCAGACTTTCATTTACTGACTGATAAAGGAGGAGAGGCCCACCCTAATGAATTCAAACAAATTCTAATGATCTCATATACCAAAGCCTGTTTTTAAATTCACCACTAGTGAGTCAGGTAAAATCACTATAAAATCAAATAAGTATAGTAACTTAACAAATTAATTAGCTGGATTGCTCCAAGCTCTGGCAACAATATACCTTTTTTATCCAACCCACTTATAAAGTAGTGCCCAGCAGGGCAAACGCAGTTGTAGGACAAGGGTGGGCCTGTGCATCACTCTCTTTCTCCCAGAAATAGGGGGAGCCCAAGTGTCTTATGGTTCCTTCAATCATAAGATTACACCTTAAGTCTATATGCATTGGGGGGGACACAGTCTTCTTCTCAAGTGCAACAGGAAGGAAGTATTCCTAGCTAAACCGAGTATGGTATAGTGGTTGGAGCAATGGAGTGGGAGGCAGGAGCTCTTGGTTCTAGTCCTCACTGAGCCATGAAACTCACTGGGTGACCTTGGGCCAATCTCTCAGTCTCTGCCATCCTCACCTATCTGACAGGACTGTTGTGAACACAGCGAAGGAGAAAGAAAGGAAAATCATGTACACCAGTGCTTATTAAACTATCCGATGTGGAGAAGTGGCACTTTGTTCTCCAGTGTGCCAGGGACCAGTAGGGAACAGTGGCCATTGGTTATAGTTGTTTCTTTCTTTGCTGGAAACTCTCCAGGGACTGACAGCTGATGGTTCATGGACTAGTACTGGTCCATGAACCACCACTTAGAGTAGAACTGATGCAGACCACTTAGAGCTTCTTACAGGAAAGGTACAATATAAATGCAATGTAACTTGATAGATGTCTAAATCAAATTCAAGGCTTTATTATTATGAGAACCAAACTGTTAAATTTGTAGACTACAAAACTGTATATTTTGGACATCTTTCAGTTTTTCCACAATTTTGTATCAGCTTCGTTTAATGAGCAGTTCTGAGAAAGGGGATTGTATTATGAATAAACATGTGTTGTGTGGGTGTTACTTTTTGATCTAAGTTTTGCTTCTGTCTGTACATTTTTTATCTATGTATTGCATATTATGTACTTGTGTGCAGAAAAATTGTGTTTTTTTTATTTTAAAAATCAGAATAGAGCTGGGGAAAACAGGGGGAAATATGTTTTAGGAAGTGTACCTTTGATTTTGTTATTTATGCACTTGGCATCTGTAAATGATACTCTGGATGGTTCTAGCAGGATTCCCACCCTCTCTGTACTGCAACACTGACTGAGAAATATGGCAGAGGGTGGAGGAGAAGTATCCCCTCTAACCCAAACAATGGTGAATAAAAGATCTGCTACTAATTATGGCTCACATAGAAAGAAATTTTCAGATAAAGGACAAGTGGTCAACGGAGCCCTGGTGGCGCAGTGGTTAAATGCCTGTACTGCAGCCATTCACTCAAAACCACAAGGTTGCGAATTCAAGACCAGCAAAAGGGCCCAAGCTCGACTCAGGCTTGCATCCTTCCGAGGTCGCTAAAATGAGTACCCAGACTGTTGGGGGCAAATTAGCTTACTTGCTAATTAGCTTACTTGCTGTTCACCGCTATGATCTTTGGAATAGCGGTATATAAATAAAACAAATTATTATTATTATTATTATTATTATTATTATTATTACTGGTTAATAAAGAAACCAGGTGGAGCATTAACATCTGCAAAAGAGCATTCAGCACAAATTCAATCTACCCTGGAGACCGCTTTGTATTTAAGTGATGGTGTCTTCTGCAAACATCTGTCCCAGCATGGACAAAGAGACAGTATAGAATTGACATTTCATGATCCTAATATGTAGTATGAATTCTCTGTTACACATATTTACCAACAGAGGTTTGCTATTTCAACTCAAACAACCACAAAATAAACTTTACAAATGGTATTCTAATCCTCCACCTCCTCTATTACACAGAGAAAGGGAAAGGCAATTTAGAAATGATAATTAGAGTAGAAGGAGATGGAACAATCAGAATAATAAGATCCTGACTTTCATTACATATCCAAATAATATCCACTTAGGATTCTACAAACAAGAAACATACAGACCCTCACATGCAGACTGGGACAAATCTGGGTAGGTCAAAACTACAAGATAGTTTCACTGTATCAAAGTCCTCCCCTAAAAACTCAGGAGAGCACCATAAGCCTAACAAAGGCATTAGTCAAAGAACTATTGTTGAGCAAACCATTTTCTAGAAGATGCAACTGACTAGATACAAAGCAAAGAGGGAAAAATAATTTCTTGGAACCTGGCAAGCTGGGAAAACAAAATGGCAGATAAAGAATTTTTTGGAACTCTTCAAAAATGTAATATAATCTGCCTGCAAGAAACCTGGTCTCACAAAGATAACCCTCCACACTTCCAGGGTTACAAAGCATTTAGTCAGCCAGCTGTAAGAAAATTCAAGAAGGGGCGAGGAAGTGGTGATTTGGTGTACTTCATTTCAGTAGAATTGGCAGGAGAATCACAGATGATGGACTTTGGTTTGCAAAATAAATTTTGCCAATTCAAATCAATACAGATACAGGGAAGATCTTTTTCTGTATAAATGTCTATTGTCCTCCTACAAATGGCCAGCTACTGTCCCCCATGGAATGGAATGATTTAACACTCCTGGCTGGAACAGATAACTCAGAAATTTCTCAATGCTTTTCTTCTTATATGCGGGGATTTCAATGTCTGAATTGTAGCTGCTTCAGAAGGTCTTTTTCATCCATTAGGCCTAGAATTAGAAGATATATTTCTAACATCACATACCTCCTTGTATAATAAATATAACCAGCAAGGATTAAAACTTCTAGAATTTATATTCCATCATAATCTATTCACTCTGCATGGGAGTCCTGTGGACATATCAAGGAGGTATTATACTTATTTGAGCAAACAAGGTGGCAGTGTCACTGATCACATATTAGTCTCACCCTTGTTGTTCCCTTCAGTAAATTCTGGAATGTACAGAAAGTGATCACTTCCCTCTAATACTATCTTTATAATCAATTCTTGAACAGGCAGCATTAACTAAAACAGCAAATTTAACTGGAGAATTGCTAGGGGAAAGGAGGCAAAAGTGGTGTATTAGATTGAGTAGCACTATAATAGCAGCTATTTGTCAAGTATGTGCCAATTTTTCCATAATAAATCAATAAATCACTTAGACATCCATCAACAAATTGTGACAGAACTTAGATCTTGTTTAATAGCAGACAATTTTTTTTTTGCCTACAGAATATGGATGGTTTGATGCAGAATGCAGGGCATCCAAAAGAGACCTGGTCAAAAATATAAGGGAATCCCACAAGAATCCATCTGGAAAGAACATGGAAAGGTTAACTAATTTCAGGCTGAAATATAAAAGTCTATTAAAAGTTAAGAAAGCTAATCACATAAAATCTCAGTGGCAGGATATGGAACTTGCAGTAACAAAACAGAAGGAAGACAAATTCTGGAAACTTGATAACCATGGCTTAAAAAAAGCAAGGAATACCACAGGAGGCTCAATCACTGTCTCCACATGAATTAAATATTTCTCCAATATTTTTTACAGTCAATCAAGCCTTTTGAAAGTGGCCTGGATGGATAAAGATTTTTCTAATCTCCCTGAGTGACAACCAGTCACAGTCAATGAGATAAAATGTGTAATTGTGTTATTGAAACCCAAGAAAGCACCGGGGGAAGATATGCTTCCTCCAGAACCTTTTAAAGAACATGCTGAATGGTGGAGTCCCATTCTTGCTGGTCTATTTACTACAATAAACAGTACTGGACTTGTGGGTGGAAAATGAGCATTGTTTCCCCAATCTACACAAAAGGAGACAGGAATGAACCACAAAATTATCGGCCAAACAGCTTGCTTGACATCACTTCAAAGCTATATGCTCAGCATTTGCTTCACAAGTTAATGGATTGGCTACAAGAAAAGCAAGTCATACATGAAGAACAGGCAGGATTTAGAAATGGATACTGTACTGTAGATAAGTGTTTCACATTAAGTTACATTATAAGGGAAGTATAACCATCGGGATACGAAATACCCAGGTACGAATTTTTCGGGATACGAAAAAATCCCATAGGGATTTATTGTTTCGGGTTACGAAAGTTTTTTCGGGTTACGAAAAACTCCGGCGCTATTTTAAATGGAGCCGCGGCAGAGCCGCGGTTTTTCCCATTAGCGCCTATGGGTTTTCGCTTACGAAGGCTTTTCGGGTTACGAAAGCGGCCGCGGAACGAATTTTTCGTAACCCGAGGCACCACTGTATATTAAGGAAAATAAGAAACATGTCTATACTGCTATCAAAGATCTTTCAACTGCCTTTGATTCTATTAATAGAAACAGATTATGGGGGAAACACTACAGGGTTCTGGGATTAATATTAGACTCTTAAGACTGATATGGGAACTATATAGCCACACAGAAATGAGAGTTAGAGTTGGCTTAAATGGTTCCCCGGCAGAAGCTTTTACAACAGTTTGGGGAGTGAAATAGGGATACCTACAAGCACCTACTCCTTTTAACATCTATATAAATGATCTGATGCCTTGTTTAGCTCAAGTTTATTCTCCTTCTCCAGTAATCAATAATAGAAAGCTCCTCATCCTGATGTATGCAGATGATGTAGTGCTTATTTCCCTTTCTTGTTCGGGTCTCAAAAACCTACCGAATGCTTTCAGTGTCTACTGTCAACAGAAACACCTGTCAATAAATTATTCCAAGACCAAGGTAATGGTATTTGGCAGAAATTGTCCAACAGATAAATGGATCTTAGATCAACATACCATAGAGCAAATCCACCTATTCAGATATCTGGGCATTGTTTTCAGTGAGTCTCTTTATTCGAAATGGAATAGGGAGGTAGCAAAGCTGGAAGCTAACAAAACAGTTGGAGCACTGATGAAATTTTATTATAATCAGGGTGGTCAGCTGATTGAACCTACTCTAAAAAAAATCAGTAGTAAAGTTATTGCACAGATGCTTTATGGTGTGGAAATATAGGGCTTGAATATCCACACTTACAAAGCCTTGGAAATATTTCTCCGAAAAATTTCTCTGACAACTGGAATTCCTGCAACTTTTTTGCGAACTAAATCTGGCTGCCCATCAGTTAAAACAAGAGTAGATTGTGCACAGATAAGGTAGTTCAAACAAATTGCCACCTTATCAACTAATCGTCTTGCAGCATTGTGTTACATGGAAATGTGTAACAACCAGTTTTGGAAATCTAGCCTTCAAATTCTTTTACATAGTTATCACTTCTCTGAGTTTAACACTGTCTTTGGCATGGATAATAGGCAGTTAAGCAACTGGCTATTCTGGATAGCTTCAAGAAGAGATTTACAGTCAATCAGGACCTCAAAATTTTCCCCATGGTTCTCCTTTTTGAAAACAGAACATTTTAGAGCCAGAATTTTGATCAAACTCAAGCTGCCTACTTTAAGAATTGTCTTCACTGAGATATGATTTCAAATAATGCCAACTGCAGTTCTAGATGGACTTTGATTGCAAGTAGTTGCAAAACCAATGAATAGAATTTTCTATTAATTTTTTTTTTAAAAAAGACCCCTGCCATGCCTGGATCAGGTGATCCAAGGATGGCAGGGCTCGAGAGAGGACCTGTGAGGGTCTTTCTCCCTATGGTCATGCCTGGATCAGGGGGGAGAAGGACCTCCACGGGTCCCATCCAGACCCCTGCCATCCCTGGATCACCCAATCCAGGCATGGCAGGGGTCTTTTTTTAAAAATAAATTCATTGAAAATTTGATTCACTGGTTTTGCAACTACTTGCCTCACTTTGATATATATAAATGTTCCCAAGCCAGGTTGCCCAGGCTGTCACTTATGTCACTAATGACGCACAGATAATTGATATGCATTTTGAAGTGGTGCAAACTAGTGGGGACAACAATCATGTCCAAAAAGAAGTGATTACAGAGGGGTAATAAAAAGATCCACTTTCATAGTGGGAATGACGGACCTTTTGGAATTGATTTACCAACACAGAGCAAAGGCGAACTGCACACTGGTTTAAATGTATGTGGGAATGAGCCCTAAGTTTACCAATATTCGGGAAAGGTTTTATCTTATATCAGTAACAATTTTAACTGCATGTTAAATGATGGGATGTCTTTTGCTCTTTTGTACTTTTGTGCCTTTTATTTTAAATGTCTTGATAAGTTTTTTCGTCATGGCCTTTGGCTAGCACAATAAATGATTTGACTGATATATGCACTTGCTAGATTTTAAAAAACAAAACACCAAATGCTTGCTGTAAATAAAAGTTTACAACCAAGGATTTTTCAGCATTTCAGTTGCCCTTAGAAACTACAAGTAGATTTAAAATGCAACCCTTCTTTTCACAAAGTATTAGAGGCAACAATTCAATTATTACCATATTTTTGATGGGTTTTGTATTGTAAGTTTTCCTCCCACCTCTTCACTACAGATCACCAGACAATTCACCATCTTCTCTCCCTACTAGAATAACAGAATGTTTTGGGAACACTTCAAAAAGACATTCTACACTGGGAATCAAGCACAGCTCTGACTAAGAGTTCATTTAACTACTCAGAGAATATTTATCACTATGTCAAATCCTTGAAACCTAGGCATGGAATATGTAACAACAGACACTTATTGTGCCACTCACAATATAGAGGTGTATGTGTGTCATGTGTGTCTGTGTAGCCATTCAGTTAAAGTGAAAGCAAGGAAGTTTGGATCCTATCTATTTTTGTATTATCTAAAAGCTACTGTGCTTTTCACTGTATTGTCTATCTTTTCAAAAGAAAAAAACAGGTCTATAGAAATCTTTCCAATCCTTATAACACAATAGCAGCAATACTAATAAAGATGATAGCAATGTATTTTAGCAATTGAGTGGAAACTTTCTGTTCAACAATCATAGAGTTTCACAAGCAGTTACTTTGTTCTATGGCATCTTCCCTCAGACTATGTAGTAATAACAACAACAACTATACTACCTCTGTTATATTATTTAAAAAAGCACCTGACTTGGCCTTTAACCCCTAGATAGGGAAGAAGGAACTTCAAGCAGAAGCTTGGATAAAGAAATTCATCAAACAGTATCCTCTGGTTTTATTTTCCATTATATAAACATTTGATAAATAGTCTTCAAAGCAGGGCAGAGCTCAAGCTAGATGGTTTTGAAAACTGCTTTATTTTGTTTAAAAAAAATGCTTTCAACAGCCTCAAACAATTTATTATTTTTGCATTAGGCTTTCTTTATTCATGTCTTGGAAAACAAGGACCGATCAGGAAAAGTGGACGGGAGTCCTCTGCTACTGTTGTGGTGCCTTCAAGTCATTTCTGGAGATTTGTCCTCTGGCCAGAGTTTCCTCCACTGCTTAAAGCAGGAGTCAGCAAAGATCAGGCCATCAAATGTTGTTGAACTACAACCCCAGTATCCTTCACTGTTAAGTATGTCATTTAGGAATTTGGGATTTGTATCCAACAGCATCCTGGTCTAAAACAAAATACAAGGGGATGGGAAGGAAGGCCCTGCTCATCTTGAAGGAACTTTAGGGGAAGTTGCATTGCTAACATCTTGAGTAGGGTTGTTGTTGTTTTTGTTGTGTGCCTTGAAGTCATTTCCGACTTATGGCAACCCTAAAGTGAATCTATTATGGGGTTTTCTTGGCAAGATTTGTTCACAGGATGTTTGCCATTGCCATCCCCTGGGACTGAGAGTACGTAATTTGCCCAAGGTCACCCAATCGAACCCTAATTTCCAAGCCACTACATCATGCTGGTTGTGTTTAAGTATCCTAGGATCTATGGGGAGCTAGGTTGCATGATTCCTTGCTCAAGAAAACTCTTGATGTCCTGGATACAAAAAAGCACTGTGCAGTCAAGAAGCAGTAAGATTCAATAAGCTCTTTAGTCTCTTTGGGCAAACACCCAGGTGTAACCATTGCATTGGGACCTGTCTTGAAGGACAGTCCTGGAATCTTAGGAGAACAAGTGTTCAAGTCTGGATTACTCAGCCATGGGATTGATGACCTATGTATACAGAAGTCCAAGGCAAAAGAGAGTTCAGTGGCAAATCTTCAATATGATACATTTTATTTAAAAGTGAAAAATACATATACGCACATACACAAAACCTCACACACTCACAAAAACTAGAGAAGTGAAACAGTGAAAGCTTTATATGACACCTGATTGGATGCTGCTCCTCTTGCAGATGGTCTGGAAATGGAAAAAGGGAATTCAGTCACTCCCAATACAATTGGAGAGAAAGAGGGATTAGCAAAGTAAAAAACTGGCAGCATCTCTGCCTGCCACCAAAGCCAACAAACAAAGAAAAATCCTGGGTTTAAATAGAAGTTTTGTGCCCTGGGGCAAAAGACCAAGGCATTGATGTGCCCAAATAGCCCTATGCCTTTCGATATTTATCTCTACTTTGAAGTCTGATCTTCCAAGAAAAGGAAGGGAAGGTGTGAAGTAAGCATATTTCTGAGACAAGATGGTAAGATAGATGGGGTTGCTTATTCCTTCCTATGCCAGATGTCATCCCCTTTGTAATATAACTTTTCTGTTTAACACCTTCTCTATGTGAGTGGGGACCATCTCCTGGTTGGCAACTCCAGGAATGCTCACCATGTACATGACTTGCCTACTTTGAGGCTATGGCAAAGGCTTCTGCATAGAAGGGTCATATAAATAAATAAAGTTTAATAATAATAATAATAATAATAATACAGGGGATGCCCATTATTATCAAAAAGAAGGGATGGTTTTAGGCCTGCAGTAATGGTAACATAGGTTTAAGCCCTGTGCAAGATCTTGTGACCGGAGACAAGGCAGAAGGATAGCTGGGTTGAGTTTTGTTTGCAAGGGTTAGACTCTTCCTTCTAGACCAGTTTGGGGACTGCATATACCTGGAATTATATCAGCACAGTCCTTTAGGATTTATTGTGTTCTTGTGAGCAGGGCTTTATGTTTAGAGAAGAAAAGGTGGCCTGCAAAAGGTCAAAGAATGAATTCAAATTCTGCAGTTTTATATACTGGGTGAGGCAAAAGTCACTTAACAGTGACAAATGCTGAAAATCCATTGAAAAGGTTGGGACTCAACTCTGAACCTGGATGCCCAGGTCTCAGCAGTGGCCAGGAGTGCATTTGCACAGTTAAAACTAGTGTGCCAGTTGTGCCCATTCCTTGAGATGGCAGATCTGGCTATCATGACACATGCCTTGATGACATCCTGTTTGGAGTACTGTGACACACTCTACATGGAATTTGAAATTGGATCCCAATCTGGAAGAAATGCAGCATACAAATTTTGTTATTAAATTATATATTTGTATTATTTGTACTAATAATACATCTAACTGTCAAGGGGAAGCTCTGTAACTTGTATAACTGTTCAACACCTCACTGGTATTTATTTATTTATTTGGAGTATTTATACCCCGCTCTTCAACCAAGGCCCGATGGAACTGGTGTGCCCTTCTCTCCCTCTGGATGATGGTGAATGTGGTACCACACACACCTCAGCGTTCTGCCTGAGGCAACAACTTCATTTCACCTCCCAAAAGGGCCAGCTCTGGCCATGACCCAAAATATTGTTCTTTTTTTTTTTTTTAAAGATATGCACTTGACTTTCTTACTGAGGAACAGGATCTCAATTCATCCAATGACAGGGTGGGGATTCTGTATGCTCAACTGACTGCAGAGATTGTTAAATATCAGAAGACACTCAAAGGCTGTATCCACACTGCAGAAATTAATCACTTTAACTGCCATGACTCAATGCTGCAGAAAAGCCGATCTGGTCCTTCCGTGGCGCAAAAAGGAGCCGCAAAGAGGGGTTCGTTTTTGCACCCTGGAAAGGGCACTGTAGCCACCATGCCTCAGCTTTATGACTCACCTTTGGCACTGCATCTTCTAAACGCAGAACCAGAGGAGCACTGTGATGCCATGGGGGCAGAGTCGGGGCATGCGTCATGTGGGTGCCATGCACCAACTCCGCCTCCAGCCCGGCCTTAATGGCCCAACTGCACAAGCCCTTTGAGATTTGTGGTTTTGTGAGATATTTGGCCTTCCCTGTCAGAAAGCTCTGATGCCTCACCAAACTCCAGATCCCAGAATTCCATAGCATTGAACCAAGTAAGTAAAAGTGATGTGAAACCACTTTATTTCTGAAGTTTGGCAGCAGCCAAAGAGATCACTGAACCAGGGCAAGATCCACTCTTAAATTTTAGACCACAGCATCTATTTTTTTTAAATGGTTGTAGGTACCGCTTTTTTGTGTCTCCAATAGCTCTTAATTACATTTGGATTTGTATGTTTATTTACATTCTTATGTAAAAAATAACTTTCCAGGAACAAATGAAGCAGCAACCAATAAATAAATAAATAAGAAGTAACTGCAAGTAAGCAGAAGTGCCCATTGTGTTTATTGGTACTTTCCATACAAAATGTCTCCATGGTCTTAAGCTGTGAAATTTATAATAGCAAGAAAAGCACTACACACACAATTCTGTATTCTCCTTCACCCTCCCAATGAACCCCACCAGGAAAAAAAAAAGCCTTTGTCTATTATGAACAAGAAGTCTGGATTATTTGGACATACAATTGCAATGGTCTCTTACATACAGTGGCATGAAGTGGCTCAGCAGTGCCCCCTAAAGCTCAGGAAAAATAAGAGGCCAAAGAAAGATAAATCGAGCTGAACAGGAAAATGTGTCTGTTCCTAGCAAACAAGTAAAACTAGCCAAACAGCAAAGATACTTTGAGTGTGGGACTGGAGTGTGAAAAGCGGGCTTAGCAGATTTCCTTACCCATTTATTTTTAAATGCATATTTTAAAAGGTGAACCACGTAGTTTGGTGAAACATAACTGATTTTGTGCACAACAATTAAACTCATTTGTTTCTGAGACTCAGTGTGTAATGTTTTGTGCCTTGTTTGTTTGTTTTTTTAAAAAGCCAATGTGCAGGAAAAGAACACACCGAATCACATAAACAGTGAGAGAATTTATACAGCTACATGATCTCTACAATACAAGCATTACAGTACAAGATGGCAGAGTTTTTTTAAAATTCAGAGTCAGAAATAAAGTTGTTAAAGAGCTACACACACATGTAGGAAAAGGAAAAGCCCAGATAAATGTGGTTATTGGAAGGAGGATTCAGATATGGCAACAATGAGCGCTTAAACAATGTGAGAGATAATGTTACAGAATACAATCGGCCCTTTTTATACATGGATTTTTTATACACGGATTCAAGCATGCATGGTTTGAAAATATTCAAACAAAGTATAAATTTCAAATATCAACCCCTGATTTTCCATTTTTTATAAGGGACACCATTTTGCTGTGTCATTATATTTAATGGGACTTGAACATACACTGATTTTGTTATACACGGGGGATCCTGGAACCAAACCCCAGCGTATAACAAGGGTCTACTGTAGTTGGAAACCAAAGACGCAGGTTCAAGTCCCCTCTGAGCCATCCAGACCACTGGATAACCTGGGGTCAGTCAGTCTATCTTTCTACCAGCGCAACCTCACAGAGGTATTGTGAGGAAAATATGGAAAGACAAGCCATGCACACTGCCTTGGGATCATGGGGTGGATTATAAATGCACTATGTTGTTTTAGGTGTAATTGTTGTATGCCTTCAAGTCATTTCTGACTTATGGTGATCCTAATCTGAATGGAGCTTTCTGGGACTGAGTGAGTATGACTCACCCAGTGGATTTTCATGGCAGAATGGGAAATTGAAGCCTGATTTCCAGGGTCCCATGCTGAAACCATTACATCACACTGTCTCTCCTGTACTGGAACATTATATAGTGGTGCTGCAATAGCCACTCCCCTGGGAAAGGCTATGGAACCTTATTGATCTCCATATATTTTGAGAACTAACAAGATTCAGACCATCCCTACTTTTAAATTTATATAGAAAAATGGAGATGAACAGCTCCAAAAAAGATTCATTGGTTGTTTTTTTTTTACCTTCACTATCTTCCAGACAATGCCATGTTGTTCTGAATCCCAAAGTCAATATCATCCATGCCATAGTATTACTGATATCTATGTAAGGCTGTGACTTAATCAAAGACCTGATCGGTTTTTGTTTTTTCGCACCAAGATTAGATGCTGAAGATAACTGAAAAAGTCAAAATGCTCTGCCAATTTTACAAAGGAGGACAAATTATGGTCCTTGCACTTGTGGAAAAATTCATACGTGAATTTGTACACAATACACACACAATAATTTGTCCTTCACTGATTTAAAAGCCATGAAGAAACTGTTCTTTTTTTTATGCAACTGTTTATTTCTCAGAATAGAAAAGAATAGATCATGCTATTTTCAGCCCATGCCAGAAGTAAAACCACCAGCAGCAGGAAAATGGAGTTTGAAGGAGGACCTTCAAGAGCAGAGGAGGAGTCTCCTGTGATCATTTTTAAACATCAGGTTCTTTCTGTCATTTCACATTATGATAAATTCTTCAAAATGAAATTCTTCCTTATTTGCCCTGGCCATACTCAATAGGGAAATCTTTTCTCTGAAGTACTTTCGTGCCATGGGGATATTAAAGATGAGACACTTCTCTGGGGAAAAAAGAGAAGGGAAGCTCTACTTTATAACCACAAACATGGTTGAATACACAGGGATCCAAACCCAGCTTTTTTCAGAGTTTCAAGTTCAAAACCCTAGTCTTGGAATGGATGAATCTATCAGTTTTGGTTTCTCTCGTGTATGTAAGGTTTTAATTGGAAGACCTTCCCATTCCATATATGAAGACATTTGCAAATCTAGTAAATTATAATTTTAAAATGAACTAAAATGAAAAGTTCACCCGTTCATCAAACCAATAGACATGTCATACCATTGCAAGTCTATACAAGTACTTTCTGTATAAGAGACATATTATCATGTAGGGGCTTTTTAAACAAAGAATGCTAATTAAGCATCTTAAACATAAGTCTACCACTAAAATTTAAACAAAGGGGAATGGCATGACACATGAGTCTTATTGAAGTAGCATGACAAAGACAAGGCAATTCAGCTTGACTCTGAAACTACTGCAGTGTTTATCTTCTATGGATTTTGCTCCCATCAAATTAAATGATAAAGTTCCCCAGCTTCAAATAGAATTACAATTTAAGTTTTAACAGAGTAAGGAAAAATAATAATTAAGTGCCTGCTTTCAACTTAATGATTTCCATTAAAGGAGAAAATACATAATAAATGAGTTTGTTTCTTCTAGTAAAGAATGGAATACTATTCACTTATCTTTTCAAAAAATGCTATAATATTTCCAATTCAAGTGCACCACTTTTTTGTCAAAATATACACAAAAATCAGCCAACCCACAATCAGTAGCGGAAACTTTAAAATGTTTTTTTGTTCACTCAAAAATGTTTGTTTTGTTTTTGTTTTTTTATTTATATACCGCTATTCCAAAGATCATAGCGGTGAACAGCAAGCAAGCTAATTAGCAAGTAAGCTAATTTGCCCCCAACAGTCTGGGTACTCATTTTAGCGACCTCCTCGGAAGGATGCAAGCCTGAGTCGAGCTTGGGCCCTTTTGCTGGTCTTGAATTCGCAACCTTGTGGTTTCGAGTGAATGGCTGCAGTACAAGCATTTAACCACTGCGCCACCAGGGCTGTATATGGTGATGTCTCTCTTCCCACAGAATCTCTTGTGTATGCCCTAACTGTGTACAGCTTCATACTAGATGCCAAAGGCACTGTGGACCTAATATTTTATTCAAAAGGAAAGCATGGCTTTCAGATGCAACTATAAATTACCTTGGACAATCTCATTAGAATGGCAGGAAGAAGGAGAGAGTGGTTTTACCAGTGTTAACAGCCTCCTCTCCTACTTGAAGCCCTCCTGATGGGTCAGCCATGCTAGTTAAGAATGATGGAGTTTTAGTCCTGGCTAAGACATCTGAATGTGACTAACCACATCTATGCAGATGGTGATAACAGAAAGTTTTTATATGATATTCTAAATAATTTTTTTCAGAAACATGAGTGAAAAGAATATAAATATGTTCTTCATTGTATGAAATAAATTGATATGCTCTGAGGCAGGAAAGATAAACATTCTCCATCTATTGTTCAATGGTCATGAGATCACACTGTTTAAGCTACTCATCAACGTATTTTATAGGCTTCAAGACTTCAATAATACATATTTTTTAAAAATATATATAGTAAGCTTATAGACCTAGGCCATATTTTTATCATATGTACTTTTCTCCTTCCATGTGTTTGCTCTTCTTTTTCTTTCTTCTCTTTCTTTGTGTGTGTGTCTCTGTGTGTGTATGTTTTATACACACACACACACACATACATATACATATATATACACATACACACACACGTGTGTGTGTGTGTGCACGCTAATTGCCCTTGAGTTAACCCCTCCTCATGATGAATGATGAAAAAGCTCCATGTCCTCTGTCCTCTACTGCTCTGCAGAAACTTCTGTAAATTCACACGTATGACCTGCTTAATTGAGTCTATCGATCTATCTTGACTGAGAGTTCCTGCATGGCAGGAGATTGGATTGGATGGCCCTTGTGGTCTCTTCCAGCTCTATGATTCTATCTTGCAGTATTTCCCTCCAACTTCCATTGCATGGAGCTTTCTTTTCTAATGACCCATGCCTTCTCATGATGTGGCCAAAGTTCAATAGTATCAGATTGATCATCTTGGCTTCCAGGAAGACTACAGACTTGATCTGTTCAAGGATCCATTTGTTTGCATTTTTGACTGTCCACAGTATCCTTAGCACTCTTCTCCAGCACCACATTTCAAATGAATTGATTTTTTAAATCTGTTTTCTTCACTGTCCTGTCTCACAACTGTATATGGTGATGGGGAATAAATTTGAATGTTAGCACTCAGTTGTATAGCTTTACATTTTAGGATCTTATCTAGCTCTTTCATGACTGCCCTTCTCATTCCTAGTCTTCTTCTTATTTCTTCACCTAAGTCTCTGTTCTGGTCAATATTTGATCCGAGGTACAGAAAATTTTTAAATATTCCAGTTTCTTCATTGACTAAGTTGAATGTGTGCAGATTCTCCATGGTCATTATTTTTTGGCCTGATATAGACGGGCAAAAAGTGTTGTCAAGGGGCCAATTTTAGGGCTCAGGAATGTGGAGCGTCCGCACATTCCGGAGCCCTACCACGCACACCCAGTGCTATCATAGCTCGCCCCTTCCACATGGAG
Organism: Sceloporus undulatus; assembly: GCF_019175285.1. Classification (NCBI taxonomy): domain Eukaryota; kingdom Metazoa; phylum Chordata; class Lepidosauria; order Squamata; family Phrynosomatidae; genus Sceloporus; species Sceloporus undulatus. The sequence goes on from NC_056522.1 coordinate 191,815,615, forward strand.
TCTGTGCAGAACAGCCTCCAAACGGCACCGCACCATCTGTACATCATCAGTATGTACAAAGGTTCTAATGGCACCCTGGGCACATACCAGAAAGAACCCACTGGAAGCGGGTTCTTTTTATGCCTCGGTGTGGGGCAAAAACGCGCCTGCAGGGCTCACCGTGCCATAATTAGGTTGCATCTGGTTTGGGAATTATTTGTATGGCTTTGGGGGATTTGATGTAAAGAGATCAGTTAATATAGATTCTGTTGGAAAACACTTGATTAAGATATATAATCTGGCTAAGATATTTTGAAGATAAAACTTTAGTTATGGAAGAAATATATAATAAAAGACCTTAGTTGTTAGAATATGTGTGATGGTCATGTTTTTAGAGGAAGACAGAGCATAAGTATAAGATTTTGTTATAATTCATAAATTGATAAATATTATCAGAGGATATTTAATCAATAGTCAGTATTTGAAAAGAAAATTGGAATTCAGTTATTAAATATGTAAGAATATGAGGGGAAATTAGAAGTTTTAGGATGTGAAGAAATAGAATGGAATAATAAGTAAAAGTCACAATAAGTCTCAAAATGCAAACGGTGTTTGAAAACTGTGCCATTTTTGAAGACTTTCTCACAGCAGGAAGAACATTGTTAAAATTACTTGTTGCTGGTAATGGAGAAGAAAATTAACAATGAATTGTATCCCTAGGGATGAGCAATCTACCATGACACAAAGAGTCAGACTAGATCTTAGGCAAAAAAGAAACACAGTTATAATTACAAAGCTAGCATAACAGAAATGGGGTAGAACTATGGGTCACACCATAGGTACACTCATGTTCTTAGCACGTGTCACCAAAAGCAGCAAAAAGCAAGAAAGACCCACCTCAGAATCTCATAATTAGCATAAGGGCTGTGAAATTTGTACATTATGTGGCCTGTATATTTGTACATTATTATGATGTAAATATTTGTATATCATTTTAGTTTATGCCATTTGTACATCATTGTCATTAATGCCATGCTTCTTAGATTACAATCAGCAGATATGCTTATTCTTCAACAGAATTATTTTGAAATTATACCTGCAGTGTTGGACAGGCCTTTCAGACAGCATCACTACCAGACTATCTCAACACGACTTTATGGCCCTTACATTCAGGTAGGCAACCTGAGGAACCCAACATTGCTCAGTTCCAAATAACAAGGCCTACTGTCAGGAATGCTGGAAACTGGAGTTCAGTGACAACTGGAGGATTCAAGTTGTTCCCACAAAATAAGGGTGGCAAGTTGAGTGCCTATGCTCACCCAGGTCTTCTCATTGAACCCCATTACTTTAATACCCAAACACTTATATTCTGTTAATTGAAAAGGACCCTTGGGTCCTCTACAGTGCGCAAGGACAATTTTTTCCCCATTTTCACCCTCATTGGTTTGACTTGTTTTAGGCCTAGTGGGCTTCTTCCAGAACTGGAGATAACTTCTAGTCACCTCCATTTTTTTAAGGTGAAGAGGTCAAAACATGGAATCATAGAGTTGGAAGAGACTGCAAGGGCCATCATGTCCACATGCAGTGCCTACAGGAATAATGGGGCTTTTTAAGTTTTGAAAAATGGAGACATGAGGATTGTATGAGATATACACTCCTTCAGGGTCCATTGGGGGGCAGAAAGCAACCCCCAGAATTTCACGACTTCCCCACCCCAGCTTTGGAAGGGGGAAAAGATTTGATAAAGGGATCAACAACAGCAGATTGAGATTTAAGGAAAATAATTTGTGTCCTTGTTTCTGAATCCTTATCCTGAGATTATACTCCTTTGAATGGAAACCCTGAGAAGGAAGATACAATTCTCAAACTTTGGTTCCTATTTTGAATTTCACATAGCGACATTGGATGGAATCCTGTTGGGAACTTACATCTACACAACTGGATTTAGGTCTGTGGGAATGAGAACTGCACAGTTGCATAACATCCATATCCAGTAAAGGGCTGCTGTTAAATTACATTGGTACCCAGTGCACCCAGTGATCATTGGTACCCAGTGCACAACAGGACCGATGCTCAATGGGAATGATACGCATTGGTCCTGATGCACATTGCATCAGTCCTCATGAGTATTGCATCAGTCTCAATTAGCCTTGGACACCAATGTGCATCTGATACTCTTGCTGATGTCACAATATGCATTTTCACAATTGAGTAACAGGGGCTGCTGCCCCATTGCAGAAATAAAGCAGTTTGACACCACTGTAACTGCCATGACTCAGTGCTATGGAATTCTGGGGTATGTAGTTTGGTGGAGCACCAGAGGTCTCTGACAGGTAAGGCTAAATATTTCACAAAACTACAATCCCAGTATTCCATAGCATTGAGCCATAGCAATTAAAGTGGTGTAAAATGTCTTTGTTCCTGCAGTGTTGCAGCAGCCTGGGTTTCGAAGTACCTCTACTTTTTAGCTAGATATACACAAAGTCATATAGGATTCTGGACATTATCTCATGTGAAAGTGCCACTCTGAGGTAATCACTGATATTTACCATATCAAGGCAATTGTTTAAGTAACTGATAGGCTCCCAGATGTGGCAGATAACAGGTTTTCATGAGGTTAAAATAATTAAAAGGTGTGTCTAAAACTTTCTCAAAGCTCCTCACATGCTGAAACAAGGCCCAGATGGAGTCCCATTAGTCAGCCTCATCCCAGCTGTGGATGGTGGTGTTGACCACATACCAGACTGGCTACTGATTGACCCATGATCCCCAAAACACACGGAGGAACTTAAAATGGGGAGCTTATGTGGTGGGGAGGACATGCATCCACATGCATACAACTCATTCTGCCTGTGACAGAAGGCACAATGCAGGAGGGAGACAGAAGGTATGGCACTGATATGACAATGGCATTGGCAGCAAGAAGAGACGTGGCTGGCACAACCCTGGCCTTCCACCAGTCATTCACTTCTGTCAAACATTAAAATCAAGATGAATCTTTAAATTGATGTGTCTTCCCTCCCCCTTCCTACACTGTCCAGAGTGTGCTGGGTTTTTTCATTAATTTTCCAGAGCAAACCTCTCACTTTGAGTGTCAACCTACTTTATATGTATTCAACAAAGGCTATGCCTGAAGAAGCAACTATATCATGCATCATTCTTTGGGAATGCCGATTGTTGATAGCCGAACAATAGGCAGTGCTTATAGTCAAAGCCAAGGACAAATTTTTGCTTTATTTGATCTTGAAAGGAGATTCCAGAGCAATTGTAAACTGGATGTTTCAATAACAAATAGCAATCCCAAAAAGTGCATTTATTATTTCGGGCTAAATCTTTTTTATAGTTTATTTCTTCAAAATTTATTTTCAAGGTGTACCTGTACAGCAAACAAATAATTTGTTTTTAAAAAAACTATTATTTGCTGAAGGAGCCAGTGTAGTATTTTTTTTTTAAATGGCTCTTAGAAAGGGGGGAATGAGGTGATGTGTTTAAGATCATGATAAAAGGATCAGGGACAGATTCATTATATGAAAAGAGGAAGAGAGAGAGAGAGAGAGAGAGAGAGAGAGAGAGAGAGAGAAGATAGGCAGATAAGATATATTAGATAGATAGCAGAAAGATGAAACAGTAATAACGTCTTTAGATTTTCATAGCTAGGCTCATTGTTTGTCTGAAATGCTTTCAACCATTTCTTAACTCTTGCTTTGGAAGGCCCACTTAATGCCAACAAGAATTCAGAAAGCATAGAGTTAAGTAAGTTTGCTAGTCCACCACCCACCCATCCACCCACCCCACCCTCCAAAAAACAATTGGAATCAGCAGTTTGCATTATTTTAAAAATGAATGCTGAGAATCAGCAATTTCCTTTTTCTTTTTCTTTCTTTTTTTTAAAGATCTTGGGTGTTTTTTGTTTTTTTTTTATTTAAAGTGGAAAACTACATTAAGTGCAAGGCACTCAACAAAGAAGCAGTCATAAAGCCTAAGTAGTCTTGGAGTTATAAAATATGTCCGTTGTGGCAATTCCATTGCCAACAATGAAGTTTTAAGCATTAATATGCCTTCATTGCAGTTTTAATGCCTTAATATTGACTCTATAGCTCTTTTGGGTAATTTTGCTTTCTCTGGTACTTGAAAGGTGATGATGTCAGCGTTCTTCATCCTGATTCATATGCAGGTTGATGAAGCTGAGTTATTTATTGAGTTCCATTATATTTTCTATAAACATTAGTTCTCAATAAACAGAGACATTTAGCCGAGGGTTTATTTATTAAATAGGTACTGTACAGATGGTTTTGCCACACATGATGTGCTGCAGAGGATATTACTCAGGAATAATCAGCTGTGTTATAGCTTGGCTAAATTAATAAGATGATAATGATGAAATTGATGCTTTTGAGCTAGGCTTTGTAAATGGTTTTTGCATAAACAAACTGATAAATTTGAGAAGCAATTACTTGCTTGTCAAAGATAAAAACACAACAGGGCCCATTTATAGTTAGGTCCTATTTATTTTTAAAGATTGTACCAGATTTTATGTTTAATATGCTGCAATTAAAAAATAATACTTAAATGAAGAATAATAAAAAACTAACTTTCTGAGTTTCTCCTTCAAATTTGAAGATGCAGCATTGCTTGGTTAGACATCAAGTAAACTTTTTCAGGGCTTTCAGGCTATGTCACAGAGGGATTTGGGGGGGAGAAGAGAATCATTGCTGAAACGTGAAAAATATTCTCATGAGCTCATGACATGCCAATGCAGCTGTTACAAACACACAAGCATGCATCTTTAGATAGCTATACACACATGATACAGAGAGAGAGAGAGAGAAATTAACAAAAAACAGAAAGGGGTCCATCCTGACATCTATTATATCCTCTCCCCAACCTCTCATGCATGACCCCTCATCACATATTTTTTCTCCCTGAAAAACTGGATTCATGGAACGATTCCACATACACATCTGGGACATCCAGTAGATGGCCAAATCAGGCAGTTTTCATGAAGAGTGTGACATTAAAATATCTAAAAAAAAATATTTGCAGATTTGTATGTGTATATATTGAATGGATGAGGCTGCACACAAATACCCATGTTCATATTACATGCCATTTGTTATGCATCTACCCTCAATTAGTGTGAAAATCCAAGTTAGTATGCAAATAAATTTGAAATTCTTGCTTATAGATTTTGTAGTGTATATGATTTCAGAATTATGGCAAAGGTGCGGTTGATTTCTTACTGTCTCTCTGTGTGTTGTGTTTCTTCGAGTCATTTCCAACTTATGGTGCCACTAAGGAGAATCTATCACAGGGTTTCTTGGTAAGTTTTGTCAGAGAGGGTTTGCCATTGCCATCCTCTGAGACTGAGAGAGTGTGACTTGCCCAAGATCACCCAGTGACTGCTCTCCAGAGTCATAGTCCAATGCTCAAATCACTACACCATGCTGGATCTATATACCTTTGTTAGATTATTTAAAAACTGGTGTAATTTAGCATTCCTGTCACCTTTGGTTACTTGAGTAGGCCCTATCTGAGATAAGCTGTGTTAAGCAGCAACAATTTCTCATGGAAGCATTCCTAAATGTACTCAGCTGTATCAGGTATTCACGATAAGGGACATTATTCACTGACCCCTCCCAAGACCTGCTCATAAAAAGGTTTATCTCATTCCTTCTCCTACCTGACTTTTTCTAGCAACTTCTGGACCATGTAGATGGCTGAATATATGCTGAATATAGGGCCAGGAAGAATATGAGCCCTAGTAGAAATGACAGCAACTGCTGCAGTTTGCCACTTGCCCTACTGTTAAAAAATGTATTTGTCTCTGGCTCTGGATTGTCTAATTATCTAATTAGATGAGTTTTACCCAAATTCTGGTCCCATGGCCTTCATCCTTTCCACATCAGCCAGACCAGTGACATCCTCCCAAAACTTGCCTGTCCTGTCACTGTGACATCAGCTGGATGCAAACTGTGATACCAGATGAGCCAGTTCCTTTGATACCACAAAGGCTCATTCCATAATCTGTTTTGACAAGGCTATGAAATAACAAACTTCTCCAAAATCATTCTGACCCTCTCTTTTGGTTTACCCTTCAGGATTTTGGTGAAAGGCCACCAAACATTTAACTAAACCCATAAAGCAAGGTGAAAGAAGCCTCCAACATAGCCATTTGTGGTTTTGTGCTCATAGAAAACACTTTGGCTAGCTTACAGAAAAGTACATGATTCTTGTCAATCTCCTTTACCACCCCCACCCCATTAAACTGCAGCTACGTTATGGTGGGGTGTGGATGAGGACCAGTGCAAATGGTATGTCCCTCCTTGTACAAACAGAAGTGCCTTCCACTACTGCAAAGCTGATAATGGAGGCAACCTATTGAAAGTAATCTTAGTACATGTGAATAAACATGAGGATCCTAATAAGCTGGGGTTCTGTTTGAAATCATTCCCTCACTCACTCGCATCTGCACAAAATCATGGCCAAGCTGCAAGAAAAAAAAAACACCTGTTTTTGAATAATTTCTTCTCTGTAGATCTCTTGCTTTTGCTTTCCTTCCCTTTTAATGTCTGTCCACCACCTTCCTCCTCTTTCATTCATGAGTAGACATATTTTCTTGGCTACTGGAGCGGAATACAAAATGCCACTTTTGGACTGATAGAATTTTTCTTTAATGAATGCAAAGATTCAATTTTCCTAGTGCAAGAAAAGGGGGAAAAGCATCATTCTTGTGTATATCTATATCTCTTCCACTCCAGCAGGCAGAGAAAAACACCTTAGGCATCAGTGGTCCATCTACCCCATCTGAAGATGAGTGAATAGGAGGCTCTTTTACAATTAAAGACACCCAAATGGGGAAAACTACACAACAGCACTGTCCTTGGAGAATTCACCTGCATCTTTGAGAAAGAACAGCTAAAGGATTTTAAGAGACAGAGGACGGCTGTTCCATTTTTATGCTAAATAAATGCATGAAGTTTAAATGTAAAGAGCTATTAATAATTGCTACGCATATCTTGGTAGTATGAAGTTCAGCGCCTGGGTGATAACACTTGATCACATCTTAAGAATGCCAGGAGGCTTCAGCCTTGCTTGATATTTGTCTCTGCAACTTACCTGTAAACACAACCAAAACTTCCATCAAGTTTGCAAAATGCCTGAAATAGCAAGCTGGGAATCATGGGGCCCTCCAGAGGTTTTTGGATTGCATCTTCCAGCAACCCCAGCCAGCAAAGTGTGAAACCAAGTTGCAGGTCAGCAACCTCTGGATGTCTGCATGATCCCCAGATGTGCAATATATGAACCATTTCACAGACATCAGCCAGCACCAGAGCTGGCCCAAAACAATTTGCTGCCTAAGGTAGAGCGGTAGATGGTATTCCCATCCCTGAAGTTCAGATGCATAATGATTATTCAAACTGTTTTGGCACCAGAGTCAGAAAGAACTCATAAGCACTTCTCCCTGTCTCTGACAATCAAAATACAATAATGCCAAATTAAATAAGAATTTGCTGCCCGTTGATGACAACCCAACATCTGATACCTAAGAGTGCAAACCTAACTGAGATGAAGCAGCTATAGGATGTTAGGACTAAGCACAAGCATTCTTCTGCCAGTAGAAATGTCCTTTTGCTTGGCAGAATCCTATTTTCGTGGGTCATCTCAGAGATCTGTCAACAAAGCCATCTGCTTGCAGAACTAGATAGGTGGATCAGAAGGAGGAGGATTGGCATCTTCTTGAAGGTTGGGATGAGTGACACCCTAATGACTTCATGAGTGACAGAATGGGTAAAAATTCCATTCTTTCAGAGACATTCTAGACTTGATAACAATTGTGCAATTGGTAGTAGTGTGGTCATGTGGTGTGGAGAAGCAGTGGCTTGGTGGTTAAGGTCAGAAGGTTGGCAGTTCGAGGTCCACGTGCCACACAGTGGGGTGCACTCCTGTCACTAGTCTCAGCTTCTGCCAACCTAGCCGTTCGAAAGCATTCAAATCTAAGTAGATAAATAGGTACCACCTCAGTGGGAAGGTAACAGCATTTCATGCAGTCATGCTCGCCATATGACCATGGCATCATCTTTGGACAACACTGGCTCTTCAGCTTAGGAATGGAAATGAGCACTGCCCCCTACAGTCAGTTACATTTTTTAATAGTGAAGGTAAAACCTTTACCTTTATAGTGGTGTGGTCAGTGAGTTTTCATTACTTAGCAGCAGCCCCCCCACACACACACACACAAACAAACAAAGAAAACAGAGCTTGGAAAAAATGCTGGTGTGTGTGTGTTTCAGTTCCCAGAATCCACCAGCCGGCATGATTTTCCAAAGCTGGTTCTGAGCTTTATTGAGGGGTATGTCCTATCACTATAGAAGTTGGAAAAAATAACCAAAACACTGTTGTGAAGAGGCTGTCACCTGGAACTTTTCACTAGTGCATCCACAGATCACTCTAATTAGAACGATGATTTGAACCCTGAATGAGTATCAGCCTGATTAGGCAACTACTATAGATTCAGAGTAACCCAGCTGAGATGTGCTTCCTTTCAGGTTCCTGACAGATGCTAGTGTCAGTTTTCAGAGAAATGAGTATGAATTCATTAAACAGCTTCCCTTGAAATCCTTGAACTATGTTAATACCCTCAGATGCTTCTCTGGGATAGTGTTGGAATTCAAATAGCACAGAGCCATTTTATTGTTATTAGGTCTGTCCACTTGCAGAGTGACAGTGTGTACCTCTAATGCCTTCTCTGAATACACCTCTGTTTTCTGGAGCTGTACACAAATGGTTGCTCACTGGTTAGCTACTGTGGGAAAAAGCATGCTGGGTGAGACAGACATTCAGTCTGATCTAGCAACATTCTTGCACTGAAGTTCAGGAGGAACAGAGAGGACAAGAGATGATAAAGCAGAAGGCTAATAGAGGGCCTTCCCTTATTAAGTGGTCAATTAAAAATTCTTCAGGGTGTGAATTGGCCTGAAAATAATGCCTTCTAATCTGGAAAACATTTTCTGAAGATTTTCTGAAAACCTGGAGGCCGTTTATGGACTTTTTGAGCAAGAAGAATGGTAACAATGCAACGATTGTGGTTATGGGTATTATTAATTCTGGAAGGATTACTTAATTGCAAAGCTAAAAAAACCTGGTTTACCCATCCTGAAGTAAAGTCTAATTTGGGATGCAGCCGGGTTCTATTGTCTGGATTTTGTCGCCCAATCTGCTAGCTGAATGCACCTGCTGCAGCCTGGGTCCCAGGTGCACTCAGCAAACCGCTTTTCAAGGTTGGAAAGCTCCCAAGAGTTGCAGCCAGGCTGTATTCAGCCAGTAGGTTTGGCAACAAAATCCAGGTGATAGAAGCCGGCTGCATCCTGAATTAGACTTCAATTCAGGAGAAGTAAGATGGGTTTTTTAGCGGTGCGATAAATGCCTTAGTTAGACCTATAATGCAGAACTGTATTTTTCTCTTCTTTTTTGCAGTTCCTTCTCTTTTGTTAATTAATTACAGTTTAGATGAGGGTGTCAGAATCCCATGGTGTGTTAATAAGTACAATCAGGCTTCCTTAGCCATGGATTCTTAATCCATAGTTTCAAGCATCCAGCACTTAAAAATATTCAAAAATATATAAATTCCAAAAAGCAAATCTTATATAAAGTACACCATTTTACTATGCCACTGTATTTAATAGAAATTTAGCATCCACAGATTTAGGTACCCATGGGGGTTTCTAGAGCCAAACCACAGCAGATACCAATGGCCTATTGTAGTAGTTAATATTCAGTGTTTAGTTCAGTTTAGTGTTTCAGTATGATGTTTTAGTCTTAGGGTGCATCTGCACTGGAAAAATAATGCAGTTTGATCCCACTTTAACTGTCATGACTCCATCCTATGGAATTCTGGGAGTTATAGTTTGTTATGGCACCTGAGGCTTCATAGACCCAGGCGCACGCACCATTAGAATCAATGGAGGTCACCCCTCCGCACATAATCAAGGCTGCAGATCTGAGATCTGCAAGTTAGGAGGGGCGACTGTACATATATTATCACATACGCTTTTGTATTTTTCTTTTTCTTTCTTTCTTTCTTTCTTTCTTTTCCTTTTCTATTTTTGATTTTTCCTATTTTCCCCTCTCTTGAATATTCATTCTTGAATAATCAGTATGCTTTGTATTCTTTTATTGGTTAAACCCAGAAATTCATCAAAAGCACAATAAAAATATAATCTAAAAGACAGTTTGCTTAATTCCAGGTGTGTGTGTTTGGGTATGTGAAAGAGAGAGAGAAAGAGTGTAAGATGCAGCTAGATATAAATACTGTGTGCATTCTCTCAGACATGCCTGTGGCTATATTTCTTCCCATATAGTTTAGCTAAGACCTCGTTCCAGCAGCTGCCTGCCTTTCTCCCATGCCCCAACCTTGCCTCACTTTCTGCTGCGTGTTAGGAAGGCTTCCCTATCTGTCTCTGTTCTGAATCTGTTGCCCTGTGGTGCAGCTGTGAGCCTCCACTGTCTCCACTTTGCACATTCTTGCTTGAGATGAAGAAGCCTCTGCATCAGAAGGATTTGAGCACCAAGGGTAGCATTTTAAAGCAGAGCTGCTGCATGGCTGGGCCCTTAATATGCACTTTGTTCTTCTTCACATCTGAATAGGCAGCCTTCCTTATCTGTGACCAGTGGAGTGTTCTTTTTCCATCTGTGTATTCAACACATCCCTCCCTTTCATTTTTTGCTGTTGAGAGTTAAGATGCTGTTCTTCTCTTTCCTCTCTCTTCTTTATGTTGGCTTAGCCAATAATTTTTCACAAAGCCCACATATCCTCTCCCTTCAGAGAAGAAGGCAAAAAGGTGGAGGCTCTTGCCAGAGACAGATGCACTCTTTAATGCCAGAGTACAAGCCAGTGTGTCATAGTGGTTTGAGTGCGGGACTATGACACTGGAGATCAGAGTTCAATTCCCACAAGGTGACCTTGGACAAGTCAAGTTCTCTCACCCTCAGGGGAAGGCAATGGCAAATCTCCTGTGAACAAAAAGAAAACCCCATGATTGGTTCACCTTAGGATCACCATAACCCGTAAACAACTTGAAGGCAAACAACAACAACAAGCAAGGTCTCCCAATGAAATTCCATCCTGTTTAGGAACTGGACTCCCAAAGCATACCCTTGATAGAACAATTGCCTTGTCCATTCCTAGAGGATGGAGCGATCAAAAGGGAAACAGTCTGTAGGAGCCAAATCTCTCAAGGTCCAAGCTCAGAGATGTTTTAAGGTGTGGGGTTAATCATATTATCTGCCAGCCCCCTCCAACTAGGATTGTCAGCCAGAGAGCTTCTCTGGCACCTCTGACCAAACTGCAACCCCCAGAATTCCTTAGGATGCAAACATGGAGGCAAAAGGGGGATTGTAGCATTATAAATAAATGGTATGAAGAGGATCCCTAATCATAGGGACTATAAGAGTCATAATTATAATCTAACATAATAGTCTAAACTCTTAGTAGTCTAAATGCATCTGAGGAAGTAGACTGTAGTCTAGGAAAGCTCATGCTGCCAATTTTTTCTTTCAGCTCAACAGACCACCCCTAAGGGGCGGCTCTGTGCCACCTCTTACCTCACTGGATTGGGGCCTAGGCAACTGCACACTACAACCCCAATCTGGCCTTCCCATGATGCAAAAAGAAGCTGCAAAAAGCAGCTCCTCTTTGCACCATGGAAAGGGCACCCTAACCACCATTGGCATGGCTTTTCACCACTTCTTTGGCGCAACGCATGTAAATGCTGCGCCAAAGACAAGGTGGGATGCTACCCACCATCTGGTCAGGTGGGCAGTGTGGGGGGCAGCAATAAGGGTGGCTGGTGTGCATATGCCATACCCCCATGCCAGCGTATAATGCCATTCTGTCGAACCCCTTAGTCTCCAAGTGCTACATGATTGCTCTACATACTAGTCTAAACTCAGTCATATCCTGGGTAATCAAGAGCATGTCTACATGTGCCAAATGAACTGGTTTCCCCCCTGCCCTCATGATACCCTGTCTTCATGACACAGGGCTCAAGCCCTGATTTGAATGCCCATTGTGTTCATGACGTAAGGCCAGTACTGCACGATATCCGGTCCATCAGTCCCTTAAACTGGATTGAAGAGATTTATCTTTCATTCTGAGCACTCCAGAGTGATACTGGGTGGCCATTTACACACATGTCTTGCTGTGCCACCTAGTACCACAGCTGTTGGCACAAGTCACTTTCTTTGAGGTGCTCAGCCATGTCACTGACACTGGGTGTCTTGTTTTTTACCTCAGAGAGAGCAACTTGCACCAGCAATGGTGGCACAGGAAGGCACAGAAAGACACATATGTAGAGTGCCTCCCAGCATTGCTCCAGAGTTTGCAAGTAGTGGGAATTCATGGCAACTCCAGGGCAGGAATACTCGAGGAACAGCCCAAAGTATTCTGGCCAGTATTGTTGTTGTGGTGGTGGTGGTGGTTGTGTGCGTTCAGGTTGTTTCTGACTTATGGTGACCCTAAGGCAAACCTACCATGGCGTTTTCCTGATAAGATTGCCTTCCTCTGACAGTGGACAGCATGCAACTTGACATTAAGTATGTAACTTGCCCAAGGTCACCCAGTGGCTGATCTGGAAATCAAACCCTGGTTGTCAGAGCTCTAAATCTACATTGTTGGATTGCTGTTGGGGTAAAACAGAGGGTGCTTTGAGCAATTTAGAAATCCATGTAAGATGTGTATTACACTTATTGTAATGAAACTGAAAATTGGAGAAGTTGCAGAATTCTCCAGACAGTAAATCTAAAAGTTCTTGGTATGAATAATTTTCAACATCTCACTCTATTCAATGCTAGAAATTTGGGGACTGAATGAAAATGTCATTATTCAGTGTGGAATAATCACCTGTCCATTTAGAAAACGTACAGTTTGAGAAATTGAGGAAAATTTCATGGGTGATGCAACTCTTATTTGGGAGACAATGCACTCATTTCTACAGTTGCTTGAGCTTTACAAATTCTGTCAGTGGGAGAGAAAATTAGGGGACTTTCTGTACAGCAAAACAAGTGCACTCAGCAAAGGCTTGCAGCTGTTTCAAGATCTCAGATAATTGTTAAATTGAATATGTGTTTCTTAACATGTTTTTGTATTATTCACACAATACATATCTAGGTCAGCATTTTTAAGCTTCAGTCCTATGCATACATAACTGGGCCTACACCTCACTTAGGGCAACTAAGGTGGGATACAGACCGCCCCTTTGGGGGAGCCTGCACCCGCCCCTTTCCCCGACAGATTGGAGCCTGAGCTGCCACAGCAGCAGCCCCGGAGGCCCCGATCCGCCGCTTTTACAAGCCTCGGGGAAGTGGTAAAAAAGCTGCTTCCTCACGGCCTAGAAGGGGGTGCCCTTGGGGCTTCATGACTCAAGGACACCCCGACAGCGGCAAGGAAAGAGAGAAAGGCGCTGCTTGGCCCCTTTCTCTTTTGTATCGCTGGCGCAGGTGTGTAAAGGCTGCGCCAGTGATACAAGCGGTGGAAGGAGCTCTGTTTCGGAGCTCCTTCCAGCGCCGCTGAAAGGGCAGCACAAGAGCCCTGCAGCGGTGCCAGTGCCACGTTGTAATGGTGGCGTCCATGTAGACAGGGCGCCGCCATACAACACCACAGTTACGTGCTAGGGTTGAGGGGCGTCTGGAAAGGATGCCATGAGGCAACCCTAGCATGTATCCAGGCCGGCGCAAAGTGCCAGTTACTTTGGATTAGATACTTCTAGGATGGCAATGTGAGAAAGTTGGATAGACACATTTTAAAAAAGTAGTATGTGAAGCATCACATCCAAATAAATGCACAGAGTGTCTCTTTTGAGCTTAAATATATCAACACAAAAAAAAGAAAAATAGATTTTCCGCTGAATTCTAATTCTTACCTGTGTGCAGCAGCAGTTTATATATATATATATATTTCCCTGCACACCAGCATGTGTGTCTGAAGGTATTTTCATACCTCACATTCTGATACATAATTAGAGCTTCTGTTCCATGGCCTGCACAAGCAAATTAATTAGAAATTTTTGTGGCCAGAAGTTCAGTTCCACTTGCATTTAAGACAGAGGCTATTACTGCCCATGTATTTTGTCTCTTTATTGTGGAATAATTACCTTCCCATTAGAACATGCAAATTTGTTTCCGTGTCATTAAACTACAACAATAGTTGACTGGACTGCTTTGTTGTTGTTTTTAAAACTTCTCTGTGATTGGTTTTAGGAATGATTTAAATGAGACTGCTAAGTGAACTTGGGTAACCATTTGGATTTTATTTATCTAGATATTTACTTTGCTCTGACCCTAAAGTTCAGAGTGAATAACAGCATTTTCATTTCTAATCTCATAAAGAACCTGTGCATTGAGTCATCATTCTTACCTATGCATAGAGGAGAAGATTTATGTCCTTTTAAAGTTTTTGTGTCAAACTGATTTCATCCAGGCTGCAAACGTTTTATAGCTACATTTTTCAAAATTGTTTGGAATGGTTTTAAATTGTCTGTTTTTAAACTGAAAAATATTTAATTTATTTTAATTTTTTTTAAAATTGCAATAATTTATTTTTTAAAAGTTGATCTTTGGAAAGGCGGGCTAGAAATAAAGATTTTATTATTTATTATTATAAAAGCCACCTTTGCAAAGTATGGGAGAAGTACGGGATGCCTCCTGCCTGAGCACAGAGATATGCAATAAAATATGTGTTTAAAAGTTTTCATCCTGTGCCTAGGTTTGGAGGGAAAGATGGGAAAGTGCAGTGCGATAAACTCCCTAGTTTTCACAGTGAGGTGTCCAAATGGTGTACAGAATGACTGGGGCTGAATCACCTCAGGCCTTTAATCTAGAGGGGAGTTGGAGATTTATTCCAGTTTTGAGCAGAAAATCCAGATGTTTAATTGTGCATGTGGACTGCATTTCATAGCAACATGGGGGAGGGGAGTTTGGCAATACTTCCATTTGCATATATGTGGGGAAGGAAAAAACTGGTTCAGACATGGCCTTGTGCCTGTAAATACTGTACTGTTATTTCTTGGACCAGGGTGATTTCAAAAGGGAAAATTGTGTATGGACATGACACTTCTCCCAAACTGGCCTTGGTGTGTGTAAAGAAACCCATGGTCACTAAGGATTGGAATAACTTGAAGATAAGATGGATTTTCCTGTCATTGTAGTTGTACCCAGAGTCATGACAAATTAACGGATATTGAATTGCCACAACAGATACACTCGCAAAGTAACTAAGGAGCCCTGGTTGCACAGTGATTAAATGCCAGTACTGCAGGCATAACATTGTGAGTTTGATCCTGAAGGGCTCCAAGGTTGACTTGACATTAAGGGTCATCATAAGTTGGAAATGACTTGAAGACACACAGCAACAACAACTTTATTTGGGACAAACCAACAATGTACAAGTCTACATTTGTTATCCCAAGTCTAACATTTTATTAACTTTACTTGGGTTTAAACCTGTGAAATCAGTAGGACTTATTTCTGTGCAAGTACTACTTATTTACTTATTTCCATTGATGGGAGACATGGCTTCCTTTTGTGAATACTAATATGATGCAGAGCCAGATATCCTCTGCATAGTCCCAACTAATTTAGAGGAGAACTGTTCAAATGTGTTCTACTTAACTAAATCTAGAGCATCTCCTCTGTTTCTCATGAATGAAGGCCATTAATAGTCTTAATCAACTCAGTATCAGCCTCTTAAGCCTTTGTGTATAAAAGCTAATGCTGAATTATATATGAAATTTGACACAGCCAAAATGACAGGAAGCCAATTCCGCACACCCGTACAGTAAACTTGTAGGAAACCAACTTCACAGCTTTGTTCTTGCATTAACCTTCTGTCAGAGTTCCTTCCAAGCAATTACTACCAAAGTGACTGAAAGGGAAATCTGGCAGGGTATATTTCTGCCAAATTTGTCTCACAGCAATACGCAGTCGAAGTATTATTTTCGATTGCTCATTTTGGGCCGGATCCCACCACATTTTTTCATTTTTTTTAAAAAAAATATTGTCTCGTTGCTCTTAACTTCAGAGTGTCACAAAACAAAAACGGGATTTATCCTCTCTCAATAGGCTTCCATAGCCAGTGTGATTAATATGATTGTTAAATGTAGGAAGGGCAGGTTGGGAGCTGCACTTGAAATTGTTTTGGTATTCATTTCCGAAATTATTTGAGATATTTCATTTCAGGATCTAAATCTATTTGTGCGTCCCAAATAGAGTAGATCCATTATAAATAAATGCACATTTGGTAAGACAATACTAATTCTCATTAGGATTAACAAAGGAAGTATCTTTTTTGTGTGTTGCAAATGGATGTTAAATTTCCTGGACTTTCCCCCCAGCAGCCACTTGGCCAGAAGGAGGAGGTGCAAGCCTGCAAGTAATACCCTTCTATATCATCTGAACTGAGAACAGAAACAGCAAAATGCAGGCCTATGACTAATATCTTTATTTTTCCACCTCCTGTATTGTTTTAACACCTTGTCTGATGAAGAGGCCAGTAGAACCTCAACAGCTTGCAACATGAATATTGGGCATTTTGGATGGCCGACAAAATGAATAATACATAAATGGAGCCTCCTGGAAGGGAGAACCTACAACTGACACCCATGAAGCCACCTGGCTTTGCTCCGCTCTGGCCCCAGGACCACAACTACAGCCATGGATAAGAGCCCACAGTCCCCATTTGTGATTTTTACACTTCAGCTGTGCAAATATTTTGATATTGTCCTTGGGATCATCCTTCTTGGCTATTAAAAGTTCCTTTAAACACCTATAACTAATTTATTACAGATTTTTAAAAACTCAAATTTATCCAGTTCCTCTTATCCAAATCTAAGATATTGTAATGAAATTCCAAAGAGAGGAATTGGGTCAAGAAATTACAACTGAGGAGGTTGTAGAAGCAATTTAAAAATCTAAGTAGGGGAAATAATCAGACCAGGATGGCTTAACAGCACTTTAATAGAATTTTTCAGAAGAATTAGTACAACCATTACAGGCAACCGTGAATAATATTTTATAAAATCATCCAATCCCTGATAGGCTAGTTTTATTACCTAAAGATGACTGGGACCCTATGAAAATGAAAAATTATATACTTATTCAATATTAAATAAAGATTTTAAGTTATTTGTATCAATTATGGCAAGAAGATTAAAGAAATATCTCTATAAATATATACATAAAGATCAGAAAAGATTTATACCTAAAAGGCAAATTATGGATAATAGATCAGTTTTTACTATAATAGAATATCTAAGCTATTGTAATGAAATCAAAGGAGTTTTATTATTTCTAGATGCCAAGATGGCATTTGATTTTCTAAACTGTTTTTTTCTTATTAAAAATTATGCAAGAAATGAATTTTGGGGAGAATTACCTTAGGTGGATTCAAGCAATTTATTCTCAGCAAAAAACAAGATCAGTAACAGATGGTAATACAACTGATTATATCCAAATTGAAAAAGGTATTAGGCAGGGATGCCCACTTTCACTGTTATTGTTTTAACCTTCAAAATTCTGAACTCAGAAATTAGGAATGTAAAAGAAATAAAGGGGAGTTTAGATATGGAAGGTAGAATGTAAGCACAGGCCCATAGGAACCAATGGGACTTGAGATCCCGTGTTTTTTGCCATGCGTGGGGAAAGGATCCCCCGTGTATACAAAGGGCCCACTGTATTAGCAAAGATTTGAATAATAATAATAATAATAAATAATAGGATTTCTTTATATACCGCCCAATCACTGGGAATCCGGGCGGTTTTCAACAGGGGATAATAGACGGTTCCCTGACCTTAGGCTTACAATCTAAAAGACACGACACAAAAAGAGAAGGGAATGGTGAGGGGGGGAGGGGATCAAGTCCAGCATTCTTCTCTCCCTCTGAGGCCTAGAACAAGGCAGATGGACTGGAGGGAGGGCTCTTCTTCTTCAGGCTAGCCCTGATGGAGCTGGGTCTGCCTGATCAACACCCTCACAGGCCGGAAGATGACAGTTATGGAGGGAGGGGCCTCTTCTTCCAGGCTAGCCCTGATGGAGCTGGGTCTGCCTGATCAACTCCCTCACAGGCCGGAAGATGACAGTTATGGAGGGAGGAGCCTCTTCTTCCAGGCAAGCCCTGATGGAGCTGAGTCTGTCTGATCAACTCCCTCACAGGCCGGAAGATGACAGTTATGGAGGGAGGGGCCTCTTCTTCCAGGCTAGCCCGGATGGAGCTGGGTCTGCCTGATCAACTCCTTCATAGGCCGGAAGATGACAGGTGCAATGGAAAAGACAAGTCTGAAGTCATTGGGCCCGACAAAAGGCAATACTGTTGTGAGGGGAGTCGAAAAGAAGAGCACCTCCTCTGGCCAAGACAAATCAGAAACTAACAAATTAACAGGAATTACATCCTCTAAGGAAGACCCAGGAGGTGATGGACAGCATCTGGGTGGTGGCAGCTCTTCTGTGCCATCGTCAAATCTACCAGCATCTCTCTCCAGTCCTGGAGAGCCATCAAAGGCAAAGAAGTTGAAGACTGACCTAGAAAGTCAACTGAACAAAGAAGAGGCACCGCAGAAGGCAGAAACTTTAAAGAGGTGGTCAAAGGTGGTATTGCGAATTAACTTCCCAGATGGTTATAGTCTACAAGGCTTCTTCCACCCTAGTGAAACAGTTGGTGCTCTGAGGGTCTTTGTGAAAAACCACCTTGAAGATCCAAATATACAATTTTATTTATTCACTACGCCTCCCAAATCCATTCTGACTGACGACAGTTTGGCCAACCTCACCCCTGCTACTGTTGTTTACTTTAGATCTGTGAAGCAAAAGAATCACTTTCTGAAGCGAAACCAGCTAGAATCAGCAGTTTCCCTTCCTGAGGCTAACATGCTAGTAACCAGGACCAAATCAGTAGTCGTGCATCCGGTATCACAAAGTTCAGCTCCCCAACCCCAAAAGGAAAAGAGCCAAAGCAATTTAAGCTGCCAGGGAAGTGATGAAGGGCTTCTTCAGAGCAATCCCTTGTATGGCTAAGAGGGAATGAGTTACAAACTAAGAAATTTACTGGGGTACATTTGATGGAAAATGAATTTATCTTCTCAGAAACTGATATTCACAGAAACGTTTTTGCTTTGCTACACAGGGGGTTTTTTTGGGGGTTTTTTGGTATGTTTGTTCCAGTTGTTGCTGTGTGGCCTACAAAGTAATCAGCAAAAAAGCATTTTGCAGCAAAGTGTTTGCAACAGTCAGAGGTAAACACAAGTCCAGCTCGCTCTTGGAACAGTCTACAAACTCAACTGCCATCACCCCATTCTGAGGACAAGGGCACGTTCATGTCATGTGAAGGATTTCATTTCCAAAAAGCTCTGTCGAGTTTGACGTCTCATTTTCAAGAAAACAACTGGAAGTGTACTGATCATCCAGTGAGCATCGGTGGAGAAATGCAGTTAATTCCAAAGAGGTGCTCTCTGACTGTTACTGTTAAAATATTAGAATTTTCTTTCTAACATGTTTTCTTGGATCTAAAATTTATAACGTATTTTAACTGTGTGTACCTAAAGTCCCAAAAATCTGTATGTTCTGAAAGTAAAGAAGAGACTAGCAATATAGGGAAGGTGAATAACCATTTAATGTTATCTTCAGAAATCATTTATTTTGTTACCTATGTGCCAACTTGATTGATAGCACAAAAACAAGACTGAATAAAAGTTGTTTCAAAAAAATTTTTAAAAAATTAATATCCAATTTTTTATAAGGGGAAAAACACATACAATTCATAGCATACACACATACATACAAGGCTCAGGAAAAGCAGAGGTTAGCATGGAATAGGACTTTAGGCATCACTGGGGTGATACGTACCAGAATGTAGACTCCCGCCAGGAATCCAAATGGAGCATGATGGGGATGGCATGAGACTCAGCCATAGAATGACTGGCCAGAAGTCAAGAGTCAGGAGCCAGGTCAGGATTCAAGGGGACAGAGTTTCCCCCTGAAATCCAGACTGGCCCAGTGAACAGGTAAATCTGATGATATTTATAGGCAAAATCTTGCTTCTGGCAACAGTGCTTGATGGTGAGAACAAAAGTGTTTAGTTACTTGCTTTTCACCTAGATGTCCCTGTCTGATTGTCTTCATGGTCTTAAGCTGCTCAGACAACAGACCCTGGGAGGGGGTGAGAGCCTCAAGAAAGGCAAACATTTGCTCTTCCTGGTCGTATGATAATCCTGTTATGGAACTCCCTAGACTATCTGAAAATGTTAATGAAGGTGACCCCTGAGGGGTGGTGTACATGTCCTCATGCCTTGGTGGACAGGCTACTAGAGTTCATCTTGGGGTCATTAAAGGCTATCATTTATACTAAAATTTATATGGAGCAGCATGGGGAACAAAACACTAGAGAATGAAGCAGTTAAATTACAATGGCTATCATATTATCAGTTGAGGAAAAGGGTGAAAGAAGACATGAGGAAACAGCAATATGAGGGTAGGAAATCTAAATTCAAAAAAGTGTTATGTAGTAAAGACATGGGAGTGCCACCACATCTCATAGTTCTGATGAGAAATCTGTACTTAGGACAAGAGGCAACTGTAAGAACAGAAACTAGAAAAACAGAATGGTTCCCAATTGGCAAAAAGGCCATGAAGGGGTGCATTCTTTCATATTATTATTATTATTATTATTATTATTATTATTATTATTATTAAACTTTATTTCTATAGCACTGTAATTATCTTATCTGTTCAACCTGTATGCAGAAAATATTATATGAAGAAAAAGGAGTAATAAAGATAGAGGAGAGAATATCAACAATCTAAGATACATGGCTAACTAGTGGAAAACATTATGGACTTGGAACAATTACTAAGGAAGGTCAAAGAAGAAAGTGCAAAGGCAGGCTTACTGTTGAACATAAAGAAAACAAAAATAATAACCATGGAGAACCTGCGTAGACAATGCAGAAATCAAAATAGTAAAAGAATCCCTGTACCTTGGATCAAATCTTAATCAGGAAGAAGACTGCATTCAAGAAATCAGAAGAAGACTAAGAATGGGAAAGGCAGCTATGAAAGAACTAGAAAAGATCCTAAAGAATAAATAGATACAGCTGAGTAGTAAAGTTAGAATTGTACAAGCCATTGTATTGCCCATTACCATTTACAGATGTGAGAGCTGAACAGTTAAGAAAGTGGATAAGGAGAAATAATTCATTACAAATGTGGTGCTGGAGAAGAGTGTTGAGGATACCATGGACAGCCAAAAAGATAAACAAATGGATTCTTCCACAGATCAAGTCTGGAACCTCCCTGAAAACCAAGATGATAAAGTTGAGGCTGTTGTAGTTTGGCCACATCATGAGAAGGCATGACTCATTAGAAAAGACAATAATGCTAGGGAATACCTAGAAGGAAATGGATACTGCACACGAAATGATAGGGAAAATTCAGTTTTGATTTGTGCTATGTCCCATTTATTTGTCTTTTTAGCAAACCACAGTATCTGCACCATGTTTCAAATAAGTTAATCTTCCTATTAGATTTCTTTGCTGTACTGTTTTCACAACAATACGTAGAAATGGGAAATACTATGGCACGGACCACCCTAACTTGAGAATTCAAATGATATATCTTTAGATTTCATAATTTTGTCTTGTTCCTTCATATCTGTCCTCCCAAGTCCTGATCGTCTTCTGATTTCTTAACTTCAGCCTCTATTCTGATATATGGTTGAGACAAGGTATGAAAAATCTTCAAATCTTTCAATGTCTTCATCTATTGAAATATGAAATCTTTCAATGTCTCCATCTACTTTAAAGTTATCTAAAACTTCTGTGTTCATTATTTTTGTGCTTTTAAAAAAATATTCAAATGTGCAGCTGCCTTTACATTTTCTTCCATGACTTTCTTCAATAATCATCCCAAGTCTTTGGTATTTTCTGCTAGCAGTATGGTGTCATCGGCGTATCTTAGACTATTGGTATTCCTTACCACAGTTTTCACATCTCCTCCTTCCAAATCTAATCCTGCTTTATGATGTTTATGATGTTTTCAGCATACAAGTTAAACAAAAAGGGTGATAAAATGCTCCCTTGCCTGATCCCTTTACCAACTGGAAACCTGCATTTCTGTATTCTGTCCCGACAGTAACCTCTTGTTCTGAGTACAGGTTATGCATCAGTACAATGAGTTGCAATAAAATAACAGGTATAAGAGATTATTTGTTTCTAGACTTGCCATCCTTTCTCTTATTTATTTTTCTTATGGCTGTGGAAGGAGGGCTTAAGGAGCTCCTTTCGTACATTTATTATGACAATAAGCTAAATGTATAACAAGAAAAACATAGACCATTTGGTGCTAGGAATTCATGGTGGCAATTAAGTGTCTTTCATCTACTACATTTCACACAGCACCAGGCAACAAAGGACTGGAGAAAAACAGTGAGAATGGTAAATCGCAGAACATTAACAAAGGGATAGCCCAAACACAGGCATTTATTAACATGTAAATAGACTGAGTCAGCAATTAGTCAACACTCATTATAACTGAAGAGACTATAGTAATTAAGCTGCCATTGATTTAATTGTTCCCATTCAATTGAAGGTAAATATTTACTATAACCAAGCTTTCTTTTTCGGCTGCTGGATGGAACAGAAATATATTGAAACAGGCTTGAAATCAAACTTTCCTAGCAGCTTTAAAAGTGCGTGTTCCAACCAACTGTCATTCCAAAGTGTGTGTCTTAACTGAACAAGCGCCTCAGCCAAGGCAACCCTCTCAAGCTGACAGATCTCTTTAAGCTATGCAAATCAGAGAGGCATGTTCCACTCCAAATAGAGGCTCATTAAAAGTCTATTCACATACTAAAAATTATGTGCTCACCCTCTCTCTCTTTTAACCATAAGTTCCATCTAACTCACTCAGGGCTTTTTTTGCTTGCCAAATACACAAGTAGATCAGCACAGCTTGGAAAAGTTACTTTTGCAGACCACCTCTCCCAGAGCCTGAGACTTTAGTCCCAAAATGAGAACTGTCCCAAACTCTCACCTATACAATATCAGACTATGAGTAGAATGTTATGAGTAGACTTATTTTTTTTAATTTTTATTATAAATTATAAAAGTACATATATACATATGCATCAATACACTGAGACAATAAAAAATCAGCACAAAACCATACAAAATAATCTAATAAAAACAAATATAAATATAAATATATAGTGTAATAGGTAATGTTAGAAATTGGTAAGAACATGTTAGTGAAGTTAATCTCCAAAAATCTTACCACTATTACCACTAATAGATGCCTTACCACTATTGGCTTTTGCTTGCAAGGGCTACAGTCACTAGAAAGCCATGTAATCCCTGCCTCTGCTTTATTTGAAGGACTGTCAGGCCAAGTCCAGTCTAAAGAATGATGAGAAGAAACAGGGGATGAGTGTTGAAGCTGCCCAGAAAGAAGCAGCACTGAGACAGCCAACTGAGCAGAAGGCACACAAGTCACCAATCTCAGATTTTCCTGCCTAGTGAGATTGTCTGTTCTGGAACTTAAATATAACATGTTACTTATAATGAATTCCTATTTGTGACAAGTAAGCTGTAGCTAACTAGGGCCCAGTACAGACTGGTGCTTTGCACCGGCCTGGGTCCAAAAGTAGGGCTTGGGTAAGTGGAGTGTCTGTATGCTCCCGAGCCCTACCATGCACCATGGGTGCCATCTTTACATGGGGCGCAGAACATTGATGTCTGTGCAGCGCAGCGCCCAAACAATCTGTAAATGTTTCATATTCAGGATCACTACTCAGTCATGATTTTGACACTGTTGCCATAATAGTAACTTACTACCACCAATCTACTTTACAGCCATCAGTTGCATGAGGAGAAGGAGCTGTATTCTGCCAGTATTCTGACGTGTGATATTCCTCTCATTCTGCTTTTCTTTACCTTTCTTGTCATTATTGTCTTTTCAAATGAGTTGTGCCTTCTCATGAAGTGGCCAAAGTATGACAGCCTCAGTTTAGTCACCTTGGCTTCCAGGGAGAGTTCGAGTTTGATCTGTTCTAGGACCTCTTTATTTGTCTTTCTGGCCATCCACAGTATTCACAGCACTCTTCTCCAGCACCACATCTTAAATAGGTTTATTTTCTTTCTGTCTGCTTTCTTTACTGCTCACATCTGTACATGGTAATAGGGAACACAATGGCTTAGATGATTCTAACTTTAGTGCTCAGTTGTATATCTTTACATTTCAGAATCTTGTCTAATTCATCCAGGACTACTTTCCCATTCCTAGACTTCTTATTTCTTGACTGTTGTGATCAGTGTTTGATCCAAGGTATGGAAAATCTTTAACAATTATTATTGTTGTTGCTGCTGCTGCTGTTGTTTATTTTACTAATTT
Source organism: Sceloporus undulatus (assembly GCF_019175285.1). Lineage (NCBI taxonomy): Eukaryota > Metazoa > Chordata > Lepidosauria > Squamata > Phrynosomatidae > Sceloporus > Sceloporus undulatus. The sequence continues at coordinate 191,840,021 of NC_056522.1, forward strand.
AATTATTTAATGTACTAATTTAATTCAGTTTTAATGTACTATTTTTGTATGCTTTTAATTGTATTGTTTTTAATGTTGTAAGCAGCCCTGAGTCCCAGTCCTGGGGAAAAAGGCAGGAAATAATAATAATAATAATAATAATAATAATAATAATAATAATTTTATGTAGAGATAGACCCTGCTTAAATAAATAAAACAAGGTGTCGAGAATCAAGGTCATATGCAGCAAATATAGACAATGGTTACCTATTTCACTTACTTGACCGCTTGGGAAGATTGAAAAGCAAAAGACCACTAGTAGAAGAGGATTGCATATGTGGCCCTGTTAGATTTTTCTGGAGTCATGATGGTAGGAACACAACCCTTCCTATAGGAAATCTACAGAGAAGCCATGAGATCCCACCAGAATTGTGAGCGGTGTGTGTGTTTGTGTGTGTGAAAGAGAGAGGTTGCCAATACATAAGGCAGATTTGGAGGTCCATGATATTGTCCCACACCAACAAGAAAACCTATTCCATTTCTTTTTTCCAGTTTTCATATCAGTTCCTTTCTTCTCTTCTGAGCAAGCAACCTTTCCTTCCTCCTCTGCACATCCTGTTTTGCTGACCATGAAGACTACTCTTTGTTCTTGCGGATTAAGGCAGCACACTTAAATGGAAGCTTAAAGCCACTATGTCTAAACTGGCCCACATGCATTTGTAATACCAACATTGTTTAAAATTGCCTGAAGGGAGAGGTTTTTATTTTTATTTTTTGCAGAAGAAAAATAGCAGAGTGAAAGCTTAACAGTTGGACAGTCACACACACAAAAAATCCCGAGAAACAATCTAAAAAACTCCCACTGACAATTCTTTTAAATAAAAACAAAAATGAGAAACAGTAACTATTAGAAAATCCCACCTGGTGCTTTTTCTGTGTTAATGATGCTTCTTAAATTGCATGTGGGTAAATGGTAATTTGGTCTCACGCCATTAAAAACTAATGGAACCCTTGATGATAAGAAATGCCATAGCTAGCTTGTTGGAGAACGTTTAATTAATAAAGTAATAAAATTATTGTAAACTAGTGCAGTTTCATGGAGAATTCAATGGGATATAAAATAGATAAAACATTCAAGAGAGTTGGTAGAAGAAATAACTGTTACTATACAGTAAAGACAGAGTATAAAATGATGCTAAAATTCAAATCAGCTGCTGGACTAATAAAACACTATTATACTTTCATTCAAACACTGGAAGAAGAAAAAAACCCTAACAGTCCAATCTACAATCTAGTTACACCAGAATACTTGGATTTAAAGATAATCTGCATCAGCATCAATACTCCTTAGCCTTATTCCCACAACTATCAAGGCACAACTGTTTCTAGAGGGCAGAGAAGGGAGCAGTTAACCAAAGCTCCTGAGCATCAGGGGATCTTGGTAACTATTCATACGTTTAGGGCCTAAGGACTGGGGATAACAGGGCAAATATTTCAAACAGAAATGCATTTGCTATTCCTTCAGTCTTACTAGGCTCATGGCCACTCTCGAATGATAAAAGAGGGTGTTTCATTTGTATGCAAGCATCCAGAACAATATGGCATCATTGATGTGATCTGACTTACTTACATGTGAAGATTTGGGGTGTTCCATCAATGAATGCATTCATTCCTTAAGTAGCAGATACAATGGGAGAAGGGAGCTTCTAAATGGAGCCAGATTTCCTTAACTCTTTACATTGGAAATAGGAGCCTTGAGATATTGAAATCACAGGCTCAACATGCAAAAACAGCAATTAGGGGATGCCTCCCCTATGGAAGCTCAGCTTGCTATTCAAATGTACATTGCCTGTGAATATTAAGGTTCTATCCAGCTTCTATTACTAATAACTACTAATACGTTTGTGACCATCATCACATACTATGACAGAAGAAGCAGATAAAGTTAAGTTTTCTGGCCTATCAGAAGTTGCTACAACACAAATCCTAATATCTCTGCCTGCTGGTTGTACAGTCTGGATCTCATGGAAACTAAAATCCAACAATGTTGGGAGATCTACAACCTCCTCACACCTGGCTTTGAACAATTAAGATGTGTGCCCAAAATTGAATATAGAGATGCTCTGGAAATTCAGGATGAATGGATGGAAAACAGAAAAAAACTGCCAAATAACAAATCCCATAATTTTCAACCAAATCTGGAGCACATTTATTCATATCTTTATTTCTGTGGTGTAGTTATTTGTTTTTGCCATCTTTGATTGTCATATTAAAACATAAATGCATGAAAAACATACAGGCCCATTTGATTCTTGCCCTGCCCTCTTGATCTTTGCCCTTCATGGCTGGCCGTCCAGGGGGAAGATGCCTTGAGGATATTTCTGAGATACATTGTCAATGCATCCCTTAGGGAAGGTCAAATTCCATCTTGTCTGTTAAGCCATCTCTGAAAAAAACCTTCCCTGGACCAACTATAGGCCAGCATCCTACCTGCCATTTTTAAGCAAAGTGATTGAGAGGACTGTTGCCCTTCAGCTCCAGGTGGTCTTGGATGAAACCAATTATCTGGATCCATTTCAAACCAGCTTTAGGACAGGATATGGAATTTAGAGTGCCATGGTTGCCTTTGCTGATGACCTTTGTTTGGGCATCAACAGGGGAAGTGTGACCCTGTTGGTGATGTTAGACCTCTCAGTGGCTTTTGACACAATTGATCATGACATCTTCTTGGAACACCTGAGAGAGTTAGGAACTGGAGACATTACATTGCAGTGGTTCTGTTCCTTCCTCTTGGGCAGATTCCAGAGGGTGATGCTCAGGGACAGTCACTCTGTAAAAAAGGAGCTTAATTGTGGCATCCTTGTTCCCAATGCTATTCAATATACATATGAAGCTGCTGGGAGATATCATCCGGAGACATGGGTTGGCATGTTACCAGTACGTTGATGACATCCAGATATATTTCTCCATATGGATGTTTACCACACTATACTCTTAAAGTGCTACTATTCCACTTTGACTCCTCTAGCTGCCTCCTGTTGCATTCTGGGATTTGCAGTTTTAAGGAGGAGTATTTAGAATTCTCAGGCAGATCTCTGCCTGAGAATTCTAAATACCCCTCCTTAAAATTGCCAATACCAGAATGCAACAGGAGGCAGCTAGAGCAGTCAAAGTGGAATAGTAGCACTATAAGAGTATAGTGTGATAAACATCCAAATCTCAGTCTACAGCTATGAATACAGATGGTATCTCTCATCTCAATGAATGTCTTAAAGCGGTAATGGACTGGATGAGGAAAAACAAACTAAACCTGAATCCAGACAAAACAGAGGTACTCACAATGGGGGCCCCTAGTCCAAGGATTGTGATCCAACCAGCGATCCTAGACGGGTCACACTCCCCTTAAAGGACTGTGTTCATAGTCTGGGGGTGTTACTAGACTCATTGCTCCAGATGACAAATCAGGTAAATGTGACGGTCAGGAGTGCTTGCTATCAGCTTCAGCTGATATACCAGCTGTGTCCTTTCCTGGAAATGTGAGACCTGGAAACTCTGGTATATGCACTGGTAACCTCATGGCGTGATTTCTGCAAAGTGCTCTACATGGGACTACGCTTGTGCTTAGTCTGGAAATTCCAATTAGTTCAAAATATGGCAGTGATCATATAACACCTATTTTGAAATTGCTTCACTAGCTGCCCCTTAATTTCCAGGTGCAGTACAAGGTGTTGGTTATGACCTTTAAAGCCCTAAATGGTTGGTGTCCAACCTATCTTCAGGACCGCATCCTTCTGTACAATCCACCCTGTGCACTCAAGTCCTCTGGGAGGAATCTGCCAAAACCTATAAAAACTTGGCTGACTGCAACCACCCAGAGGACATTTTCTTCAACTGCTCCCAGATTATGGAATGGCCTGCTGGAGGAGATCCATCATATTACCAGTTTAAACAGCTTTATAAGGGCTGTCAAGACAGATCTCTTCTGGCAGGTCTTTCCTAAATAGCTTACCCAGACACCAACCAACTGAATTGTCCCTTGAATATGCTGTAGCCCTACTCACTTGCTTTTGTTTATTTTTAATGTATGTTTCTAATAGTTAATTGTTTAATTTGATGTTTTAAGGGAGGGTGAGAACTGCTGGGACATGGGGTTTGTGAACTTTTTATCTGTAAGCCACCTCAGTTGTCATGGACAGAGAGGCGAGATATAAATAAAAGCTTTATTTACTTTTTATTATTAAAATGTCTTAAAAACTCCAAAGCTAATAATGCAGTGCAATTTGATCCCATGTCTTGCTTGAAGTTAGCAACTGGCCATTTTAAAAGAGTTGGAATAAACAGAAACAGCTAAAATTCTGAGAGACAGATGACTTTTCTTGGAGAGTCCACTGTTTATATTGGGGAAAATAATGAAGAAAGCTATTCTGTCTGTGAGTTTTGTGAAATATTCACAATGAATGGATTGGAAAGTAGGATACCAGGGAGCAGTGGACTCCCCATTTAACTAGTGTTTAAATTTAAGGTGTGGGAGGGGGAAATATTCCCTGTAATACTGTTTCTGTGCACTTCTCCTGCCTACATTGCCAAGACAGGACACAACTGGATACAGTTTGCATTACAGAATCTACACATGACCATCCAGCGGTGACTTGAAAGATAAATGCACATGTTTCAAGTTCGTGTAAAAATTTACCACAAATTTGCTTTAGTTGTCTGGGTAGGATGTGTGAAAGCAGTGTGTTTGTTGCTGCTGTGTGCCTTCAAGTCATTTCCGATTTATGGTGGCCCTAAGGCAAACCTATCATGGAGTTTTCTTGGAACAATCTGTTCAGAGGAGGTTTGCCATAACCCTGAAACTAAGAGGATGTGACTTGCCCAAGGTCACCAAGTGGGTTTCATGGATGAGCTGAAAATTGAACCCTGGTCTCCAGGGTTGTAGTCCAACACTCAAACCACTATACCACCCTGGATGAAGTACAATTTGGGGGGGGGGGGGTCACAAAAAGGGGCATTAAAAAAAAAACAAACAAAAAAAAGTGGGTTTTACCCTGCGAAAGGGGGGGGGGGTGTTACAAAAACAGGGCACAGGTCAGAGGTGAAAATAGGCGAAATTCCAGAAATAGAGATGGTCTTGCTAAATATGCCTGTACTGATTCTAGACTGTCCTTTTTCATTCTTTGACAACCCAGAGACCAGACTAGCTACATACTGCATGGCAGGTAATGGCAGGCAGAAAAATTCAGCTTCTTTAAGTGCCAAAGACCTCAAGAGCATGGAGGAGGCATGGAGATACACTTCTTCTCTGAAGGAGAAGGAAATCCTCCTCAAGTATTAAATACACTAAGTACACTAAGCATAGAATATAATACTTCACTTACTGAGAGTGCTTAGGAGGGAAAGGGCGATCTCATAATGGGCAAAAGTTACCAGTATGTGGTAAGGATTGAAGGAATTAGTTGCATGAGCCCCAAGGGACACTTGACTTAGTTTGCACACACAACAGCCTCTGGTGCCATGTAGAGAAATTTTTGATGAATTCCTTCCCAGCCCCTGGAGAGAAAAAGCCAGCGGATGATTCATTGAGCCTATGGACCAGAAACTATGTGAGGTTTTTTTTCCTTAAATATGACAAGTAAGGAGTGGAACCAATGGAGGCTTCTGAACTGATGAAAACAGCAAGGGAGGATAAAATTTACACTGCAGTTGTAAAGGCTTAAGCACATCACTTTTGTGGTACCAATGTGACTGCTATTCATAAAGGATTCAATCCAAAATTGTGACATAAGTCACAACTGGCATTGCCAGATCTCAGGACTAGGCCTGCGGTCTCAGGACTTGGTCCCTCTTCTCCATTCCTCAGGGTGAGGAGGAGAAATCTCAGGGCAAGAGCACTTCCTGAAAGTGTGTGTGTGTTCTTCGTTTGCTAGACCTTGATGTTCATAATTTGAATAATGTACTCAGTGAAAGTGTGGATGAAGCTTCATGTGTCATGCTTAATGGCTTCACCAATGTCTGCCCCTTATAACATCACACTTGTCATATCATCAGGACCATGGTGACCAGACGTCCTAGCCAAAAAGGAGGACAAGGCACTGCAAAATGTAGGACATGCAAGCAAAATGTAGAATATTATCAAACTAAAGTGAAAAACACTAATATAAATATAAATATCTTTTCGTGCTTCTTAGTTATGCTCAAAATGGAGGACATTTTGAAATTCCTCCTAGACAGAAGGCTGACATGTAGGACATGTCCTAGAAAATGACATGTCCACTGCTACCCTCTGTGTCTCCGATAGTTTAGACTGAACTGTTTGTCTTTGTCCGTATTTGGTTACACTCAGATTGCATTTATTACAGCCGGGATGGTGTGTACATGTGTGTAAAAAGTAACTGCTTAATGATCAGACAACCTTAAGTGCTTTTTGTGGTAAACTAAAAGAACAGGATTGTCATCCTTCAAGTATTTACTCTGGGGAACTCCTAATTAAATCATTCAGGCTATTCAGTTGAAACTAGTTGATATAAATTGAATGTAGAGAGAATTCATTATTATCGTTGTACTCATGCTGGTAGAAGCATTGGTATTTATATTAGAGGATACAAGACAATGGCTGCTGCCATGCTGCAAAATTAATAAGAGTTCAACACCACTTTAACTGCCATGACTCCATCCTATGGAATCCTGGGGTTTATAGTTAACTGTGGCACCAGAACTCTGACAGAGAAGACTAAATATCTAATAAAATTAAAAATCCCAGAATTCCATACCACTGAACCATGGCAGTTAAAGCAGTGTCAAACAGAATTAATTCTGCCCCAGCCCCAGTAATGCACCAAAGAAATGTATTTGTGCCACTTGTGGGTACCTGAAATCAAAGTTCACTTCAGTACCTTTATGAGATATCAAGAAACTGATGCAGAGAATTCTTGTGACATGATTAAGTCTTATCAAGTGTATCAATAACAGATACAACAATGTTGTATCTAATGACAACATTTTTTGTGTAGAATTCTTTTCTAGGTTATTCCTTTGTTAACGAAATAATAGAAGAACTGGGTCAAGATTCTTAGTTCACTGGTTGAAGTGTAGCAGCAATAGGGATGTCATTCTTCACCTAATTTTGCTCCTGAAGGAAGCAATGAGTTATTTTAGCAATTTTCTTCTCACTGCATGAAAATCTTCAAATGTCTTTGAAAGTTTTTAAAGACTATTTCCAGTTCAAGACTTAGCTCCACAAAATTAAATGTGGTGTTGTTGCATGGAAAGCAGTATCTTGTGCAAAATTTGCACATTACTTTTTTGCATAGAAGGCATCATTTTCTGAGCACACAAAAATAAGATTTTCATTTCTACATAGAATTTTTATTTTCTGTAAAGAAAATTATTTTCCTACACAGAAAGTGCTGTTTTCTGCATTAAAAACAGTTGCAAATTCTGTGTAGAATGTGTCCCAAACTGCAAAGATTCTCAACAGTCCAGGATTCTCCTTAACAGGCTTTTCTGACACTTGAGAAACACACTTTTTAACCATTTTTCAAATATTCTTTCCAGCCTTAAGGAGCAAATGGTAACACCTTCCCAAATCAAGGTCCATAGTACACTAAACCAGTCAAGTTATTTTGGCACTTCAAGCAGAAAAATCTACAACAATTTATCTTTCCACCCAACAGTAACTCCTCCTCCTCCTCCTCCTCCTCCTTATCATCATCATCATCATCATCATCATCATCATCATCATCATCACCATCGTGTTCTGTGTTACCTCCTAATTATACCTGTTTAAACCCTGCTATCTAAGGTGGTTGCTTTGCTCTGCTTTGTACAGAATTGGCCCTGGAAACTCATTGAACCCTGAAGAACTGCTTCCATGTCAAAATTTTCTGCTTTTCTTTGCTGCCTCTTCCACTCTTCCAGCCATGATCTACTCATACTCATCTCCTCAAAGAAACAGATGGGGGCTTTGCCAAAGTGCTATCTGGTGAGGCCTTTCTTTCGTAAAGTGACCACTTGTGTGTCATTGCGAAGAATAACAAGTGTCTGCGAAGTGTCTGTAAAAAAAAGTGTGCATATTACATAATAATAATAATAATAATAATAATAATAATAATAATAATAATTTTTATTTATATCCCGCCTTTCCAATTGCATGATCAAGGCGGCTTACAAGACAAGAAACAATAAAATACAGGTAAAGCATCACAATATAAAAAGTTTAAAAACATCATTACTAGGGGTAGGAACGGGAATCTATACAAATCACAATTCACTAGGGGCAAGAAAAAGACAATATATTGCACTAATCCGGGGTCGAAAAACAGAGAACAAGGAGCAGAGAAAAAACATTATAACCTAAGATGAAAAAGCCAACTGGAATAGATGCGTTTTTTAATTGTTTCTTAAAAGAAACTAAAGATGCAGAGGAACGGAGCTCTGCAGGGAGCTTATTCCACAATGAGGGGGCGGCGATAGTGAAAGCCCTCTGTGAGGTCCTCACCAAATGGGATTTAGGGACCTCTAACAAATTGGTCCCAGATGTTCTGAGTGTGCAGGGCGGATTATATGGGGAGAGACGGTCCTCCAAGTACTCTGGGCCCAAGCCATTTAGGGCTTTATAGGTCAAAACCAACACCTTGTATTGAGCTCGGAAGCGAATGGGTAGCCAGTGGAGATCTTTTAAAATAGGTGTTATGTGGTCTGTCCTGGAACTACCAGCGACCAGTCTGGCTGCCATATTCTGCACCAATTGAAGCTTCCGGGTTTGGTACAAGGGTTGCCCCATGTAGAGTGCATTGCAGAAGTCCAATCGAGAGGTTACCAAAGCATGTACAACAGTTTCAAGGTCCCGACGGCCCATGTAGGGGCGCAGCTGGCGTATCAGCCGAAGCTGATAACAAGCACTCCTGACCGTCGCGTCCACCTGGGATGTCAGATGAAGCGACGAATCAAGGAGTATTCCCAAGCTGCGCACCGAGTCCCTCAAGGGGAGCGTGACCCCATTCAGGACAGGCTGACAAATCTCACCACCGGGAACCGAGGGACCTATCACCAGTACTTCCATTTTCCCTGGATTCACACTGAGTTTGTTCTCCCTCATCCAGCCCATTACCGACGCCAAGCAGGCATCTAGAGGAGAGATGCCATCCTTAGTTACTGCATCAGTCGGAGACACAGAGAAAATTATTTGGGTGTCATCAGCATACTGATAACACCGCGCCCCGTGTCTCCGGATGATCTCTCCCAGCAGTTTCATGTAGATGTTAAAAAGCATAGGGGATAAAATCGCTCCCTGAGGGACACCAGATGTAAGTGCCCTCTTATCGGAGCGACAGTCCCCCAGCTCCACCATCTGGAATCTACCCGAGAGGTAGGACCGGAACCACTGCAAAGCAGTGCCCCCAATACCCAACTCCCCCAGGCGTTCCAGAAGGATACCATGGTCGATGGTATCGAAAGCCACCGAGATGTCCAAGAGCACTAACAGGGACACGCTTCCCCTGTCCATGCTCAGACGGAGGTCATCAACTAAGGCGACCATGGCAGTCTCAACTCCATAGCCCGCCCAGAAGCCAGTTTGAAATGGGTCCAGAAAATCGGTGTCATCCAAGATCGATTGAAGTTGGAAGGTGACATACCTGTTTACAGCAAATGTAAGCAGTAGTATATCTCACCCAACAATGGAAAAGCTGTGACCTGGGTATGCTGACTGCTGAAGGGCTATATGAAGGCCCTCATTCTCCAGTCCTATTACTCTGTGTCTTTAAAATGAACTTGGCCTTGGCAGCTCTTCTCAGTGAGTATGCTTTCAGCCAGAGGACTATTCTCTCTAAAGTGGAACACAGGCCCTTTTACTCCTACAATTTCAGATCTGTAGCTCCAATCAAGGGGACATTGTGAGATGAAAAATGGCTCAGCAGCTGCTTTAGGATTGTGGCATGGCCAGCTTATGCTGGAGTCAGGCACGATCCAGACAGAGTGTCTGTCTGACCTCAAATAAGACTGCATTGGACAGGCATATTTATAGGGCAATAAGTATCCCAGGGCATGTGAAAGGATTTTCAGGGGGAAGAATGGGCAAAGAAATTGAGAATCAATGGACAATCAGTGCAAATGTCCTTGGACAACAAATTGTACTTGGATTTCTATTCATATGTAAACACAAGGTCTATTACCCACCATCACTCCTTTCAGTGCAGGGATTGTGCAAATTCTGATTTGGATTGATCTATCCTATCTACATGCTCTTGAACTTCCCCATACTGAGCCTTCTGCATCTCCTTATGTGGCAAGGCAATTTTCCACACTGGGGTACTCCCATGGCTATGTGCACTAAACATCTCATTTTGATATAAACACACAGAGGAGGGGTGCAGAGAACTAGACCTTGAAGTAACAGTCACAACATTTCATTATCCTAATGTGCAACCTGTACTCAAGTCAAAGGGCCACCATTAGGACAGAATATGGAGAAACAGAGTGATTTCCAGTTAGTAAAGGGGTCAGGCAAGGCTGCATTTTATCACCCTATTTGTTTAGCTTGTATACTGAACATATCATACATGAAACTGGATTTGACTCAGAGGAAGGAGGAGTGAAAACTGGAGGAAGGAACATCAACAATTTATGATATGTAGGTGACACCATACTACTAACAGAAAATAGGAAAGACTTGGAACAACCACTGAGGAAAGTCAAGGAAGAGAGTGAATCCAGAGGCCTGAGTTTACAAGAGCTGAGCAGGGCTGTTGATAACACGGTGACTTGGAGATCTCTCATTAATAGGGTTGCCATAAGTCAAAGTCATCTTGATATCAATTAACAACTTCTTGCTGTGCCAATTTCCCTAGCTGAAATATAGGGATATAGGGAATATAGGGATACTATATTCAGCATGTCATCATCTATTACACTCAGTTTCATTCACTTCCAAATTTCTAACAGGTTGGAGAAGGACTTGCTTACCTCACATATAAAAACAACCTGTGAAAAATAAAGTGAAAGTGTTCATTTCACCATCTCCCTTTTCAGGAAAAATCATATCCTCAGTCAAGTGAAAGACAGGCTAAGGGTTTTTTATCACACACGCATAGTTCTCCCTGTCAGTATTCACTTTACCATAAGTGACATGTTTTCATTTGGCAAAAAGGAATGAGATTTTGATAACAAATTTTTTGAGGCAGATAAATTGGCTGCTTTGACTTTTTTCAAGAACCTGTCAAGTATCTGTGTCTGCTAGTAAAACTAAAGCAGCATGTGGTTACCTCTCCTTGTCAAACACTTTCTTAAGTTATTTAATATACCATCTACCCTCTGGGAATAGCACGGTTTGCCCAAAACAGCTACTTAGGGCAAAGGTCCCAGTCAACAGTTAATTTGTTTTGTCCCCAAATCTACATTTTCCTAGGGGAATATTTGTCAGGAGTGCCTATGTTGTTTGCTAAGGAGCCTCCATCTTTTCAACTTCCCCTATGAAGTGGGCCATCTAAGTTCACTACATGATTTACATTGAGAAGGCTTGTGGTAATAAATAAGTTGGCATGAGTGAGACATCACTGGGAGGAGAGGAAGAGAAAGCAGAGGAGGATGACGATGCTGAGGAAATCAACTATCATGAGAATGTTTCTGCTTAGATGAAGCTGAAGACATGGCATCATCTCAGCAGCTCAGAATTTGCAAGATTTTCAGTTGTTGGTTTTTTTTAAAAAAAAGAAAATCTGAAGGCTTCTGTTGCAGCATCTGGGATACCTGGCTCATCCATATGGTATGCATTTTAAACTGAATCCATGAAGGAAATGTCTTTCAAGATCATGAAGTTCCTTAACATCTTGGTCCATGCACAAACAAGCAGATTCAGCAATGGAATACAGAGAACCCGTCTCCTTACATAAGGCAAGATATGTCATCAAGAAGAATAAAGTGAACAGGATACCACTTCAAGAGCTTCTGATTAGAAAGGATGCTCTCACTTTTATGTGAATGTTTCCTTGCATTTCTCTTTATTTTTCAAACTGGCAGTGTCAGAACAATCTACTGGGTGTCGTTTGTTTGTTTGTGTGCAAGTTTAAGCTCTATTGGCTCAATTTCCATTCTTACATTTTGGAGTGTTTTAACCATCGTTGTCACCTCTCTAGTTGTTGAAATTCTGTTGGTATGCTCAGCAGGTGAGGGGAGGCAGAGGACCTGAGACTTTGTTTAGTGAAGGCAGGAAAACATTGCATTTCCAGTGGTGTGACTATGTCAGTTTGTTGTCACATAAACCACAGGCATTTGTGGCATGTGTGAAAAGAGATTGTGGTGTAAGCTTTCATGTCAGATACATGAAGTGTCAGATGTACAGTGATCATGTCCTTTTGATGAAGGGCAATGTGACAGGGTGATGTGTCACTGCCAAATCTCTTAAACTCCTTGACACTGTGTGCCACCCTTGCCACCAACTATGTAACAGCTTGGCAACCATCTTACTAGATGCCACCAATTATGTAGAGACTGCTATTATTATCTCACTAGCTGAAGTGTCCTAAATAATAAATGGATTTTCCTTTTTGGTAGCATTTTAATCATGTTTGGTAGTGTAGATGATTTCATATATAAGCACACTTCAGGCAATTACTTGTTGAAACAAAGGAACGGATTTTATTTACAAACAAGGTTGAATATAGCATTGCAGGATGTTATTCAAGCAGTTTCTGTCAGTTGACTTTATAAATGTTCCCTTATAGTCTTCACCTGGCTGAATGAAACTACATGTGAAAGGGATCTAGGAGTCCAAGTAGACCACGAGTTGAACATGAGTCAACCGTGCGATGCAGCAGCTAAAAAGGCCAATGCAATTTTAGGCTGCATCAATAAAAGTATACTGTAGTGTCTAGATCAAGGGAAGTAATAGTGCCACTATATTCTGCTGTGGTCAGACCCCACCTGGAATATTGTGTCTGGTTCTAGGCACCTCAATTTAAAAAGGATATGGAGAAACTGGAGCATGTCCAAAGAAGAGCGACTAAAATGGTGAAAAGGTCTGGAAGCCATGCCCTACGAGGAACGACTTAGAGAGCTGGGGATGTTTAGCCTGGAGAAGAGAAGGTTAAGAGGTGATATGATAGCCCTGTTTAAATATTTGAAGGGATGTCATATTGAGGAGGGAGCAAGCTTATTTTCTGCTGCTCCAGAGACTAGAACACGGAACAATGGATGCAAACTGCAGGAAAAGGGATTCCACCTCAACATTAGGAGGAACTTCCTGACAGTAAGGGCTGTTCGACAGTGGAACACACTCCCTTGGAGAGTGGTGGAGTCTCCCTCCTTGGAGGTCTTTAAGCAGAGGCTGGATGGCCATCTGTTGGGGATGCTTTGATTTGGATTTCCTGCATGGCAGGGGATTGGACTGGATGGCCCTTGCGGTCTCTTCTAACTCTGTGATTCTATGATTCTTAGTTCCCAAAGAAAGTTTATTTAGCCTCTGTGGAGATTATCAGATAGGGTACAAAACATCCTTATCCCATCCTTTTCCCTTTCTTATAGCGCAATCACAAGAAGATTTTCATATGACGTCATACATATTCCGTCATTATCCCATCCAGTGTGATTGACTCCAATTGCACAAAAGACTTTCAAACAACATGGCACAGATACCGTCATTGTCCCTTAATTGTTCTGTCATTGAAGCAGCATTGCTCGGCATTTTGCATTCATGGAAGTTCGCATTAATGTAGTGCCGCTTCAATGATGGGACAATAGTGCTGAGATCTGCAATCCTTTCATAAGATCGCAGTCAAAGACAGGATAAGGATGGGGGAGTGATCCCATTCTTATTCCGACTGTGTGTGATAATCTCTTGTCTCTCTTAACCCTTATGGTTATCTGTTACACCAACAGCTACACTAACTCAGCTTCCTCAGTTTCCTAATATTTATTTCATCTGTTCTCCAGATGACTTTTATAATCTTCACTGCCTCCTAGCAATATATATATCCCACAGGATCTTAACACCTACACTTTAACTCTGGACTCCTTTAGTCCTTTATTTGGGTAACTAAACCACTTCTAACTGCACCTCACAGCAGTCTCCATCAGCATCCTCGGCTCTGCCTCTCTATTTATACCTTCTCCTGGGAACAGCCCCACCTTTTCTAGCTTTACTCCCACTGGATATTCTCAACATTGTAACCTGCCTGTGTTCTCCACAGGCAGTGAGGAAATGTTTTAAATAAATGAATAAGTACACACATAGAAAGAGGAAGAAAAAAGAAACGTTGTTGCAGCTCTTGCTTACAAAGTGAATCCAAAGGTCCAAAGTTCCAAACAATGCAAGAGAAAGCAGTAGATATTTCATATTGCAGAATACAAGATCCTTTAACAGATGTAGGTCACTCCAGTTTTCTCTTTCTAAAGTTCTCACTCTAGTAGCCATGTTGTGACAACCCACAACAGACAACAAAACTGAGTATCCTCCGTTAACAACCTGTACATGGAAACACTTCTGCCTGTTCATCACCAGGTGGTGAAACATAAAACATATATTACAGATCCAGTCACAGTGGATGTGAGTCAGTCATTCCCATCTACTAGTGATTCATTGACATATCAAGAGAAATTATGTTATATAAATAAATATCTATAAAAAGAGCAAATGCTGCCTGTGAGGACTGGTGTGAGTAAGAATTTTATTCAGTTTGTGCTTTCATAAAAACTTGCCAACTACGTACCATGGGAGGTCAGGTCGGCCCCCTCCCTGCTCTTTTTCCTCCAGCAGCTGAAGACATTTTTATTTAGGCATGCATTTGGTGGGTGAATTCTCATTTAGTAATGTGATGTGCTGTTTTACCACTTTAATGGTTTTTACTGTCTTTATGCTGTTTTTAACCTATCTTTTAAGGTTGTTAGTATTTAATTATTTTTTAACTTTGCAATTAATCTTTTAGCTTTGTCTTTTTAAAATATTGTAACCCATCTTGAATCCCATTGTGGGAGGAAGGCAGGATATAAATCCTGGAAATAAATAAATATATACTTATAAACATTCACAAATTTCTACATAAATGGAGCAGAAAGAATTTGGGATTTAAAATTTTGAATAGGCGAAAAGAGAAACTGTCAAATTCAGGAAGAGACTTTGGGAGTGTAGTGCTTAAAAGTCTGGATTTGAATCCCTTTCTGATGCTGAATTAGAATTGCCACCTCTGTTTTTCTGGCATGTTCTCCTTTGCTGTAAGTGCTACATGGCAGATGGGAACAACATGAACTTTTTAATGGTTAGAATAGCTATACTTCTTGCATTTGGCCTATGCAGGCAGGTACATATTTTGTTTGGATTAGGGAAATCTGTACCAAAATTTGCAAATTCATTTATAAATGGGGCAGAAAGAACATTTATAAACTGAACCTGGGAGGAAGTGAAAACAACAGATCTTCCCATTCCTATGAGGAACAACCTGCTCTGAGTCTTTATTGAGTCTGAGTTGAAACAGAAGTGTCTATTCTTTGAACCTGAGAGAACATGGCAGTACCCGAAGTGTATATTCTACTTAGTTTTGAAAATCAGCCAAAACCAGACTTTGGCAATGTGTTCACACATGTGAGACTTTGCACAGCTCAGGCAGAACTAATTAATCTCAGAGATCATGCCCCATTGCATTCAAGATTTAAACTGTCAATCAGGGAAGAAAAACAACAAAACAGTCATTTGATCTCTTGTGTGCCCTGCATCTGTTCAGGTCTAAGGACCTGTTATAATTCCAAAAGAAGACCAACAAAGCAACAGCAGGGACCTATATAGAACATTTGTAAAAACAGTTGTGAAGAAGGTGGAGGATCACTGAGCTTTCTGAAGGACCACACGTGTATGTGTGGATGATCTTACAATTATAGCACCCTGCGAAAGGGTGAAAGCCTGCTTGGTGCAGTGGTTTGAGCACTAGACTACAACTTTAGAGTCAAGGGATCAAAGTCCCACTCAAGTATTTTTAAGTCACACTCTCTGAGCCCTTGCCTCAGAGGATGGCAAGGGCAAACCCCCTTTGAAGAAACTTGCCAAGAAAACCCTATTACAGGGCCATCTTAGGGTCACCATACATCAAAAATGACTTGGAACATGCAACAACAACAACAACAACTATAGGGTAGTGCAAGATGGCATTCTCAAGGAGCTGATTTTGAGTGTCATAAAAAAGTAACAATTTTTTATTGGATAAAATTTATTGTATTTTTGCAGCCAGGGACAGAAGTAGGAGTGCTTGTGGGATATCTTCTGCTTCAGGTGCCAGAATAACTTGACCAGCCTTGAATACTTTGCATCTTGACTTCAGAGAGGGTGCCATATGCTGCTTCACACCAAGCAGCAAAATTTCTTGAGTTGGTCCCAGAAACAGGCACACCTCAGTTAACAAAGCCTCTAACAAAGAAGCTCCTGTTTACAAAAAAAAATTTTATGACAGCCCAAACCTCCTTTCATTCTTGTCTTTTAGCAGGAAATATTTTATCAGCATCGATGTTGGAAAGATTATAAAGGAAGGCTTGTGGGACAGACATTCAATTTTGGGTTGCAGCAGGGTGTCTTCAGTAAGCAATGCAATAAAGCTCAATCTAGGAAACAATGGGATTTTACTCTACACAATCCTATTGCAATCATGTGTGTTTGCCTACAACAGGCACATAATTCTTTGTTGAGCATGCATCGAGAATAAAACAGGGAGAAATGTAGACAAGCTTGTTTCACCTGCTAACACCCAGCATATTTTTTAAAAGCTTAGCTCTATACATTTGGACACCAAAATGGAAATCATGACAAAACTGACTGTGAAAGAAAAAACAATAATCCCAGGCTGCATCTTGGAAAAATAACTGCTCTTCTTTCTTGTGATATAGGAACTTATCCCTCTTCTTTCTGTGCTATTTCTCCATCTGGGACAACATTTTCTGTTAAAGATGTAATGCTCAGGAACACATCTACTGTATATCTGTACCCACAAGTCCAATTCAGCTATTCAACAAGTAAATAAAGGTATTTTAGAACATTCTTGAAACAACTATACTAAATATTATAATTTTAATTTAATTATCTTTCTGATCAAGAGTTAATGGAAACAGCTGATTATGAATACTTTTTGTAAATATTAGCATATTTTTATAATGTTCCTTTTGTACTCTCAAAATTGTGTGAGATGTTTATGATATTACTCCCATTTTCCCGATGGACGATAGGAACTAAGACATGATAATTATTGAAGACTATCTATTTATTCCTTGAAAAAATTGAATAAGGTCCTGCAGACAATTCATACGTATCCTCTTACTTGATGTCTGATATCACACAGTCATCTGCTTTTGAATGTGGAAGAGTAATTCAAAGTACATCACTAAACTATAAATCGCCGGATTCCATAGGATGGAATCATGGGAGTTAAAGAGGTATCAAAGTGCTATAACCAATGCCACAAACAGATCTGTTACATCCCATGAAATACTGTACTCTTCCACATATATCATAAATGTCTTGCACAATTCTAAGAGTACAAAAGGACCATTCTTAAAATAGACTATTATTATTATTATTCTTAAGCTTAATTTACAAAAAGAATTTACAAAAAGAATTTTGAGACGTTTACAAAAAGAATTCATAATCAGGATGGCAGTGATGAATCAGCAATGCATTTTCAATACAGACTGTCATTAAAGTGGCATTTCATTAACGCAAACTTCTGTTAATGCAAAATGCCGGCCAATGTCACTTTAATGACAGGTTTATGGTGGGATAATGATGGGATCTGTGCAGTCATTGCAGTCATTCGTGCTTCCCAGATAGGATAAGCGCAAATCGTGTCTGAATGACCATCCTGTGATTGAGCAAGAAGAACGGGAACATGACGAAACAGGGATAGGACATTCCTTGTCTGAAATCCCCTTGGTCTGTGTATGCACAGTCACCTTCTTTGGCCAGAATGTGATTATGGCATTCCTTTCTAAATGCTTACTGATCATCTGTTTAATAGTCTGCTTTAGAATTTTCCTGGTATTGATGTCAGGCTGACTGGGTAGTAATAATTTGGGTGCTCTTTTTTCCCCTTTTTGAAAGTGGGGACAACATTTGCCCTCCAGCCTTCTGAGGCATCTCCTGTTGTCCAGGAATTCTCAAAGATTATTGACAGTGGCTACATTTGCTAGTTCTTTTAATATCCTTGAATAAAGTTCATCTGGCACTGGAAACTTTAATTCCTTTAGATTGATGAGGTATTGTTGTATAGTTGGCCCTCCATATCCACAGATTTTTTATCCACAGATTCAACTATCCACAGCCTGAAAATTTTCCAGAAATATATACATTCCAAATAGTAAAATTTTGATTTTGCCATTTTATATAAGAAACACCATTTTACTATGCTATTACTATATAAAAGGACTTGGCCATCCATAGATGTTGGTATCCACAGGAGGTCCTGGAACCAAATCACAAGGGCCCTCTGTGCTGCCTCTTTCCTTATTCTATGCTGTATTTCCCCTATTGCATCCTCTGCTCCATTATCCTCAGGTTGAGCACCCTTTTCCTTCTGTGAGAAGATTGAGGTAAAGAAGGTGCTGAGTAGTTCTGCCTTTTCTCTGTCCCCTGTTAGCATTTTGCCATCTTCTCCACGTAGTGGCCCTACCGTTTCCTTCTTCTTCCTTTTGCTGGGGACATATCCAAAAAAGCCCTTTTTATTGTTTTTAACCTCTCTAGCAAGCCTAAGCTCATTCTGCACTTTAGCTTTTCTGACTCTCCCCCTACCTGTGCTAGCCATTGGGTGATTTCCCCCTTTTCCCAATTTTTATACATATCCCTTTTAAATGTCAGAGACATGTGACTATGTATTTATAATCCTGTATGCACAAGTTCAAAACTTTCAAGTCCCTGATTTCCTTGTATTGGTTAGAAAAATTGAAGGGTGCATCTAATAAAGCTCTAACAAGAGAAGAAACTTCCACATGACCAGGAGAATCCATGGTCAACATGTATGACCCCTTCCCTCACACGCATGTTCCTGTAACCTACTAAGGTACAATGTATGGGGACTGTACTTCGTTTGAGCTATGGAACACAATTTTCTAACCAATTTCCACATATATGTGCTGACTTCAATAGCACCATAGTCACTGCTCCATGGATGTTGACTTCAATAATGCTATGATCACTGGGTTGCTTGACAGCCGAACTCACATAAACTCTACCCACTCCTTTCTACATATCATATTAAGATATTTCCTCTGTTTCCCTTAACAACTGAATTATTGTGTATCTCTTCAAATCTTCCTTGATATGTGCATTGTATTGCATCCTAAAAGTCAGTGAAACATTGAATTCAGTTTCTAGCTTTATTGTCAATCTAAATATCATTCACAAACATTATCTTTTTATATAAAAAATAGCTACTCAAGCATTCAGATCTTTTTCAAGAGTAGCATTCTTCCCTTTTCCCTTGCTTAGTAAGTTATCTGTCTACTCATCTATCATATGTGTTCCTGTGTACATAAAATTGTAGGAAATGAAAGACAAATGTTAGAAAATATTTAAACATCAGAAAATATTCCTATGAACACTTAATGTTCCTGAGCCCACAATTCTCTAATGCTTAAAAGTATGAGTTTGTTGCAATATTTGCCCTAATGGAAAAAGATAAGTGGCAATCCTCCAAAGCAAACCACCAAGAACTGAGCAATAAAAGAGTAAAAATAAAATAGAATAAAAATGCTAGCTTGGCATTTAAAGAAAGAGGAGATTAAGCAAGTACTGCTGTCTAGGATAATAAAAAATTAACCACAAACCCCTTTTCTATTAAGCACAAAAAAAACCCTATATTAAAATAACATAAATTCTCAAATGTTCAAAGACCTATGTAATGCTTTAGCAGTTAAACTTTCATAATCTTTCAGAGCCAAAGAGTTAAATCTTCACTTCACTGATTCTTCAAAATAAAATAAAAATAAAATCAGGTTTATACTTTTTTGGTTAGGCCAGTGGAGCTAGGATTTCTCCACACAATACTGCTGTACCAGCTGGCAATATCTGACTACTATCAGTTTGAAAGAGGAAGGCAGGATGCAGAAAGGTGTCACATGTTGAATTGTTGATTGTATACAGAGTACAAGACAAAAATGTATATGTATCCCTTTCTATTATTATATCCTGGAATTACAGCTTCAGCATACCCTCCAACATTTCACAGATGATTTCTAGGATGCATGTGGCCAAGAAATATCAGAGTGTGGTCAAGATGGCAAAAAATATGAACGAGGAAAAACACACAAGCTAAGAGAGGCTGCAGCAGTTTGGTTTTGCCTTTGTCTACTGGGAAGAGCAAAACCCCACCCTTCCTGTCCTCTCGCCCTTGCTGAGACAACTGAAAGAAGAAAAGAAACTATAGCAATGAAAAATTCCCTCTGAACAATTCTTACCACGAAAACCCCATGATAGGTTTGCTTTAGGGTCACCATAAATTGGAAATGACTTGAAGACAGATAGTAACAACAATAATTTATTGTATGATATTTCCCACATTGCCTTATCTTTGGTACCTGTGTGTGTGTATGTGTGTGTGTATATGTGTGTGTGTGTGTGTACGTGCATGCGTGTGCAGATGTTTCAGACATTTTGTTTGTTGCACCCAAAGCAGACAGATTATGGGGCGAAACAGCTGGCCCCAGAAGGCCACCTCTACACAACCTCTTTCAGCTCCAAATCAGGGCTGTGGCAACCACACACTGCAACCCTGATCCAGCTTTTTCCCCAGCACAAAAAGAAGCATCAGAAAGCTGCTCCTTTTTGTTCCAGGAAAAAGGTGCCTTTGCTGTGGCGGCTTTTCGGTGTTTCTGCAGCATGATGCATGTTAGCACAGCACTGCAGAAATTCCGTGATGCCGCCCAGTGTATCGTCAGCAGGGCAACATGATGTTGGCTTGGGGACTGTTGGGATGTGTGTCATGAGTACCCCATGTCCCCATGCCACCCCAAAGCCAGCATTTTTTGCCAGTCTGTTTTGGTCCTAAGTCCAAAATAGGCAAAGAGAGTGTGATTCCAGTAATGGCCTTCTAGAGCCCTAGTCCAGCATTCAAACCTCTACACCACACTGGCTCTTTGTGGCAACATACCAACTTTAGAAATCCACTGGGTCAATAAGCTCTGAAAAAATGGAAGCACTGAGATTTCCTAGGCATGGTAGTGGGCCCTTGTCTGATTAAAGACAATGGCACAGTGTCTCTTATAGAAAATGGCAAAAGCATGGTTTGCTTTTGGAATTTATATTATTTTTTAATATTTTTAAGCCATGGATGGTTGAATCCCTAGATTAAAAAGAAGAAGTGACTGTAGATCTTGACAGGCAACAGAAGCAGTCATATTATTTGCCCAGAATATTTTCCTTCTTTTCAACCCATGCTTATTTCTTTATCTTAAAGAACTGATGACAGAAAGGCAGGCACGTGTAGCCTTAAAATTCCTTTATCTTGTTTCAATAGAGTCTGGTTGCAATTTATCCATGTACATTTTTGAAAAACACAACAAACTCTAGAAAATGATTATTCTCTCAGTAAATTATTGCAACCATACACAGATTAGATGCCACTTGAACCATGCCAAAGAGGCTGACAACTGCATAAATAATGGTGTGGTGTAGTGGTTTGAGCTTTGGATTACAACCCTGGAGCAATGAGCATTGGATTGCAACCCTGGGTTTGAATCCCCACTTGGACGAGTAAATCCACTGGGTGACCTTGGGTAAATCACACTCTCTTGGCTTCAGGGGAAGGCAAAGACAAACCCCAATTGTTTTTTGTGGGTTTTTCGGGCTATGTGGCCATGTTCTAGAAGAGTTTCTTCCTGACATTTCGCCAGCATCTGTGGCTGGCATCTTCAGAGAAAAGTCCAGTTGAATTAATCTTTCCAATAAAGTCCTGTGACAGTTTTGCCTTAGGGTTGGCATACATTAGAAACAACTTGAAGGCACACAGCTGCAACAACAAATATCTAGGTTTAAATCTGAACTCAGTCTTACTTAAGTCCACTGATATCAATAGGACTCACATTAGTTATGATTAAGAATTCCAATTCATGTCATTGGGGAAACTCCAGATAGGACTAATGCTGAATTTCATGCTTTTCTTTTCTCTTCTGTGTGCAGTGTGCACATGTCCTTGTGTGTATAACATGTGGTTTACCTATGTGAAGGGGACTAAGCCAATGAGCAACTGAGGAAGAAATGGAGTGAGAATTGTTTGTATAAAATCAAACATCTTTCAAAAGAATGTAAACCTCAAAAAAGTTAGAATGAGTGATGAAAAATTAGATATAATTGACTGGCCACATACTCAAAGTTTGCAGACATTTTTTAAAAGAAATAGATCAAGACAATGCATTTTCACCGCATTTCACCAAGATTTAGACGAAGGCCCTTTATATTTTAAGATGTTTACTTCATAAAATACTAAACAAGAGCACAGTTGAAAAGCTCGTGTCTCTTCTCAGCTAGAGCGGTTAGTGCCATTCTGTGACCTACAGTCCCATTTGCTCTTGTCTCGCTCTTCCTTTCAAAAATGTATCAGAAAGTTGTTATTTGAGAGGGTAAACTCTCATCCATGCATATCTTATGTTTTCAGTGCTAAGAAAGACTCTGATTCTATCCAAGATATGCATGTCAGATGCATAACTGATTAGTGACAAGTGACACAGAAACAGAAAATGTTTCATGTTATGATGAATAATAAACACATGCAATTTATGCAGGAAGGCATATAGTAATGTCAGCCTGTACTTTCCCCCACATAAATGATATGGAGCTCCAGGGTCAGAATAAGACTTTTAGAGGGCCTAAGCATTTAAAAGATTTGGTGCCCCCATATATGTCTAATTCAAAATATAAAGAATAATAAACCATGAAATAAACTTTTATTTTTCGAAATGATCTAAAACCTACAATCAGATAGAAAATGATGTCTATTTTTGTATACTTCCATTTTATTTATTTTTGAAGTTTTCTCCTACTTTTTTCTAATTGCAGAGTCTTTAATTGGATCATCCAAAGTAATCTTATGTAACACATCTGCTTGCATACTTAATAATGATAAGGCATCCAGGTTGCCTTGTCACCTTGTTGTTCTGTTGGAATTTTTAATATACTTCAACTGAGAAGGTGAATGCTCAGCTGAGCAATTTGTGACCATTAATGTTAAAAAATATATCAAAGCAAATGTCTACATTTGGAAAGGCACACTCAATATTGTCTTCTACAGTTATTTTATAAAGTTCAGCATGACTAAATCTTGCTTTTATAATTTTTTGCACTGAATTTATGACACACATATGAGTGAAATTGCTGAAGCTCAGCTGAATATATATATATATATATACACGACACACACACACACACACACACACACACACACATTTATTATGGGAGACTTGGCAATGGAAGATTTCTATAGTGTCTCCCCCTGATGCCCTAAGCATGTACTTATTTTATTTAATGGTTAATCCAGCTCTGTCAACACAGAAATGGATCCAAGGAGAGAGGCTGCACAGGACATTCTTAGGGTGATCAAATCAATTGGCAAAGATCAATTTATATCTGTACTATAAATGTTTATCTGTCTCTCCATTTGCCCATTATACTTGATCATTAAACTTGAGGTGTTATCCCGAAAACCAAAATAAAGATCATAGTAAAATTTTGGACATAGTTCATCTTCTTTGGACACCTAACAAAGAAAACATTGGGGGGTGGGTAGAAAATTACTGGTTTGGGATAATTTACAGTGGACCGTAGTGTGAAACAATTTTTAGGATTATAGATGCTACCAGTCTAACTCTCATTTCATTTAGAAATTTAATGATCTTTATCAGCCTAGGCACTGAACAGATGGAGGGGAAAATCTGGCTTAACTATGGGGTTTCCTGCTGTCTCCACCACCCATTCACAGAATGGATCAAACATCCATGGGGAGTCTGCACTGCCCCCATTTTTCTGAAAGAATACACCTGCCAAAATGGGGAATTGTACGATGCCATTATTATTTCTTCTGTTCTATCCCAAAGGCATGCAAACATGTGCATGGGTGCATCGCCTGTGGCCACCAATCACCTCCTTCATCCTGCCCAACTGCCAGTCCATTGGATGCCCCATGCAACCAGCCATGTGATCAGCCATGCAGTCGCACAAGCAACTGTCCATCCATACTGTGAATCAGTATGCCAAGTGACATATTGACACACCAAGGTCATGGAGGGCCCGTCATACATATCCTCTTCCCCCTCCTTTGCCCCATGGTCTCTTGATGAACCAGCTAGTTTGTTAATGTTTTTATTACATCTATTATATTATTGGCAATCTTCCATGTTTGTTGTCATTTCACTTCATTTCACTTCATAGAATGTGTGATGGCTTGATAGTGTGATGGATCGATTGTGCAGCTGACTACTCATGCACCTGTGTGCTTGTTTCACAAGTGGCAACAAAAAGACTTACGGTGAGCAATGGTGCTAGTGGTTGTGTCTTGCTGGGCCCAGGGTATATTCTTTGGACCACTTCCACCAGCTACCTGCACCTTCCTACACACTCACAGTTCTGCAGTCAATTTACCAGTGCAATAGTGCACACTTTCCAGAGCCAAATAACCCCTGGTTTGCTCCAATGTTTAGTCCCAGAGTGTAGTGTAGACCCAGTTTCCTCCCGTTTTGGCCATGTGTACTGTTTAAACAGGTAAGGTTGAAAACAGGTGAAATCAGTTCTTTCTACCTGTGCGGACAGACCCCCTAGACAATGCTGGGTAAGTTTCCTAGTAAATTCAACTTTAGCCTTATTTAGAGTAGATTCATTGAAATAAGTGTGTCCAGTTTGTCATAAGGCTTATTGGTTGCAGATTGCTTTGCACTAAGTAGGACTAATGCTGGATTTAG
The DNA here is from genome assembly GCF_019175285.1 of Sceloporus undulatus. Taxonomy (NCBI): domain Eukaryota; kingdom Metazoa; phylum Chordata; class Lepidosauria; order Squamata; family Phrynosomatidae; genus Sceloporus; species Sceloporus undulatus. The sequence continues at coordinate 191,864,909 of NC_056522.1, forward strand.
CCATAAAAAATACACTGGGCCCTTGGTAGCTGCTGGAATTTGATTCAAGTACCCTCCATGGATACCAAAATCCATGAATGTTCAAGTCCCATTAAATACAGTGGCATAGTAAAATTGTGTCCACTATATAAAATAGCAAAATCAAGGTTTGCTTTTAAAAAAATTTTATATATATATATATATATATATATATATACATACTGTAATTTCAAAACCGTTGTTGGTTGACTCCGTGGACAAAAAAATTCATTGATACACAGGGCCAACTGTAACACTACCCCAAGCTCTAGGTTTTTAGAGTGAATTCAGCATATCTAATTTTGCTCTTTACCTTTATTTAAATAAAATATGAAATAAATAATGTATCACACGTCAAAATAAATAAGCTGGATGTTCTCCCTTCTTTTGAATGTTAAAATCTTCTGATGAAATGATGATAAGGATTTTTATTAATATATTTCTCTTTTAAAACTTTTTTTAAAGATCTATATTAGTTTGAGTGGGGAGATAAACAATCTACATGTGTCCGGCTCAAAATATATTTTCCATTACTCATATAAAAAATATTTACCGTTTTTCTAAATTCAATTATTGGCATGAAGAAAAATTAGATTTCTATGACTAATTAAAAACACTTGGTCAAAAATAAGCTGGTAGGGAGGGAAGGAATGAGTAATACAGCCATGTCCAAGACGTTAGAAGCTGTTTTAGGTGCACTTATGAGTTGGGCATGCCCAGGAAGAGCTTCTGATTCTTATCTTTGATCCATGCTACATACCAGAAACTGCTTTCTAAAACCAACCTAATTCTCAAAAATATTTTGTAATACAGCAGGGTGATGGTGATGGGAGGGAGAGTCATTTCCAGGCTGCATTTTATAAACTGCCACCACAGTTTGGGAATGAAACTGTAAACACCCAAATATTTTCAGTCCATATGAACAGAAATGTAAGAATCATTAAGGTAGATATGCTAAGCATCTATCAAAGAAGCAGCACGTATTTAGCAGATGTGTCTTGGATTTATGTAACTTCAGTGAAACAAATGACCAGTGGCTTTTGAATAACACAGCTGGAAACCATTGTTGCTTTTTGGTAAAAGACACCATGAAAAATGTAAGCAATGTGAATTCAAAACTATGTTAAGTGTTATGTGGATATCTTGCACTGGACAATGAAGTGAATCCAGCTAAAATTATAAGAAGCTCCTCTCAGATCAGTAGGATTTGAATTAGTTCTGATTAAATTAAATCCCACTGATTTCAATGTACCTGCTGTACCCAGTATAACTGAATCTGGAGTCAACCCACCATTACAGGTAAGGCTGAGCTGGAATAGACTTCGCTGAGGTCTTTACAGGAAACAACCTCAGCTCTGTGGGTGAGTTTCCGGGGTGATCTGCCAATAAAGTTTTGCCAGTCATATCTCCAAAGTGGTATCTAAAACAGCCATCATACTTTTAGCCTGCTGGCAGGGCTAGATTAGGGGTCTTGAAACCCTGGAGCAGTTCCAGAATCAGGGTTCCACTTATGAACATGTACAACATAGTGATGACACAGAAATTTATTGAATGAACAAATGACCAAACAAACAAGTGAATGAATGAATGAACAAAATAAAATGCAAAGTGCAATAGACAAAGACACAAAAATCTTCATGTGTGAACACGTTTACAGGCCTCCAATTTCACTGAGCCTGAATTTATCCGTTTCTATTCTGTTAACTGAAGAACACACAAAATGTTAGTGATAACAGAAGCTTAAGGCTTTTGGGAAGTGAATGAAGAAAAGAAGCAGCAAATGGTACCTTCTATCCTTAGCTCTAGATGCCTAGCTATGGCAGGGACTGGAGCAACTGACCCAACTGAACCACTCATCATCCAGACTTTTTCTAGCTGGCTAGGGCCCTATACAGACAGCCAAAATAAAGCTGCTTTGAGTCACTTTGGAGGTATGGTGTTTCAATGATGCATGCATCCTAAGAGTCTGGAAGCTGCACCAAAGCTGCACGCCAGTCCTTAGGACTGGAACATGGCTTTGGTGCGGCTTCTGGACTCTTAGGATGCATGTATCATTTAAACAGCATACCTCCAAAGTGACTCAAAGCAGCTTTATTTTGGCTGTCTGTAACAGGCCAATGTGTTTCCTCCCCTTCATCCTTCTAAGCTTTTCAATCTCAGGTAAAGGGAAGACAGCCTGAGAAACCATGGCAGTGATATAGGTCCAGGCTGAATGGCTGTTTGGTGGTGTGACACTCTCTCATTTTCAATATAAATGGCTGGGATCACATTGCAAGGAAGAAAAAATAGACTGGTTGTTCAAAGAGTCATCCACAGCAGGAGTTGAACAAACTTTTGAACAACTTAGCAAGTGATGGTACAGGGGAGGGAGCACATGTCTTAATGGAGTGTTCCTAGGCTTATAACTCAGTGCAATACCATGAAATCAGAACTGGGAGAAGATGTACACTCATCCCTCCACATGTGCTGTTTTGATTTTCATGTATTTGATCATTCAGATTGCCTCATAAAAAGCTATTCTTAGACTTTCACACAACAAGATACCCTTGCACTGGTGTGAACAGCAGATGTGAAAAGTACAACTTGACAGTGAGAATGTCTTCTAGGGAAAAAATGGGTTGTTACAGAGCATCCATTCTCAGGGTCTTCCTTCACCTCCACTTCCTTTTGAGGGAGAGCAGGGCCTTTTGAGCCCTAGCAGCTGGAGCCAAGCAAAGGTGTCCACCCCTCAGAGTGTGAAAACATCTGGTTGCTGAATGTATATCAAAAAGCCTATTGGAAGAAGTCCTCATGCTCCCTATCCCACCATGCCTCAGGGGATGAAACTATGAAGGGTAGCAAATTGACAACATGTCCCCCAATAAGAACTCTACACCACCAAATGAAATTTTATTTCATACCCAAATTCCTAGCATTGCAGAGAGTAAAACATTGAAAATAATCCACACCTAGAACTCATATTTGCTCTGTTTACATTCCCTTGGAAACACTGCCAGCCCTTTTGCTTTGGATGCCTAAACTGTGGTCAAAATTCAGTAAACAGTTGTGAATAGATAGCCTAAAGTCATGCATTTGTGACTGGCTCACATTATGGCCCCTACACATTAATTAATTTAGGGGATATGTAGGGCATGTGTAGGGACTTTGAAAGTTCCCCAGTCCCCACTTACCAAGCAGCAGCCACTATGATCAATGGGGGTCTGTTCCATTGTGAAGGAGAGTTGCAATAGGAATCCTACTTCTTGCTGTTGCATCCTGGATCACTCAGGGAGGACATGGAAATATCAATCAGCTACTTTTCAATCAACAGGAGAACAGATCCCTATTAATCGCAGTGGCTGCTGCCTACACAGTAAGTGAGGATTGGGTTGGGGGTGGGCTGAGAGACACTTGTACCTCTTTCACTATGGTGGCTAGCATTTGTAGCTGCCTTAGTGAATTCCAGCTATTATTTCTAAATGTTCAGCTGAAGTTTTAAGTTACTAGAAATGCTAGAAATCTGGATACATAAGGGGGGGGGGAATCATTTGGAGGCAGAATTCCTACTTGGGGATGGGGGCGGGGGACTATGTCCTCATTTTGTCCCGACCATCACCATAGCTCCATTCCTGCTTCACCCACACACCCCACAACCACTGCTGGTGAAACTACACCAGCAAGAAGGTTAAGAAGAAGGCTTTAAGTTTAGACATTACTGCCAGTGATGACCCCCATCATTTACTATCCATGGGCCAGTACAGGCAGGCCAAAATAAAGCTGCTTCAGGTCACTTTGGAGGTATGCTGTTTAAATGATGTATGCGTCCTAAGAGGCCAGAAGCTGTGCCGAAGCTGCGCTCCAGTCCTTAGGACTGGAGCATGGCTTTGGTATGGCTTCTGGCCTTTTAGGGCGCATGCATCATTTAAACAGCATACCTCCAAAGTGACCCAAAGCAGCTTTATTTTGGCCTGTCTGTACAGGCCCTAAGACAATCACTTCATTCTTGCTTCAGGGTCAAGCCAAAATCAGGGTGCACTCACACGCTGTGAGTTAAGACTCTGGAGCATATAAAATGTGCCACTTGCACTCACTACTCCATCCTGCAGAGAAGAAATGGCCTGAAAGCAAAACTGATTTTGGAGAACATTCAGTCAAAGTGAAGCTTCATCCTCCACTCAGTGCTCCAAGTTACAATCATGGTTGTACAGACTTCTAGAATCCCTGACTGTATGACCAAGAAAAGAGTATAATCTACATAATCTGCTTTAGTCTATCTGATTATAGTGTAACAAATGTACTTTGCACTTTATTTACATTCTGTAAACCTTTCCCAGATGCCCCATACTCTGATATTTTGTATCCCAATTCTTATGCGATCAAAGCTGTGAGCAATTCAAAGAACCAGTCTTCAAAGGCTTGTGACATTTGGAGAGAAAATGAGAAAATGCATCCTCTTTGAAAACTGGAGGGCTGCGTGGGGAACCAAATGCAAAATAAAATATTACTTAAACACTGCTTTGCCTTTTTTTTTAAAAAAAATAGTCATTATCAAATGCCACCAGATTAATAAACAATTACCATAGAAACACCATCGTGATATGGAACATATGCTTATACATTTTTAACGTGTAAATGGAAATACAAGACAGCTGAAAGGACTTCTATTCCCTTTGTTCCTATAAGACAAGTGACAAACCCATTAGTGGATTCTTTCAAGTGCTGTCCTATTCTTGGCCGCTACTGCTGCACTTTGGGTCTATGTATTTCTGTAATATGTGAGTGACAGAGGCCCATTACTTTAAAGCAGGGTAAACAACATATGGGACCCCACCCTTTTTTGTGACCCATGGAAATCCATAGCACTTAACCACCCAATACATTGGCCCAATGTTGCAAAGTGAGTAAAGATAGAACTTTATCACACAGGGAAAATTGGGGGAAAGCAGAGGTTTAAACTGTCAGTATCCCATGAAAATAGCACAACCGCGCTGTCACATGACATCACAATTAAAGAGGACTTATCCCAATAACCAGGTAATAACCAGCAACAAATCATTCACAGGGAAATCCTGTGAATGATTTGTTGCTGCTTATTACCTGCTTATCCTGGGATAAATCTTCTTTAATCACAATCTGTGTGAAAATGTTCCCGCAATCGCATGATTTTCCCAGAATAATGACAGTTTAAAGCTCCAATTTAAAGCCCTGCAAGTCCACATTCTGTTTTAAAGAACATAATGCTTTTAGAAATTTAATTTTTCTTTTAAAAGGTTTACACTGCTCTCACATTTTGTTTTAAGGCAAAAGTGACTTTTCTGACACTTCTGCTAGCGCTGAACTAGAATGTGCATATAGTACTTATATATCTTAGCAGCTGAGAGCCAAAACTGGCAGGGATTTCCCTGATCCAATGCACCCATGTATGATTGCCAGATATAACAAATACATTCCTACCATTCAAAAAGAGAAAGGGGGGTTCCTATAAATTAGAATGGCCACTCCCTGATGCTACATTTACAGGGATATTCCTCATTTGACAATAATGTCCAACTACTTCCATAGGGGAACTTAAGTACTGTATACTTAAGATAGCAACAGGATTCCAACTTATAACCCTATAGAGCAACCAGGGTCAATAGGGCCCATAAGAGACAGTGTACTACAGTATTACAAATGGGGACTGTCCTCCCAAAAGGAGTATATGAGACCATCTTCATTAGTGACATCTTCTGTTTCTACACATACACACATACACATATATTCCTCATTTGTTAGACTTGGTAATGTCTTTTTCTTTCTTTCTTTTATCTCATAGTCTGTGCACCCGTGGTTGGACCCCTGGTCTCCAGAGTCATAAGCTGCAGAGGGAAAGAAGAAGAGACAAGCACAGCTTCACCATACCTGGGACCAGAAGCAGATGAATGGTCCTACACCCATCCCAATTGCCACTGCCCAGTTTCTACTAGACTTAATGCCCTTCCACACTGCCTTTCCCCTTTCTTTTTGTGTCTTGACTTAATTTGATTGTAAACGTGACGGCCAAGAACCAGATGTTTTGAGGATGATCTTTTACTTGTAAAGTGTCATGTATAGGGATAGAAATTAATGATTAATAATAATAATAATAATAATAATCCAATGCTCAAACCACTACACCATGCTGGCTCTCACCCAAGCTGAATACATCAGGGCTAAGTCCAATATTTCCCTGGTATAACTTAGAACTTCCCTATCTCCCCTCACATCTACTTCCTTCCCCTGATTAATCCTCTGTGCACCCAAAAAGCAACTCCAAAAAGCCAAGGAATTTTCCAGACTTTCATAGATTGTTTTAAAAGGGCCATGTACAGCTGCAGTGGAGGGGAATGGTTTCCCTGCCCCTTTTCTGCTGGATTTTGTCACTCTGCCACCAGATGTTCACTGGGATGTTCCCCAAGTTAATGGAACACAGCAGAAACCAATATTTCGTCAATATTTGAAACATGCTGGGGCTGTGGGGTTTTCTTCCATTTTTACCACTGGGATCTGAAATTTCAAATTTCACGATTCACATAGTTAAGGTGACATCTGAATGCTTAAGACCTGTCAACACCCTTTTCTTGTTTTGGCAGCTATCAAATACGAACAAGTTGCCACTGTCAGCTACTTGCCAGATAGTTAGAACCACTGCATGTCAGTTATCAAATATAATCAAAGATTAAATATGATGGCATGAGGCAGGCTTCATCCAGGGACATAGCCAAGAGGGGGTCCTTGGGGTCCAGATCCCCCCTTCTGTTAGATAAAATGAATGGTGTGTGCTGCTGCACCACCACACCCAAGCCCCATTATAATGGTGGAACTTAGTTTGGACCCCCCCCCCTTCCCCAAATCCTGGCTACATCCCTGCTTCAGCTCTGTTTCATTGCACAAGAAGCAAGAAAAGACTGTCCATTTATCATTGGGTTCAGAATTCATCCCATACACAGTGGGAGGTGAGCTCACCAAACAGAAAGATGTACAACCCTCCAACTGTCCTGATTTAGCAGTGATTATCCTAACTAATCTTCTCTCATCCCATTTTTTCCCCCAGCTATTTTTAAAATATCCCAGTTTCTGTCTCTGGCTCCCACTTTACCTATTTGTCCTCAGCGTACTGCAAATTGAGTTCAGAGTTCAATTGTTGTCAGAAAGGAGCAGAGGAGGGGATGGAATCTTACTCTTCCCGGTAGGCTCAGGCAAAAGGCAACTGCTGCAGCCCTCCTATTGTATATTCTTCTTCATTATAACTTTTGCCACCTTGGTCATACTGTGGTATTGCGTGGCCATATGTCCTAGCTTTCAACTGTGAAATGTAGGATAGTATGTGGGAAATCTCACTGGGACCAACAGTTTTTCACCATCAGGTTTAGTCATGCTAGTCCATGACAGTTGAATGGTGAGGCCTTAATACATATTTAGAAGCCCTGTTAACAGTACAGAGCAACATAACTAGTGTTAGGGAGAAAAAGTCTATGTTATAGAATATTCCACATACATTTCACCTCTACTTGCTCTTGAGAAGCCTGATAGTTTGGAATCATATACCTGCAAAATCGATGTCTTAAAATATCTTAACTGTTGAGAAAGCCATTGAATATTTTCAGGCTGAAAGTTGGGGGGGATTAATTTTGTGAATTTTAAACCTTGAATGATCCTTCCTATCACACTTGTAAGAGGGAAATATGACAAATACTGCTGTTTTATTCTGCTCGATAACTTCCTATTACTAAACCAGCCAAATGCCACCGTGGAAATGTAGATGTTACATGTCATCTTGATCTGCTACTTTTTTTTCCTTTCATTAAAGCTTTAATGCCGCAATTATGGCCACGTTGCCCTATAAAAAAAGGAAGAAAAATGCAGTTTACTTTAAAAAGTGAAATTGCATAGCCTACTATTTAATTATACACAAATGTAAATGGCCCATTTTTCCATAACTGGTTATTACAGCACTGTTTTACTTTCTGAGTTTTCACAATCTCTAAAACCTACAATGCTTCCTGCTACATAATTGTTTTGTTACATTATTGTTTTCATCTTATTTTTTTCCCTTTTAATGTGAGTGCAGCAGGAGGATAAATCTTGGTTTTAAGCCAGCCAGTACTTCATCTACTTAAGCTTTTATAGATGAAGATTGCTGTAATTATCAGAATACCCGCTTATTTCTGAAGTATTATCTTGGCAACCTGCTGGCATTTACAACCAATTAACAAGCGTTGCCCATTAGTTGCATAAGGGGTATCGCCAAGTAAACCTATTGTGTGCTAATTTTCTATTTTAGATAATCAGTTTGGCCATCCAAAATGGAACAGGGAAGAAAAGAAAGGTTTGACACGCAGTGGCAAGCGGGTAAAAATTACTACGTGCTTCCAAGAGACAAAGGTATCCAACGACTCAGTGATTACTTCACTGTCGTCACCATTGGGTCTTAAGTATTTATTCCTTTTATCTCTTCTGGAAGATAAATTATAAAGTACAGCTTCGGCAAAGTAATCATGTGCCTTTTTTTAAATAAAAAAAAAACTGACTGCCTTCTCCTCCTGTCCCCTCCTGTCTATAATTACATCAAATTGTACAAGTGTTAAACACTATTTAAAAAGATTTTTTAAAAAAAGACAAAGAAAAGAAAACCAAGGGCTGATAGAAAAAGCAGACTCCAGTCTCCTTCTATTACAATTTTTAAAATGAGAAATAAGAAGGGGTTCCATAAAAGACATCCCTTGTAATCTGCCTCATGTCTGCTGTGTTCCAGCATCTATCTGTCGGCCTATCTATCTATCTATCTATCTATCTATCTATCTATCTATCTACTCTCTAACTATAACATCTTATTCTTTTCCTCTTTCCATCTCCCTAAAAAGCAGCATCTACCCAAATGGACAATCCAAGGTCCTAAATAAGAGATAGGGGTTGGGGAGGCAGAAAATTCCCACATTGCAGAGACTACTACATAGGTCTGGAACATCAGAAGGCTGGAATTAGATGTTGGACAGTCTCTGAAAAGAAGTAAGGGCTTGTGGCTTGCTTTTAAATCACTGTGGGACTGTAGCGGAAGAAGAAACATTATAGTCCAATGATCACACAGTCTGGAACAGGCAGTCTGAGCCCAGTGTCCCAAGGGATCTCCTGGATGACTGGGTGAACTATTTCCCTGCAACCAGAAGGATTCATGATTACTGATATGTATTATTCATTTCATAATCTACTAGATGATACCAAATGGAGCTTTGGAACATCAATGAATTGGGCTGCATCTGCACTGCAGTAATAATGCAGTTTGACACCAATTTAACTGGCATGGCTCAGTGCTATGGAATCCTGGAATTTGTAGTTTGTTGTGGCACCAGAGCTTTTTGATGGAGAAGGCTATATATCTCATAAAACCACAGATCCAAGAATTCCATCGCAGTTTTATTCCCACAGCAATCCAACAAGGTATATCAGGCTGAGAGAAAGGGAGAAATAGCAACTGACCCAAGATTACCCACTAAGTTCTAGACTGTTGTGGAGATTTCACTCTGGCTTCTAATTTAACCTTGCCAGGAAAACCCAATTATAGGTTCACCTTAGAGTCACCATAAGTCAGAAATGCCTTGAAGGCACCCAACAACAAAAACCTAATCTAACTGGACCACCATGGTGGCTCTGAAGACACACCATGCAAATTCCAAAGGATTCTTGAGACTGTGAGAAAAGCTCCCCTTCTCACCAAAGGAATCCTAAATTATAACTGGCCTTGAAGAATGGATGTGTTCAAGTGTCCATCCAAGCCATCTTCTTTCCATACCCCACCATCCAACAATCTTAATGTACACTCTTGATATCCCAAGACCAGGCCTCCGATTACTCTTCATGTTTAATATTATTTGTTTTGTGGGGCTTTTTTTAAAAATAAAGATAAAAACAATTAAAAGGGAAGCTGGGAGGTTGCCCTAGGAATGATCCCACTGTGGACTCTTGACCTTTTCACACTTGGAAAAACCAATTCATACTAGCAAGGAAGTTAGAATCATCCACCCAGATGGGATTTCCTGAGCCCCTAGCATCATCATTTGTCATTAGAGGGCAGTGAGGAGATCGTGGGCAAAGAAGGTGATTGTTTGCAATTTGCGATTATCTAGGACAGGGACATATTAATATAATAATAATAATAATAATAATAATAATAATAATAATAATAATAATAATAATAATAATAAATTTATTTATTTATATTTTTCCACCTCTCCCAAATGGATTGAGGCAGGATTACAACCCAGTGAAATACATACTGGCAAATTCCTTTGTCTAACACATTCACGTCAATCACCCTCCCATTCGCTTCTACTCCATACCATTCTTTTCCTGCTAGGAAATCATTTAACAAGCATCTAATCCTTTTCATGCCTTGGTTTCTGCCTCCAAAACAAGGTTCTGGGTATAGGTAATAAAATAGCCATTCTCCAGTCTAGTTTGCAAGCAGGCAGACACTCTGTCAGTCTGAATAAAAGATAGAAGATGATTTTTAAATAAAAATGCAGTATAAGGTTATAAGATAGCCATAGATAGATGAGATAAATTCAGAAGTATAAGAGGTATAAGGGGTTCAAGGGAAAATAGTAATTGTAATAATGTAAATATGTGCGTTATAGAAGCAGAGTGAAGTGATTATGATTAAAATGTAAAAAAAGAAGGACAATATATGTGACAAACATAAGGGTAAATCAGTCGGGAGGAAGTTGGAAAGAATCTTTTAAAAGAGACGGCTGGGAAAGGAAAAAATGGATGAAAGGAGAATGATAAGGAGGGAAAGGGGAGAAAAGGTTGAGGATAAGAAGGTAAAGTAAGTTGAGGAAAGTAAGAGTATGTTTGTGATGAAGGCTTGGGTAGATAGTAAAGAAATGATATAGAATGGTGTGGGAGGGGAATGTAGCGAAGGGAGATGTATGAGATGGAATTGAATGGGAAATTAATGTGAGAAGGAGATGTAGAAGAAACAGAAGGGAAAAGAATGGAATTAAGTTTGAGAAAAAAGAAGAGAGTAGAAGAAAGTGAAGGAAAGAGAAAGGAAGAAAGGAATGAAGGTAGGATGTATGATATCAGTGTGACTGAACATCAAGAAGAGACTGAAGGTAAAGTTAATATATTGGACGATATTTTATATGATAGATTGTTTTTCATAGGTGTGGTTTATTGTTTACTGTTAATAGATGTTTTATGGTGTAGAAACTGAATAAAATTTATTCAAATCAACTATTTCACTTCTCCCACCTTTGCTTCCTAGCTCTTGTGTGTGGGTATGTGCATGAGTGTATGTGCTGTGTGTATTTATGTTGATTATTCCCCTAATAAAATCCAAATATCTATTTGGATTTGCCTCTGGAAGTCTGTGTGATTTAGGCCTAGTATAGTTGGGTCTCAAGGCCACTGTTGCCCCAGCCATACTATAACTCCCATTTGAGCTAATACTAAAATTCCCCTAGAAATATATTGATTTGTGGGTGCCTTCATGGGACCCCAACAATTTGGATAACAGGCTTCTTCATCACCTGTAAGAAGCTATAAATATTTACAGCCAACTAAAGGGGAGCAACAACCAAAAGATTTGGTTCAAACCTCAATTTGGGGATAAAAGCCTAAATCAACTTATACCAGTCTAGAGACCACCACAGTTTGAGTCAGGTCCACGTCTGAATTTCGACTCAGAAAACCAAATCAATACTGGACTATCCCGCCCTCCCCATCTCTCATTGTCAGAACTGGATAAGATTTGCTGACATGGTTATTCCTTAGGTGGCGGCTGTACCTGACAAATTTTGTGCTATGTATTTTTAAGGGAAAGTGGTCAAATAATCACACAGACTATGGCAGTTGAGATGTGTTCAAGATGTTCCAGATGGGCATTAAAGAGGAAGCAGAAAGAGGGGATTCATTGAGTCCAGGTTGCTGCAGCAGGTTGAAATCCTGGCATCTTAGAAAAGCAAAAGTGGTGACCAAGGCTTTGCTAAATGAAGCACATATGAAAAATGTGCCTCAAAGTTATTGCAACCTTTGCAAAAAGACCCCTTTGCACTGGTTAGCACTCTGATAGATTAATCCTTTTGAAGAAAGGGGGAATTCCTTCTTCTGATCCCTAGCAGCTTTTGGTTAACATCCAATGCCAAGTTCAGAAAACATTGTAAATTAAAAATGTTTAATTACACATGTTTAAACATATGTAAATCTACAGCGCTATATAAATGAAGCATAATGATGATGATGATAATAATAATAATAACAATAACAATATGTATCACAGTGATGGTGGTGGCAGCAGCAATGATGAAAATATAGCAGAACTAACCAGTCTGACTGAAGAGTTTATGAATGGAGATGTTTGCAAAAGTGTGGTTTTGCCATCTCCCTTTGGAGTCTGTTCTTACCAAGCACAGCTATGCTTTTCTTAGCTCTAAAGGCTTAAACAGCATCTTTAAAGCATGGTTAGATCCCAAGTATTCCACGGATCAGGATGGTTGAGTGGTTCCCACTGCAAAATGTCGTGAAATGCCTTTTATTGAATGAAGTGAACTGTACAATGATGTCTTTTATTTTTCTCCTGTGGATTGGATTCATATTCTGCCTCAGCATAAGTTAAACAAAATTAAGACTATGATTATGCAAAAAAACCGATGGAGCCCATTAAAGGAAAAGATAGAAAATGTTGAACTCCTCAAACAAACTCATAAAGAATTATCAGCTGTGCAATTAGTAAAGACTGAACATACCAAGTGAAGTCTATTAAAGTCATAAATGAAGGAGAAAAAATGTTGTGCTTAGCAAAGTGATGAGTTGATTTGGCTTAATTATTTTGAATTAATTGCTATTGGCTACAATAATTAGAAAATTAAAAAATTAAGGTATGGCCATAAAACCACTCCCATAAAATGAATCTGGTAATACAAGCAGACCATTTGTTTAACTATTTAGCACACAAAAGGCAAATGAATAATAAGAATCATCAAGAAAAGCACTTAGGAAGGTTTAGGAGCAGCCATTGCTCATTAGTGCAATGTTCAAATTAAAAAATGTCAGTATTTGCAAGGAATTTCATTACCATAGACTAAGGCTGGAAGCTGATTTACACTGACCCATTGGTAAAATCCACTGGTAGACAAATAGGCCTTTTTAAGCTAAAGTTGCATTTCTTATATTTTACTGTATGACAGACAGACAGACAGTCAGACAGATACATGCCTGGGATGTCATGAAAATACAGTAGTGTTGTTTGTTTGCTTGCTTGCTTTTCTCCATTATTTTATTTTATTATTTGTAATGCATTGTATCGTATCGTATCTTAGTGTTGAGGAAAGAAGAGAGGGGCATGTGTGAATTTTCTCACAACAAACAACTTTTGGCAGGCTTTGGGCACTACAGTAGACCCTTCCAATCTGTGAGGGTTCACTTCCACCCACCCCCTCACATGTGGATGGCAAAAAATGCAGATGGCTGTGCCCCATATCATTCCATAACAGCAACATTCAACCATCATTGAATAATATGGGATGTGGTACTCTGTGGGGAGTATAATCCACAGATTGCCAGCCTGCCATTACTAAGGGTCCATTATGTGCACCTCGTCTTGGGTGGACAGGTGGATCTAGGAACTCCTTGACCTCAAATAGCAAAATATCTTGTAGTTGACCTTGCTTGTTCACCCATGTTCTTTCAGTTGCTCACCTGAACTCTCCTTCTGAGTGGTTTCTAGAGAGCTCTGAATCCAGTCTTCCACATTACATACTGTATATACTCATGTATATGAAATGAAATTTGAAATGAAATTTTATTACAGTTAATGACCAGCATAAAACAATATAAAAGAGTACAATATTATGCAATGGCCAATAGGAAAAAAAAACAATGCAAATGGTACAATAGAAGTACAATAGGAATACAGCTTGGAGGCTATAAATTCAGATAACTATATAGAGTGAAATCCCTTCAAATACAAATACTAGATGAAATCAATAGAGTAAAAATTAAAAATTAACACACCATCTTTGGTCTACAAGCTATTGCAGCAACGCAAAAAAATTGCCACCTTGGTTGTAATCCCTGGCTGCTGATCGGCCAGAAGGTAATCAATGTAAAATGTATCAGGTTTACTTATGTATAAGTCTAAACATTTTTGCCAAAAACTGACCTGAAAAACTGAGTGAACTTATCCACATGTCAATGTTAGTACTGTAATTGTTGTTTAAAAAGGAACCATCCCCTGGTGAAATGCAAGAGCATAATCTGACCTGGGAGCACTGACACCACCCCCACTCTCTTCTCCATCCAGCCTTTAGGGTGATCACAAACAATTATGCCTGCTGGAATTTTGTAAGTTCCTTGTTCTCCTTTGTTTCCTCCTTTACATCCTTTGTTACATGCCGTCAACGTATCCATGGGTCATATCAAAATCCATATTTTTTGCCCCAAAACCTTTCATGTGATCAACTAGAGTTTATTTATACAGTTTATACAGCAAGTGAACTGGAAAAGATGTAGGTTGTTCCTACTAGAAGCAGCAATCACCACCCCTGTCTTTTTGTCACTCCCTCCGACCCACTGAATCAGTGGGAGGAAATTTGCAGCCTAGAGGCTGCATTTGGCCCGGGGGGGGGGGGCGGAGATCAGAAGCCATCTTTTTTATTCCATCTCAACCCTCCAAGACCCCAGCATCCTCCCCCCAAAAGCTCCCTAAAGCCTATGATGAACAAAACCCTCACTAAAAAAACATCTTTAAAACACTTTTTAACAAGAACTTCCAGGTGTCCCCTACCCAAAATAGCAAGAACTTTTCAAGAAATAATCAACAATGCAACTGAGTGTGAAATGATATCACTTTCATATGTTCAAAATGGTAGACCTAAAGGTGTGCTGAAAAGGATAAGATCAATTTGGCTTTTTGTAAAGTCACTAACAGCCACAAAATGAACACCCAAAAATCATTTTGTGCAGCAAAGGAGATGATTGCATGACGCTTCACTCCCAATTTAGATGCGGCTTTTTAAACAACTGAAACGGCAGCTCTTCTTTTTGCATAACCCCATACTTGCGAATTGATAACAGGTTGGTGACGAATTTTATCATAGACTGTTCCATTCAACCATTGCATTCAGGATTCAGTCATCAGCTATCTGAGATTAAACTCGCTCATGTGTGCGTGGTTTTGCTCGATGGGAAATCAATCCCGCAAGTCAGTTTTCTCTAGCATTCCATTTTCTCCATAGGAAAAAAAACTTCCCCTAATGAGATAAATTAATACAAATTCTTTTTTTTAACTTTCCTAGATGGTTTGAATATTTGTCACATCACAGAAATGCATTTTGGTAGCTTGTTAACATTGCACGATTACGTACCACTTTTTTTTTTAAAGGAGGAGGTTTAAGAAAGGCTGCTGCTTTTGACAAATGAGCTAAAAACCTCTCATCTCAGCACTGGAAGTAGAATGTCTATGGATGTTCGGGAAGAGGAATGGAGACAGAAGGGAGTAATGCCAACTCACACCACATGGGTTGGCTATGAGGCTGTTCAGTAGGATCCTGCCATTTGAATGAACATCATGCTTCTATCCCGCTATTAAAAAGCAGTGTGATAATCTCCAAAAAGAGGGGGTTGAAGGGGGGGGTCTCAAGCATAAGGAAACATTACAAATGCACAAAAGGGCTCATGTTTTCACCTAGTTTAGTGGAGGGGGGAGAAATCCTCATATTTTTTTTGTCCTCACCTGGAAGTAAGAAATAAGGAAAGATTTCCATCCTTCAGAGACTAGAGTGTGGAAAAGCCACTTGGCTCCAGATTTTCCATTCTTTTGCCGCAGACCTTACGTGATACTGCCAGATATGGGCAGCATGAGTGTTCTCTCTCCAGTACACAAATAGGTATTTGAAAGACTTAATTAATGTTTGCAAAGTGCTTTCAGACTGTCAGAAAGATATTGTTTGTGCACAAAGTATAGCTGTTTCATTAATTACAGAAGTTGAGGTGAAAGGCGGGGAAAGAGAAAATCTCCCACACACACATCCTACTACAATTTCCTTTTCTCAGTGTTTTTTTAAATAAAACAAAATGTTAACACAGGCAAGACTGGTGACCATGAACCTACTCATATCATACCCTCTTGCATCTCCCCCCCCCCCCCACTTGATTTCTGCTTCAGTGAAATAAATAAAGGACTGTACTGCTGCCTCCTCTTTGTAAAGAGATTTGACTAAGACAAGCAGGTTCAGTGCCAGCAGCTACTCCATTTATTCTTTTAAATGGAAATTTACCGTCTGCTACATCACATGGGGGAAAAATACAAACTATTTTTGCAGCTTGTTCACTGAACAGATTATTGGAAGGAAGAATGTCTCTTCTTTTTTCCCTCCTCCCCCCCTTTTTTTGGGGGGGGGTTCATATTTCCAAATTTCCATGAAAAACCACCTTGGCAAATGAAATCAGGGGAATCAGTTTTACTTTTGCATTGCTGCATTTCATTTAGAAATAGATAGTTTAGCCAAGGCAAAAGCTCAAGGCGTCCAAGGAAATGATCTGTTTGAGTTTCATGATTCTGGTAAATTTATCACATATTACCAAGACCTGGTTTTAATTTTGATTTTGATTTAAACTATTTACACACCACTCTTCCGTCAGAACGATTCTCAGATCCTGATCCTCCTACCAGAGGCTGGGAATGTGCTGGAATACCTTTTCACAACAGTACTGATGAGTCTTGAATCTTTCATACTGGAACAAACAGATTCAGATAAAACTCACCAAGCAACCTTTTTCAGTTTGGCACTTTTCGGGTGCGTTACAGTACAATTTTCATGGCAGTGTGGTCATTGATAGTTAAAATCAGGAATCTTTTTTAATTACCTACCCTGATGTAAATAGTGGTTATGGCAGCATAAGTACTTTGAGGGGCACTGTAGAAGGAGAAATCCAGCACAACATCTATCACTTACCTGCAGAACGACTGCCAGAAGGCACTTAGGTACAGTTTCATCCATCTAGAAATTGTTTGGCTGTGAGAGTACACTTAGACACTTTGCACTTCCATGGAAAGGTGCAATCTTAACCCTCCAGCATAAGTGCACTGACAGCAGCGCATCATGCTCCACCAGTGTCCACGATGGACCTCAACAAAATGTCCAGTGTTCTATAAAAATAAAAAAAGAGGGGCTGAAACTTTTAAAATAGTAAATTCCAGATACTGTATACACAACTTTCCTTCTACCTCATTGTGTAGAAACTCTCTTACTCAGATTCACAGGAATGAAGCTGTCACTCTTGTAGAGAAATATATAGCTCAATTGAAATGTAAAGGGAATCAAAGCCAACAAAGCTTGGCTCTAAGAACTGTGGAAAGATTTCATGTTGTATTCCCTAAATGCAAAACCAAATGAGCAGGCATTCCCTTGGAGACCACAGAGCCAAAGCCCTGGTCTAGTGGCTGGTAGCCCTCTGTGCCAATGCCATGTCTGAAGGAAGTTCATCAAGGAGATAACAAATCTTTCACAACTACAAAGTGTGCTCCAACTGAAAAAGTTCCTGCCTACTGTCCCTCTGTTTTGTTTGACTCTTCAACTATCTGTTGCAGCAGCTGAGTAATTCATCTTCCTCCCAGTCTTTTCTCTTCCTCACTTAATCTGCCTCCAATTCTGTTTTTCCTTTTTTTTAAATTGCCACTTTGTATACAACAGTTTAGAGGACGCACTCACTGTCAATGGATGTTGGGATAAAGCACTCACTGTCAATGGATGTTGGGATAAAGTTGTGGGTTTTACACGCTGCTTCCCCATTGCCCTTCCAAATTCTGAAGAATTTCGTGGCATTATCATTCAACTCTAAGCCATTTGTGATTAAATGTTAAGACTTTCAGGGGTTAAATGTTAAGACTTTCAGGTGGAGGTGACAGATTGGCTTGGGTCAGGGTGGGAAGCATGTGGCTCTACAGAAATTATCTGACCACAACTCCCTGCATTCCTCATCATGGGCTCTGTAACTTGCAATCCAACAATATCTGGAGGGCTACATGAGTCTTAGGCCTAATTTAGGCTATAATCCTATATACCAGGACTGCACTGTTAAGAGTGTATTGATCTGTTTCCATCATGGCTTATAATTTGAGTGTTGGACTATGACTCTACAGAACAGGGTTCAAGTCTTCACTCAGCCATGAAAACTCACTGAGTGACCTTGAGTGAGTCACACACTCTTAAGTCCCAAAAAATGCTGCGATAGGCTCACCTTAGGGTCATCATAAGCTGAAAACAAGTTGAAGGCATACAACAGCAACATCACTAATCAATCACTGGCAATTAAATGTAACATTGGCAGAGAGATGGTAAGTTGTCCAGTGTCACTCTGGTGAGCTCTTTTTATGTGCACTCCTTTGACATGTCGCTTTGGATAAGGTAAGCAGTATATTTAAAAGTGGCGGTGGTGAAAATGATGGGTGGGAATCAGAACCTAGCTTTATTTAATCAATGTATAATAAAGCCAAGAAAATAATTTTAAAATAAGCTTGAACTGTTTTAAAAACAATTGTAAACCATTTCAAAGCAAGTTTATCAATTTAAGGTAGTAAACATGGTTTGGGTGCTGTCTGATAATTCCACAGCAATAATGGTTTCTCTCATTCAGTGCATTAGTTAACCTCTGTTCCTCTGTACCCTTTTTGCACTTACACCTAATGCATACTATTTGGGAGGACCACAGTTCATGGGCAGAGCATGTGCTTTGAATGCAGAAGGTCCTGGCTTCAATTCCATAGCACCTTCAGAGACATTTTAATCCAACAACACTTCTGGCAGACCTATTCAGATAAGTTTCAAATTACAAGTTTTAAATTATGAATTGATTGTTTTTCATATGGATGGTCTTTTGACTGAGTTTACGCTCTTTCAACTAATATGTATTTTTAACTAGTGTTATGTCTTTTTAACTGGCACTCTGCATCCATCTGTTGTCTTTTAATCTATTGTTCCCTGCCTTGATCCATAGGAAGAGGTGGGTAAAAAAATCATTATCATCATCATCATCATCATCATCATTGGCCAGATTCCTGTTGGAGACTTACATTTTCATAAGTGAACTTACATCGGCAGGAATTAGAATTGCATAATTGTTCCATAATGTTTGTATCCAGTAAGAGGCTGATGTTAGGTGAGCCATGTAGTGTCAATGTACATTAGTAAAGACCAATGTGCATTGGGACATTCTTGTTGCTTATGTATGATCAAAATTCACTAACAGAGTTTCTTAGCACCTCTGCTATATAGCTACATATATATAATGTCACATAACAAGGACTATGATAGAGAATCCCAGCCACCATTGTCATCATCATCATCATCCAATTCAGGAAGGTAGGAAAATCTTCTAGCAATAGCAATAGCATTTACATTTCTATACATAACATAACATAACATAAAGACTGTGATAGAAGATACCAACCACCATTGTTGTTGTCGTCATCATCATCATCATCAAATTCAGGAAAGTAGGAAAATCTTCTAGCAATAGCAATAGCATTTACATTTCTATACTGCTTCACACTGAACTAAGTAATCTCTAAGTGGTTTACAATCTGTAAGCCAATTGCCTCCAACAAGCTGGGTACTCATTTTAGCAATGTATGGAAGGATGTAAGGCTGAGTCAAGCCTGGATCCCTATGGTTGAACTCACAACCTTGTGGTTGCAATACTGGCTGCAGTACTGGTATTTAACCACTGTGCCACCAGTGTGCCATAAGGGCTCTACCTGAAACTGTGGAAAGATGTTCTCAGGTAGTGTGGGCACTATGAAACTAGATAGACCAACAGTTGGACTCCATATCAACCAGGGTTCCCATTACAGCGAGCCCACACTATATGCGGGCGCCCTATATGCGGCTTTCAAGCTTACACTGAAAGCCATACTATAAGCAGGAAATGGCGCACGCACCCATGGCGCACACCCACTGCCGAGCCCCATCAGTTTCAATGGGACTCAAGCATACATGGAATTTGTCTTATGCAGGGGGGTCCGGAATGGATCCCCGCATAAGACAAGGGCATACTCTATAATCCCCATCATGCTACACCTTGAACTGCTCTGTTGATGCATCTTGACTGTGTCAAGAGTTTTCTGGGTTTTCACTGCATGCCTTAAGAGGTGGGGGACGGGGAGCTAGTTGTAACCATTGTGGATAAATGCCTTAATGTGCTATAATGTTTGCCACAATGAGCTTTTATCTTTGCATTGACACTCTGTGTTTCAGCTCCCTGTGTTTTGAAATCCTCTTCCTTAAAGTGCCTGTGTGCAGCCTTTCATGTGGCTATGGTCTCATTCCTTTTCATTACTCAAGGAATGCTTGCTCGCCAAGTGTTCAGATTTTTCACTTTTGTCTCTGAGAGCAGACATCAATCTGTTTCCCATTCTTACACTCTACTGCTTTCATCCAGAATGAAGTTGTAAGGACAGGTCTTCCCAGTGTCTTTGGGAAGGTGTTTAATTTGATTTCCCATTCATTTAGGACAATCACTTGGTCACCCCGGAGCCTTTCTTCAGATGTATTGCTTTTACTATCACCAGAGCTCCTCCTAATCATTTGCCTTGTAAAACCATTCTATGGAAGGAGGGAAGCAAACAGGGAGAGGGGAAGGACCAGGGGAGGGGGGAGAGGATCCTGATTTGCCAACTTTGTCCTTGGATACTGTATGATGAGAAATACATGGAAGACAAACAAAAGGACATTTTCCCCCTTTGTATTGTCTACCTGCAATAAACATAATCATAAATTTTTAAAAAAGTTCCTTCATTAACAAGAAGATAAGGTATGGGAGGGGGAAGACGATACTTGTTCTCACGAAAAGCCTGTCTGCATCAGAGACACTACTGAATTTGTTCAAGAACACTTCACGCTCCTGTAGCACTTCTGCCCACATGAGCAAGACCTTGGGTTCAGCAAACTCCAACTGTGGCATCTAGTTTCACTGTTTTAATGTGCTCAGCTGGCTGCTTAGAAGTGTTTTGAACCTGCCCCTTTTGTGTCCTTCCCCCAACACAAACACACACACAACTCTTCCTCGACTCTGGGCCTGAACAGACAGTCCAAAATAGAGCTGCTTCGGGTCACTTTGGAGGTATGCTGTTTAAATGCTGCATGCTTCCTAAAAGGCCAGAAGCCACGCCAAAGCCACGCTCCAGTCCTAAGGACTAGAGTGCAGCTTTGGCACAACTTTTGGCCTCTTAAGATGCGTGTGTCTTTTAAACAGCATACCTCCAAAGTGACCAAAAGCAGCTTTATTTTGGCCTGTCTGTTCAGGCCCTACATCTGGGAAATGACTCAAAAACAGAGCCCTCACAGAATGAAAGTATGCAATAGCGAACATGAAAATTTGTCTGTCCAGGCTACACTGCGGCTGAAATAGCATGGTTTGACTTTAACTGCCATGGATCAATTCTATGGAATTCTGGGATTTACATTTTTAGCCTTCCGTGTCAGAGAGCTCTGGTGCCACTAATGCCTTCACGTGGAAATTTGTTTACATTTTACTACGAATTTTCCAAAGGTAAGCATTTTTCTCAAAAGTGCTTATTTTCATACATTTTCCCCACTGAATGAATTGCACATGGGCACATTTTTCAAACAGTCATGGATGGTTGCCTTTTTTCACAGGATGCATGGTTTTGTGAGCAACAGCTCAGAAGCCTTGAAAATGTATGTAGTTATGAGATAAGATGTGCTTTGGAACGATATTCCATTGCCAGTTTCAGGAGTGGTGGAGCAGATACATATATGTGTACATGCAGATTATATATATATATCCCCTCATCCCTAGGAAATGTACTGCCCATCCAAGTTCTTTCATTTAAAAAAATTCTGTGAATTGTACACCTAGAGTTATGTGTTCATGCCTGTTTCATTTTCTTAAAATGAAATTAAAGTTCATTCATGAAATTGAGATGATATGAAAGTCCTCCAGTCCCCACCTATCAGCCAGCAGCTCCTGCAGTGGTTTAAGATGCCTGTTCCCCTTTAAATTAGGAACCAGCTGATTGACAGTCCCACCACCCCTCATGTGATCGATCTCCAGTGCAAGGAGGGATTTTGGCAGACACCCTGCTTCTGTCGATTACTTTGGAGATCACTCATGGGAAGGAGTGGTAGAATTCAAAGATATAGCCATTTTAGTCTGGAAAAATCAATATCCAAAGGGATAATGCAGCACCTTTGAGACTTGGGGGCAGAACAGAATGCCCAAAAAGGGTGGATCTGGTCCGTCCCAGAGCTGCTCGCCCCAGAGCCATGGCAAACAGACACACGCAGCCTCAATCCACCCCAGAGCCAGTCCAAATAGGAGCAGGAAAGATCCACTCCTTTTGGGGCTGGTAAAGGGCCACCTTGATATGAAATGAAATTCTTTATTACAGTCAAAGACCAGCATCAGTATAAAATATAACATAGAAAAATAAAATAATACACATAAAAAGATTGCTTGGCATGAAAATCTGCCAGCTAGAAAGGAAAATAATTCATTTCCATTACATTTAAGATAGCTTCAAAAAGGGCCACCTTAGGCAGCCACGGCACCACCCCAGGGTTGCTTCTGTGCATTCCGGGGGCCTGCGACATCAAAACGCCACACCACCAGGGCAGTTTGAAGTCACTCTCATTTGATTGGCTGGGTGTCTTCAGGCATCTTCAGGGCATGCGGCATCAAAACTCTATGCCCCCAAGCTGCCCAGAAGCCAGCTTTTCCAGGCCATCTGTTCAGCCCTTAACTGAAAGACAGAAGTTGGTAGCATGAGCTTTCATAGACTTGAGCCTACTTCCTCAGATGTATTTGGTGAAGTGGAAAGCCACAGACAGTGTGTGAGAAAGTCCATAGGAATTCTAAACTTTGTGGGCATGGAGTTGAGTATAGTTTACTTATAAAGATGTCCAATGGTCTTTGGGGGGGAAAGTTTGGCTACCAGACCTGAAGAACACCAAAATCAAGACCCATTTCATGCAGAGAAATTCCATTGATTCATTGGTTGACTCTAGCTGGGACTGACCTAAAGTGATTCAATCCATAGTCCAGGAGCATTATAAACACAAAAATGAGTAACATGTCCTGGATGTATAGTAGGCCTTTCATCCAGGGCTATTGGTCGATACAGGCTGTGAGTCATTCTGAACAAAACACAGAACCTGGAATGCAAACAATTTTTTAATGTTTGTATTTACTAGTTATAGAACCCAGCATTGCTCAGGAGAATCATTAACTAGAATTCATGATTATTTAGTTCCGACTGCTCTGACGAATGAGTGTCTATCTTTTTCAGTGTTCAAATGTTTCTCACATTGCACTTCTGTCTCGAGCGTTTGTCTCTCTGATGGGCTGCCAAACACACTACGGTGAATGAATAAATTATAATGGGGTCTTCCAAGGTCCCAACCCCCAGTGAATTTTTATATACCATGTTGCCTACATGTTAAGATAGACCATCCCAAACATACCTTCAAATATTTCAGTGAAAATACATGTACTGTTTATGTGTGGTGGCACAATAAACAAACAGACAAGATTGGACAAATATAGTGTTGTTTATATAGGTAAGAGTGAAACATCAAAATAATTATTTTCTTTACCCATCTCATCAAAATATTTCAAATGGTGGGCCATACTACTCAATAAGACTGGAAATGAATTGGGGTACACACTAGGGTGCCCCAAAATGAAAGTTGTATGCTCCACATAGCCTACGTTTTTGAAGGTCTGGATTTGATGGTTTTAGAAGTCTGTATATAGTTTTACTGTATTGTAATAAAATAGGATTTTTAACTGTTTTAATATGTACCGTTTTTAAACACTTTTATCTATTTTACATAGGTATGGAGATGCATTTTACTCTTTTAATTAGTTGCATGCTTTGATACTCTACTAATTTAATTCTGTTTTAATACTCACTTTTGTATGTTTTTAAGTATTTTTTTAAAAATTTGTAAGCCACTTTGGGGGGAATAGGGATATAAATAAATGTAATGAGGATGATGATGATGATGATGATGATGATGATGATGATGATGATCTAAGTCACATTATCCAAAACATACTCTTCATATTTGGTGAAAATCCAATGGAGGAAAACAATATTTAGAGTACAGTGGTACCCCAGGTTACGAATTTAATTCGTTCCGCGGCGCCGTTCGTAACCCGAAAGATTTCGCAACCCGAAAAAGCCATAGCCGCTAGCGCTGGAAGCCACGATTTCGTGCGAAAAAGCGCCGAAAAGCACCAAAAAATTTTTTCGTAAGCTGGAAAAAAAAACGTAACCCGGAACAGTTTTTTCCTATTTAATTTTTTCGTATCCCGGAAATTTCGTAACGTGGTGATTTCGTATCCCGGGGTACCACTGTACTCCTCAGTGATTTTTTGCATGCCACATTCTGTGCACCCAGAATGATTCTGGGCCCATCCAAACTGATAAAAAGTCCAGAAAGTCCCAGACTTTGTTGCTATTCTTTCTTATTTCAATTTGCGGATCCTTTTGTTTATACAGAATACATTCTGTCACCTCCTAGTACAATCAGAAACTTTATATGCCAGCTCCCCAGATCAGTTTTTCTAAGTCAGTATAAAACTGGAAAGAAGTGGAACAAAATCTGAGACTTTTCAATCAGTCTGGATGTGCCTGAAGCCTCTATTTTAAATTGGACAAACGGTTGAAACTCCGCCCCTTGTTGTGTAATGCAGTACATTCAGCCTCTGTTTGATCATCTTGACTTCGAGGGGTATTTCAGTTTTGATCTGTTCAAGGATCCACTTGTTTGTCTTTTTGGCTGTTCATGATGTCATGTTTTTCTAGACGCCTCCATAGAAGGAGAAATTATGTACTGTATAAGACACTGTCACACAAAGGCTTCTGCTTTGCAGCTGCTTGTAACTATGTGAAGCCACCATGTGTTGTATGCTTGGTTTCTTTCCTTCTTATATGCCTATTTGTTTGGAACTAAAGTGTGAATCTATGCTTTCCTTTTCTTTTCCTGGCTTAAATGAAACAGCTTTTCCCAAAACCAGGACTGTGTGGTCATTTCGCCTGCCTCAAACTCTGAACCAGCAGTGCAACCAAGCCACGGTCTTGTACTGCAAGTGTGACATGTCCTGAAGTGCGGGAATGCTGTGTGGAGGAGCTGCAGCAGCAGAGCTGAAAATGCAAGTGCAAGGTGGTAAGTGGTGGGCTGCAGGCCTGGAGTAGCCCTTGCCAGCTGCATGTACTGCTGTCACCACCACCGCTCTTCCAGCCACCCCAAAGGTGCAAAGGGCTCAAATCTTCCTGCCACCAGTCACACCAACCCTGCTGCTACAACCCCATGGCACTTGTGCCCCCTGCAGCTCCTCCTCTTCCCCCCATTTGTCTCCTGTGCACCCCTTGCCCAAAGAAAGAATGAGTACAGTGCACCCCGAAAAGACTCCCAGGGTTTGGCATTGCAGAAAACAGAGCACACCACCATGGATCCCCCCAAAGCTTTATCATGGGGGAAAGTGTGATAAGAAATCATGCCAAATCAGTATCCTTCCATTCTTAAACTAGCAGGATTATGCAGGCTGGTGTGAAAATGCCCTCAATTTTTAAATAATTCTATTTTTTTCTGTTAACCAAGTAAAAGGTTAAGTGCAGGGACTCCAGGATAAGAGTTCAGTGTAATTAAATAAGCTAGGCCCAAACCCCAATCGTACTTATAGGGGACTGCACACTATTTTATATTATTGTGAATTGTAGAAATGAAAAACTGAGAATGAAGGACGAAAAAAGAAAAAGGTTCTCAGTTGAGCAATATCAGTTCAGCAGTAAAATTAACATCAAGTTATTTAAAAATTTATATTATTAATTAGAAATTAGAATACAAAGTTTCCACATCAAAATTTTAAAAGTTGCCATTATAAAATTTTATAACACCATTTTATAAGTTTATAACTTTATAATATAATAAAGTGGCATTTTCATGAGTGTACGCTTTAGAATTTTTTAAAAATCTGTCAGCTTTTCCACCATATTCCTACATAAAATTCATTTTTAATTCACCCTGAAATATCACACTCTCTTGGACAGACACTGCCATAAGAACCACATTAAAGATCTTGAACATGCATCTCTGTCCATCTAAAATTCAGAAATCCCATTGAAAAAATAAGAGGAAAAACATCTTCCTTTTAAGACTGCCTTTAAGTCAGACTTTATTCTGTAGCTGTGGAATTAAGCAGAGAGCAAAACAGATTTTAAAACTCCACTAGTTTCAGAAACCCTGGAAATCTCTTGTTAATATGAGCTAATCTACACTTATTATGCAAGTTGCTGCAGATTTTCCCACATTCACATTGATGGCTAAGTGTCTTCACTTTCCTGTGCAAATTTGCATCTATTCCCATCTATTCACACTCTCTCTGCTGAAAATGCACAGCCATCCCACTGTATGGCCACACATGTGATAATGTGCATTTCTGCAAATTTCAGTGGATACTTCAGTAAAAAACACAAAGCCTTTTCCCATGGAGTTTAAAAAATTTTCAGGGGGGGGGTACAAAAAGCCCAAACTTCTGCAAATCACAAGTGGCTGTAGCACTCCTCTGGTGCTGCATTTAGATGACATGACACCAAAGGAACACTGTAAAGCTGTGATGCAGCAGCTATGCCACCCTTTCCAGTGCGCAAAAGGGAGCTTCTTTTTGCAGCTCATATTTGCGCCATGGAATGGCCAGATCAAGATTCTGGCATGCAGTTGCCGTGGCTCTGATCTGGCTCTAAAGGGGGCAGTCTGCACAGCCCCTTAGACTCTCAGAGATGAATGTGAGTGCAAGATCTTATGCATGCTCTTCTGAAAATAGGTCCCATTGTTCTCAGCAGAACTTCCTTCTCAGCAGATATGTATGAGGTTTGCACTGGAAGAATGTGATTCTAAACATACATACTTTAATGTAAGCTTCCATTGAGTACAGTACAGTGATGCATAAACATGCTTTGGGTTGTGCTGCCAGATCTTACAAGATGGAACAGTCTCACCGTTTAAGAAAGAAACGAGCATTATATTTTAATCCACAAATACAACTAAAGTCCAGCCTCGTGAGGCTCCCACACAAATTGAAATGAATGTAATTGTAACTTTGACTGGATTGAGACCATTGTGATTTAGCCCTGGGAGTGACATGTGCAAATCAATGTCAAAGAAGGTCACATCTAGTTTCGTTGCCAGTGAACAAGATGACAAGATTCCTAACCTGCTTCACATTTTAGCGAAGTTTTCAATTAGAGGGTTCCCCCCCCCCCACACACACAATTTAAATATATTTAAAGTAACAGTTTTCTGTAATTTCTTTGGAAACATACCATGCTATTGTTAGCTTGTAAAAGAACCAATTTTCTGACTTTTTGAGATTGAGCAGGTCAAGGAAAAATTACTACTGTGGGGACCCTATAATTAAATAGACTAGGCAGCTGTACTTATGAGAAACTAAATTTAAGTTTATGCTATTAATATATGATTTGGGGGTTCGTACTTGGAGCTTCAAGTAGAAGTTTTATTTACAACCCACCCACACCAACCCAGCCCTTGCAACTTGAAATATGCTTTTGAAAGAAGAAACTACTTTTTTAAAAAAAAAAAAATCCTTTTCATTTATTTTCCTTTTGAAAAAAAGGCCACCCCCTTCCAAGTTGACCTCACTATTTCTTGGTTTAAAATCTATAACCTTGGAATTAATTAACCTGTGGTACTTTAATCATAACTAAAACAAAGATTCCGAAAATCATGTACATTTATTAAACAGCTTATGGTGAGATTAATAATTACATACATATACAGATATGATTTCTTGACAAAAGATGTAACATTTTAAATACTCATTTAGAAGGAATGGGCTGTATTTGCAGTTATTACTGCAGTGAAATCCTCCTGAAGATTTTCTGAGGAAGAAGAATCCTTCTTTGGAGGAATATATATATATATATATATACATACACACACACACACACACACACACACACACACTTATTATTTACATTTATATTTTATCGTCCTCTAATGAAATCAAGATAGCACGCATGGACCAACCTTTTCCTCAATTTATGCTCAAAACGACCATATGAAGAACAAGAATATGAAAGATAGCCAGTGCCCCAAAGTCACCATGTGAGCTTCATGGCTCCCTGAGACTTGATTATAGTTCTCCTAAGTCCCAATTCAACACTGTAAGAACAGTTTTATTTACATTAAAATTTACATTCAAAATCATATTCCTAACCACCCTTGAAAGCCTACATCGGCTACGTATTTATATACGTATAGCTAAGTAACATCTCCTGGCCTGACACCTCTCCCAGTCCACCTTAACAGCCAGCACCAGGCAAAGGAGGTCTGGTCAGCTGTGGATCAGGCTGCAAGGAGAAAGAAATTTTAGTGGGTGAGGCTCAAATGAGGAATTGTGACAGGAACCCTGCTTCTGATTGTCATTTGCACTCAGGAGGGGCTGGAAACACCTTCCTCCTTGCACCCTGATCAGCAGCTGTAAGACTGCCTTCTCCTGATCCAACTGCTGGCTGTTAAAATGTGGAGGGCTT
The DNA here is from genome assembly GCF_019175285.1 of Sceloporus undulatus. Classification (NCBI taxonomy): domain Eukaryota; kingdom Metazoa; phylum Chordata; class Lepidosauria; order Squamata; family Phrynosomatidae; genus Sceloporus; species Sceloporus undulatus. The sequence goes on from NC_056522.1 coordinate 191,893,503, forward strand.
TTACACAGTCTTACTGAATACAGAGCAGTCACAGATCCATAACTCCAGGTTACAAATCTGTAACTGCAGTACAAAATGTCAGTCCATCTGTTTCATGTTTGATTTCAGTAACAGAATCATAGAATCATAAGATTTCTAGATGTCTAGAAGTGGAGTAGGCATGGGGGATGATCAGTTACTGACACTACTACTAGCTTCAAATAACTTTATACAATTCATCCCTCTGGAATTATGCTGGAATTAGTGGTTTGGGTTGAACATTGAAATTCCCCACTCCTGAGGGACGAAGGAAAAGCAAGTAGTAGTGTTGCGAAAATCCAATAAAACTAGTCTTTGGATAAAGAACAAACTGGGAACGTCTATTTTGTTCAGCTCTTTAGCATTGTCTTTCAATTAATTATTTGTTAACTTAATTAATAACTTAATTCTGAAATTAAGTAAATACTGAAATTCCAACTGAAACCAATCACTTTGATTAAAACTAAATGTAATTGCATCCCTTGTTTTCATTAAATTAGAACACATTCAACTTAATTGATAACTTAATTGATTTTAAATAACTAGCCTCTATCTCTGCTTAATTGAACTTGCTTCTGAGTAGACATGGATAAGATTGCTCCTTAAAACATTCAGTTAAGTGGGAAGAAGCTTCATTTTTAACTAAACGTATAGCACTACAGATGTACTTCTAAATGCTACAAGTGTGTATAACTGTAATTAAATGTTTATAAGCCACCAGCTATGCATTATTAATAGTAGGGAAGAGGCAGGAATGGTAAGAAAACAGTGGCCGTATTGGGGCCCTGTATTGGGAGGTGTATCTACAGTCTAATCTGCATTGCAGAAATAAGGCAGTTTGACACCATTAACTGCCACAGAAACATAGAATCATAGAGTTGGAAGAGACCCCAAGGGCCATCCAGTCCAACCCCCTGCCATGCAGGAACCCACAAACAAAGCATCCCCGGCAGATGGCCATCCAGCCTCTGTTTAAAGACCTCCAAAGAAGGAGACTCCGCTAGACTCTGAGGGAGTATCTTCCAATGTCAAACAGCTCTTACTGTCAGGAAGTTCCTCCTAATGTTGAGGTGGAATCTCTTTTGCTGTAGCTTGCATCCATTGTTCCGGTTTCTGTTCTCTGGAGCAGCAGAAAACAAGCTTGCTCCATCCTCAATATGACATCCCTTCCAATATTTAAACAGGGCTATCATATCACCTCTTAACCTTCTCTTCTCCAGGCTAAACATACCCAACTCCCTAGGTCTCTCCTCATAGGGCATGACCTCTTATTACCAGACACTTTACCATTTTATTCACCCTCCTTTGGACACGCTCCAGCTTGTTGACATCCTTTTTGAACTGCGGTACCAAGAACTGGACACAGTATTCCAGGTGAGCCCTGACCAAGGCAGAATGGTGTTATTACTTCCCTTGATCTAGACACTATACTTCTATTGATGCAGCCTAGAATCTCATTAGCCTTTTTAGCTGCCATATCACACTGCTGACTCATGTTGAAGCTATGGTCTCCTAGGACTCCTAGATTCCTTTCACATGTAGTCTTGTTAAGCCAGGTGTCCCCCAGCCTATAGTGTGATATATATATATTTGCCCTACGTGCAAGTACCTTACATTTCTCCTTATTGAAATTCATTTTGTTAACTTTGGCCCAGCTTTCTAATCTATTAAGATCATTTTGAATTTTGATCCTGTGCTCTGGGGTATTAGCTATTCCTCCTAATTTGGTGTCATCTACAAATTTGATAAGCACGCCCTCTATTATTTCATCTAAGTCACTGAAAAAGATGTTAAAGAGCACTGGGCCCAGGACAGAACCCTGTGGCACCACACTAATCACTTCTCTCCAGGATGGGTCCCAGTCCTGGGAAAAGAGCAGGATATAAATAAATATATATATAAATAAATATAAATAAATGAAGAGAAGCCATTGCTGATCACATTTTGGGGTTGTCCAGTCAACCAATTAAAAACCCATTTAACAGTTGCATTGTCTAGCCCATATTTTACTAGCATGTTTGCAAGAATGTCATGGGGGACCTTGTCAAAAACCTTGCTGAAATCAAGATATGCTTTATCCAAAGCATTCCCTTCATCTACCAAGCTCATAATTTAATCAAAGAAAGAGATTAGATTTGTCTGGCATGACTTGTTTCTCTGAAACCCATGTTAGCTTTTTGTGATTATGGCATTGCCTTCTAGATGTTCACAGAAAGTCTTTTTAATGATCTGCTCTAGAATTTTCCTGGTATTGATGTCAGACTAACTGGACAATAATTGTTGAGATCCTCTTTTTTCCCCTTTTTGAAGATGGAGACAGCGTTTGCCCTCCTCCAGTCTGCTGGGATTTCTCCTGTTCTCCAGGAGTTCTCAAAGATTATTGCCAATGGCTCCAATATTACATTTGCCAGCTCTTTTAATACCCTAAAATGTAGTTCATCTGATCCTGGAGACTTAAATTCATTTAGATTAACAAGGTATTCCTGTACTACCTCTGTATTAATTGTGCACCATGGCTCAGTGCTATGGATTTCTGGGATTTGTGGTTTTGTGAAATGTTTATCCTTCTTTGTCTGAGACCTCTGGTATCACAACAAACTATGAGGCTGTGCAAACCAACCATTAAGGCCAGCCTGGGGACGGAGTCGGGGTGTGAGATCCATATGATGCAAGCCCTGACTCTGCCCCCATGGTGGTGTTATACCATGCATAGCTCCATACAGCGCATGGCATCACAGCACTCCTCTGGTGCTGCATTTACACAACACAGTGCCAAAGAAGCACCTTAAAGCCACAGTAGTGCAGCTATCATGCCCTTTCCAGGGCAAAAAAAGAGCTGCTTTTTGTGGCTTTTTGAGCATCCACAGATGGCAAACCCACATGGCGGGGTAGCAGAGGAGGAAGAGAAGGAGAAGAAAGAGGAAGAGGAGGCAGCCCACTGCCACCTGGTGTGGTGAGAGTGGCCAGTCAGGCTTTGGGTGGCTGGGACAACAATGTCCCCAATGGTGGAGGGGCCACGGGGTTGACTGTACATCATTTCTGCAATGCAGGTTAGATGTTCAGCAATGGAGCTTCATCATCATAGTTTAATATCCTGATACAAAAGCTACCTTAGAAACCAGGCAGTCCCACCAATATAAGGATTTTCAAGGCAGTGGGGAACATGGCAGTGTGTGAAGAAGTGCCCAGCTCTTTCCAAGAATTAGTTTCATATCCTGATGCAACCCCTCTCAAGTTAACTTAAAGCCAGGCAGCCCCACCAACATAGGGATATCCAAGGCAGTGGGGAACAAGGCAGTGCATGAAGAAGAGTCCAGCACTCTCCCAGAAGTGACAACCACAAGAAGGGTCCTTTCTCAGTGCCTGTCACAGAGCACCTCACTGACAGAAGAAGGCTAGACATTTCTTCAATTGCTGCCCCAGAGGGAAATCCCCGTCTTTCTTCTATAGTAGACTTCTATAGTCTTCTTCTATAGTCTTTCTTCTATAGCTTTGGAATCATTTGCAAGCACAGCAATGCTGCAACAATTATGAATGTGAATTCCAAAATTTATAATGTTGTAAGTCTGACATATGACATCATAAATGCTGAACAGGATGCAAGTCAACATTTATTTCCAAGAACTTCAAAACATTATTTTGGAAGGGGGGAAAAACACAAACATAAGATCATAATATGAATCTCTTTGGTGAGAATTTGAGTCATAATATGAATCTCTTTTTGTAATTACTTGGAAACTAGAATAGTCCTGGTGGCCTAAAATGTTCAGGTATATGGACAAACAAAAGGAGAAAAGAGATTTTTATTTTTAAATTGCAATGCTCATTTTTTTTTCCCAAATAAAATTTCTGTTGTTTATCTGTTTTGTTTTGTTTTAAATGATCATGAGAACTTCCAACAACTTTGTTTGTCATTGACAGATAGATATACAGGAAGATATAAAGCTTCAAAACTTTGGGCTATATCCAATAATTAATACATGGATTAAGAATGTATTAGCTATAATTCATTTAAGTTCAACCAATTTAATGGGCCTGGTCTAGTTAGGGCTAATGTCCAATTTCAACAATATCCCCAAATGCATGTGAAATTACTGCATTAGTACACCTTCAGACATAAGCAAATTATAAATGCAAAATTTTTTCCTTTCCAGTTTGCAATGTCTTTCAATAGTCAGTCATTTATTATAGATATGATCTTTTCTCTTTTTTAAAAAAATGCTGTCTTTAGCACTGTTTTTTCCCTTGGGTTTCAGAATACAGTATAAGGAAACACATTGCCTACCAAATACTGAGGAGGATCAGGTCTTTAAAGAAGAAAACCAGGTTTCAAAAACCAAACCTTAACAAAATGAAAAGATAGGCACATTATTGATGGGATTATGTGTGTGCATTCAGTTATGGGTGTGTGTGTGAGAGAGATACATGTACAGATACAGATTATACAGATGCAGATATGGACGTGTGCATACATTCATCCATTTTTATCTGTTTGTTCATCCATACGGGCCAATGATATGTTCAAATTATTCATGCAACATGTAAAGAGAACAAAAGGCTTTATTCTACAGAAGAGCAGCATTTGAATTAACCACTGTAAGCCACTACTTGTGGAGTGATTCATATATAAATACATGTGTAATATATATGCTTTGGAGCAATGAGGGATGCCAGTAAGGTAAGCAATTCTTGGGGAAATATTTCTTATCTCTGTATGTTTCTCTTTCTTAGTGTGCCTGTATGCTGAGATAGTAGCTGTCCTCCCTTCCAGTGCAAATGATGCTGGAATTCTATTTTCCAGCTGCATCGATTCCATAGAGTAACAGAAAACTGATCCATGAAGTTGCTATTTGCATAAAACACAGAAACATCTGTCGCCATCTCCTTGTCTGTGGATGGAGGCATCAGGGGACACTGAAGTTGCTCATCTACCCTAAATAATATGAGATTCTTGTGCTATCACATTGGAGTTTACAGTAGGCATATCTGAGGATGGCAGCAAGAAACACACTCAAAGAAGCCTGCCTTGCAAGGGCGACTGGTTAGAAATTGCTGTCTACCAAAACAGTTTTATCCATAGATCAACCAAATTGCTTTGTTGCCTCCTGAAAAACAGGGTGCTCACAAGGCTGTTGTTAGTGTGTGCCTTCAGTTCATTTTCTCAGCAAGATCTGTCCAGAGGGGATTTGCCATTTCCTTCCTCTAAGGGTGAGAGTGTGTGACTCACCCAAAGTCTCACAACTGGTTTCCATAACTGAGCATTGATTTGAACACTGGTCTCCAAAAATCCTAGTCCAACACTCAAATCACTACAACATGCTGGCTCTGTGACAATGGTCCAAAACACACTGCAGAAATAATCCAATTTGAGATCACTTGGACTGCTCTGGCTCAGTGCTAGGGAATTCTGCAAACTGTAGCTTTGTGAGATAGTTAGCCTTCTTTGAAAAAGAGCTCTGTGGCCACAATAAACTACAATTCCCAGGAATCCTTAGCACTGAGCCAGGACAGTTAAAGCAGTCTCAAAGTGGATTATTTCTGCAGAGTGTTTTGAAACAATAATTGAAATCTCAAATATGGCACCATTTCCTATCACACTTCCCTCCCCCAACGCCACCATGGCCGCCGCCATGATAGCACTTTGATGATCCACGTAATCTGTTTTCCTTATTGCCAAGTGCCACCTTCCAGGAGGAAGGGGAATAACAAGCTATCATGGCTACCAACTACCCCCAAAGCCAACTGCTGTATGAATGTGTTGCTGCTCCCCTCCTCCCAGAGCCTAAGACTGCTATATGCAGATTTGGAAGGAAAAGGGGAACAAGCTATCCCAGCTGGCAACTGACTCCTGAAACCAGCTGCTGTGTGAATGTAAACGCAGCAGCCAGCTTCAGGAACTGTTGGCAACAGCACCATTTCAGGGTGATGGGGAGAATGGAAGAGCAGAATCATGCCCACTCTCAGCACATGACTGCCTGAGAAGCAGAACTTCAGTGGAAGGCACCTATCTCCGAAAGGCAGTAATGGAATAGCAGCAAGACTGAGAGCCTACTGATTGCTTTTGCCCATCAATGAAGAGGTGCTCAACAGTAACGAATGGAATGCAAAGCAGCAGCAGGACAAACACGACTTTGCGTGATAAGTACTGGCCAAAGATGCTTTTATTCTGTTAAAATTCTTCTTTTTCACCTCATGTGATAAAGTCCGTATTCTGCACAAAATCAGCAAAATGCTCTCTCTGTGTGTGTGTAGACCCTAGATAACGGAAGCAAGCCCATGCTCCCTTTTACATCACCCTCAAGGTAGTGGCAATCCAGATGTGGTGAACAGCTGCCACAGGTGGTGGAGCAGAAGGGTCCCTGCATTTGCCTCAGCAGTAATGATAGTTCTCTGGAGCAGGCATTTGAAGACCCTGTAGTGCTTATGCTAACTGGATGCTTCTGTAGCAATGTGGTGGCAGTGAGGCCAAATGGCAGCTCCCTAGACATTATCAGGCTCCAAATACCTCACTCTGAAGGTTTCTCAGAGTGAGGCATTCTGAGAAGAGTGATCAGTAGCTTCCATGTCCATGTGGAGTCAATCACTCCATGTTTTGGCTAGGTTTGAAGAAGCTATCCATAGAGCAGGAATTATTTTCCAACTAGAATTCAGAAATCCGCCTTAAATCTGGATTTGTGCCCCATTGCCATGGAAGCACTAGCCACCACCAAGGCTCACTAAGGAGATTATGCATGCCAAGCAGCAGCAGCCTCCATTGGGCATGCCACCCACAACGCCTTGCTCTGAGAACAAACTCCTTTGTGTCAGTGGAAGACAATTGGGTGTCAAAGCAAGCCCAGGAGAGAGGCAAGCTGAAGAAGAAGGAGATTGGCCAGATAGGAGCAGCCAGGAAGGGATGGCTGGATTCTGAGATAGCAATAAGGGGGACTGCTGTGCAAATCTTCTCACCCTCAGGCAGCAGGAAATTTCTGTACATTTTTTTCCAATACCTCAATGCAAAACCAACTAAAGACATTGTTTTTTGCCATACGGGCCATTGAATATTTTTTCTTGCCTGGTATTTTGTACATTGTGAATGTGGGCCCTAGATAATGTTTACACAAAAAGAGATGGTCGTCTTTAGAATGCCTACTATTTATAAAGACTTTCTCTGGCATTGATTCAATCATAAGCAGCATCAGTTGGAGATAGTCCTTTTGTGAATTTTTTCGTGCTTCAGGAATAAAAGAGAGTTGACTAACCAGGAAGTTTGTGGGCCAGAACAGTAACAGTCCCCACGGTCTACTGTTATTATGAGATCCAGAAAGCTTGAAAATCCAAGGGTATTTGCATAAACACACCCACACAATAGCACAACAAACACTGAAAAACGAAACCAAAAAACCTATTTATTTGTTTGTTTTAATTTAAAAAATCTTTCTCTTGAGGAGAAAATAGTAAATTGTATAAATGAATACCCCCCCCCCCCCCAACAAAAAGATGCCAGAAATATATTATTAAGTGATTTTTCAAGGAAGCACATCGCTTCCTTTCACTCCCAGCAAGATACATACAAAATGTTACAGAACTGGTCTGTTCCCATAAATATTCACTGAATTCACAGACATTTTACTCCCAGGGTGGGACTGTGTAGAGGATTACACACCTTCGACAATCCTTCAATATTGGGCACAAATCCCAGCAATGTTTGCACTTTTTAAGTCAATAGATTCCACTGGGGGCTTAGCTCTCAAGACTTTAAAAGTGCTTCCTTTTTTTGCTGGTTTGTGCCATATTGTTTAGATGAACTTCATTTTGATTTTCTGTTGTGGCCAGCTATGAATCCGTGTTCAAAAAGCAAGACCATACATCATTGATTGAAAAATATTCTTCATTGTGCAAAAGTTGGGATGGTTTTGGTTAATGGTTATTGCTTTGTTTTCTTTCAGGAATGTTTGTTTCCGGATTGTGTGCAAAGATGGTGGTTTTTGGCAGTGCCAGGAGGAGATTAAAAAACCAGTCCAGATAGTTTTAGGGAATTGGACTTTCAAATATTGACAAATTTGTAGTTTCATAAGAGGTGTGAGAAGGAAATTGGGGGGAATGACTGTGTAAAATAATCCTAGAGGGGATGTGTTTCCTTGTCGGCAGTTGTTTTGTGTTGTTTTTGGTTTGTGTTTTGTTGGTTTTGTTTTATGAAACATGGGTCATATTAAACAAAATGAATATTGGGTCTCTTAGAAAAGGTTAGATTTAATTGTGGTTTTCCGGTGTTTGCTGCCAATGTTCCTTTTTAGCATGGTGGTTTTTTTTGTCTGGGCAGAAGCCTGAAGGTAATAGTGTTTTTTTTTTTCTTTCAACTCAAAGGAATACACTCGTGGGAAGGGTATTTTTTATACATGGCTTTTCAGTGACGGCGGTTTTTTAAATATCAAGAGTCAATCTGTGCATGTGGGGCATTTGTTTTTTGGTTTCGCAATTTATATTAGAAAGCTCTTCTGGTTTGTTGAAATACTTCTTCTGTTCCCAGATGGGGTGAAATTGATTCCTTCAGTCCCATTAAGCAGGGTCTTGACTCAAATGTTGCTAAATCCTGCCTCATCGCAAATTCCATCGAGAATCAAATCTAGGAAAAGAAGTTCTGATTGCAGCCAACCTAAGAGCTCTTGTTCAGCCCCACCTGGTTTTTTGGGGTTAGGCGTTTTAGAAGAGAAAATTAACAGAATTCCTGCCATATGTTTTTTTAAGTGTCAGATGTTAGACTCACACCCACAATCATGCCCAGCTCCAGTAGGTAAATTTAGATTCCTTTTTTTAAAAAAAGTGGCGGAACGAGGTTGCAAACTGGCATGCCAAGGGATTCTGGGTGGTGTTCATCCAAATAAATAATTTTCTCCAAGCTCTGGGTTAAAATCTGGTTGTTGCAGACTGCCTCCAGAAGTAAGGCCTAGTGAGCTTAAAGGGCTTATTTCTGAAGTGACTGCCGCCAGCATGCTTTCTCACAGATTAACATATATGTGTGGGTTTCTTTGTTTTATTGTTTGTATTCCTTCCAAAAGAAAGCATTTAAAATAGTATTCCCTCTCCTCACACCAAATTCTGGTTCAGCACAAATTGCATGTGTTAATGTTTCTCAGTGGTAATATTCTACCACTGACATTGCATCGATAAACCCAGTGGAAACACTTTCATAGACGAAGATAGCATACGTTTGTTTCTGCAGGAATGAAGCTGCCTGCAGCTCCGTTAGTCTAGTTAACAAAAGAAATAGCTTTGTTTGTATTGCCTCTGAGACCAGCCCGGAAGGAGTCCCAGAAAACACCATGGGACTCTTTACAAGTAAACCTACACGAAATAGTTTTTGTAAAAAATCTGCTCTAGGGTTTATGCCATGGACAGAGCTCACTTTGTCAATGCACAGCTTTGCCCATTTCCCCCAGGTAACTACTTACTTTAACTCTAGATTTATTTTCCCCTCTGCTTTTACAAGGGGGCCATCTCCTGGTTTGCTGAAATCAACTCTAATATCTAAAGGTCTTCTTTCTACATTAGAGAAAGTTAAAAAAAACAAATCTCTTTTCATGGCACCAAATCTGTTGTATGTAAGAAACTTTGCTTTTGTAGATACATCCCCAGAATTTTTCCAGTCATGGCAACTGGCCATGCTGGTTGAGGGATTCCAAGGGCTGTAATTCCAAAATGTCACTTTTCACACTCTGGCCACTTGCGGTTATGCAGAACATGGTGCTTTTATTCTATCAGATCAGAACCCGATTAAACCAATTATTTCCCGTATGCTGTGTTTATGTGCAGTGAGTGGTTGTAGTAGTTTGAGTGCTAGGACTAGGACTCCTGGAAACAGGAATCTGAAATTACCTCACTAGCCATGGAGAAACCACTGGTTTACCTTGGGCATGTCATACTTTTCTAACCCTCAGAGGAAGGCAAAGGCAAACTCCCTCTGAACAATCCAGCCAGAAACCCAGCAATAGGTTGTTGCCCTCAGGTTGACATAGTTGGAAATTAATTGAGTGAATAGAACAAAAGTGGGGCAAAATTGTTGATTTTTTTGGATTCATAAATTCTCCTCTGCTGACAGAAGGGCTCCAATGATGGATGGCAGAGTTCCCCTAATGTTTCCTTATCTCCCTTCCTCTGTCATGAAAGCTCACCTTGTTCAGCAGGCAGGATCTCCTGAATACTTCAGTGCTACATTTTTTTTCAGGGGTTGGAAGGACTGGCATTGAGAGAGGGGAAAAGGAAAAATGGTTTTTTGCAGTTGCGGACACCCGTCTGGATCCAATGGATTAATGTTCAGCAGCCCATTCAAATACTAGTATAGTGGGGGGAAAAGATTGCCTCAAAACTTTAGGTTAGCATCATTTTCATTTGCTTTGCTGACCAAAGTCAAGAAACCATTCAGTACCAAAATCAGTGCACAGTACCCTCACTATAGCAACACCGTGGGGCCTCCCCTAGTCTCCCTTCGCCTTCTTCCCTAGAAGCAGCAATGACTATATGCCAATTTAATGGTGCAGTGGGTAAATGCCTGGCAGTCCCTCACTCACAGTATTGTAGTCATCACTCACAAAACACAAGGTTGGTGAGTTCAATTACCAGCCAGGGGCTTCCGGGTCGACAGCATGGCATCCTTCCATAGGTTCACTAAATGAGTACCCAGATTCTTGGGGGCAATTGCTCACACTTTGTAAACTGGTTTAGTACATCAGTAATGGGTATATGCAACACACACCACACATATACACACACACACAATACATACACACACAAGCACAAAACACAAGTTATATAATATACATATAATATATTATTTACTATAGTATGTTATAAACGTAATATATATATATATATATATATATATATATATATAATAATGTACTATGATTATATGAAAAACAAGATGTAATTCTTTATCCATTGTTTGCTCAACATTACAGCAGAAAGGTGTATGGATCCATGGCAGGAACATCACGCGGGCCCACCTGCGCATGGACCATCAAAGCCTGTTTGGCTAAACTATTTCATTATGTGGCGTGATCCTCCGCGGTGTTCCACCTCCTCTTGGATTTCCCCGGACTCACTCCTCCACACCACGGTGGTCATGACGATGGGAGCGCACCACAAGCAGTGCACTTTCCCCCTGTATTACCACCCACAATGATGATTTGACTGTTTCTTCCCTAGGTGCCACTTAAGCTGTGAATCAACAGCAAAAGATGGTGTTTTTAATTTACCACGCGACAGCGTAAATTTGTGTCAGTGTTTGTTTTTTGGATAATTGAGTGTGCGTTTTTATCGTTTGTTGTGTGGGTGGTATGTGTTCGTATGTGGTCTGAAAAGCTGTGCAGGAAAGCTTATGTGTTTTTGAGATTCTTATTTTTTGTTTACCATCCCACCCGTTCTCCCTGTGCTTATGATGTAATCAGGTGTACATTTTTTCCCCCTTAAAACTAAATTTGAGTTTTGTGGTGGTTTATGGTGGTGCGTATCAGTCGTTGTTATGGTTTTGCCAGGCATTCTCCCCACCCGTCCGTCAAGTGGACGTAACATTGGCTGGTATTATTTTATTTTTATATATATACATGTGTTTCAAATAATAAACCATTTAAACGAGCTATGTGTTTCATTTCTGCAGTTTTATGTTCGTAAATTATCACTGTTTATTTTCTTTACACAGGCAGGTAGTATGCAGACATGGACACACTCTTGTGTGTATGGTGTTTTTATTTTGTGCAACAAAACTCTCACACGCATACATGATGTAAATTTCCCAAACCATGATATTAACAAAAAATGAAGCTTGCATATACTTTGTAGTATATATATATATAATAATATTCAGCATGGAAATCAACACATAGATACCAAACTGTAGTTGTTAAATAACTATAAAAATGTGTGAGAGTGTATATTTCGCGCTTCTGCCATGCATGCACTGCATGAATAACCAACCTATACACACATTAAACAGGTTTGTGGTGTGAGTGGTGTGGATGTGTGCTAATATCTATATTATATGTAAGTATGAATGTAAGTACATCATACATAGATATATTAATATATATCCCCACACACAACACCACCCACACCACAAGACATACACATGGATTCTCCTCACTCCACTTGTGGTATTGCTCCAAGAAGTTTGAGTTATTCTATATGCATACATGAATGGTTAAACATATTAAAACATGTGAATAGCAAAACAATAGTGTGTTTGTTTGGTATATACATTGTTACATAAGAAAAACACACACACCACACATATAATATAGATATATATATACCCCATACACAACACCTACACAAAGATAAATAAGAACCCGATACTGTATGGGCGCCACAGTTATGTCGTGCATCCTATAAGCGCGAATTGAAACACTTTTTTACACATACGTCTGTGTATATTCTATTGTTGGGTGTGGTTGGTGTGTGTGCGTGTGTGTATATACATACATTCCTGAATAGACAATAGATTCAACAAAAACAGTTAGATGTTGTAACAATTTTCAGGTGGTTATATATCCTAAAACCATTAATTTTTTCCATTTACAGGAAAGCATTAGATCAACAATTCAAACAATCTCACACAAACACACACATACACCAAAGAAATATAATCTATATGTATACAACCACACACATATATATACAAAACAGATATGTCTTGTAATCTTATATATTAATTCATAATAGAATTTAATTTATACATAATATATAGAAGTCACCACACAAACACTCATATATCTAGACACAACAAGAAAACATTCACACACATGTAATGCAAAACAAACATTAAATACAACACCACATAAATACTTTCCAAACATATAAATTGGATATAACATATATAGAATATATATATATATATATATAACACACACACAAACAACACACAACACATATATTAATACACACACATATACACAACACACCTGCTTCGAGGGCTGCTATTCTCCGACGGATGATGTCTGGTCCTTCGGGAGCATGTCATCAAGATGTCCGGGGCTCTGGACATCCAACTAGCCTTACCCGGGAGGAAGAGGCCAAAATCCTGGTTGAGAGGCGCGCCATAGCCGGGTTCCACATGCCACCCTCCATTCCTTTCGCTGTCTTCTGCTCACTGGAACTCTGGTCAAGCGTTCGTGGGGGGATGCTTCCCCACCCTCCTCCTGGCCCACCCGCAGATAGTAGAGTCCCTCTGACAGGGTTTCCGCTCCGAATTCGCCTTGGTTGACCTCTCACCCACGTAGAATTCAGCGATTGTGGGGCGCCCACAGACCTCGGACACAGCGTCAAGCCACCTCCCCGATGGATAAGGAGGCTGTAGAAGATTGACGCATTGGCGAGGAAGGCTTATGCAGCGGCTGTGTTGGCGATAAGACGACCATATCAACCGCTTGCATGGGCGCCTATGTCCAGACCTTAATGGAAGGGATCTCACCTGTAACGATTATTCTTCGATGGTGGTCATCTGCGAATACATACAAATCCCCTGCCATCCTCCCCTCGGTGTCCTGCCGGTTTTGGCTCTGTTGACATCGCCTACGTGGCGGAAAAATTTTTGTTGGAACTGGGGAAAAGAGCGGGAACCGGTGGCTTTATAGGAGGGGGCGGGGCTACCGCCAAAAAGTTTTCTATATGTTGCAAAGTGTACTTTGCCCAGTGATTCTAGAAGTTTCCAAACAGCACTGCGCGTGCGCAGTGAAACCCCATGTTTGTTGTAGTCGCAGATGACCACTCGAAGAAATATGTTACAGGTGAGTAACTGTCCATATATAAACAGACATAACAGTGGATCCTGTGTATATGCTGGGGTTTGGTTCCAAGATCCCCTGTGTGGTGACAAAATCCATGTATGCTCAAGTGCCATTAAAGTATAATGACATAGCAAATATGGTGTCCCTATAAAAAAAGGAACATCAAGGTAAATTTATAACTTTTTTTCGGAACATTTTCAACCCATTTGGCTTAAATTCCGTGTATAAAAAATCCGTTGTATAAGAAGGACCGACTGTAACTAACACACAACACACACACACACACACAAATATACACAATATAATTCCTCTTGTGACACACAACAGGTTATCCACATTAACGAAATGTAAACAATAAACGTTAAATGTATGGCATTCACAATTTATTTTTGTCAAGCAGGATACTGCCTTCTCTGGGGTCTTTACTCTCCCAATCCATCACCACCGTTGCCTATTATTGGGTAGTTGTGCTGGCCAAATGGCCATAATAAAGTTGTTGTTGATGTTGTTGTTGTTATTATTATTATTATCGGGTAGTTAGTTGCTGAACCTAAGGAAAAGGAGGCGCGTCAAGCTTCCTTCCCTTTGGCTCCGTAAAAATTACAAGCCTTTCCACGGCGAAATGGGCCCCCCGGAAGTGTGCAGGAGGGCAGATAATCTCCTGCTTGCCGTCAAAATTGAAAAAGCTCCAGAAATGAATGGGGGAATTATTCCATGGTGCATCATGGAAAATTTGAGACCCGGTAAATATGCGGCATGGTTCCTGAGCAGTAGGAAATTTGCATTCCACACCAGGACAAAGCGCCACGCTACAGAACTTTACTTCAATGCGAATTCTCTAAGTGCACTTTTCACTTGACTTTAAAATATGGAGGGGTCACTTCGGAAGCGTTTCTCAAGCATTTCTCAAGCAGGTCCCATAGAAGGAAATTGTGTCTGATAAAACATTCACGTTTCGACGTGAATGCGGATTGTTGGAAGCTGTAGCACGTCGCAAATGCTCCTGAACTGACCCGGTAAGCACCCAAATTACCCGTCTGATATACCTCCTGGTTATAAGGAGCCAACGATTGTGGAAGCACACAGTTCTCAACACAAAGACATAGGCTGGGAGCCTGCAAATGGATCCCAAACAGCTTGGCAAAGAATCAGAAAGAGCCAGGGCCTGCAAGTTTCTATCAGTTTTATACGTTTGCTGACATCTGAATTGTAAAGATAAGAAATACTGAATTTCTTGTTATCCAGAGATGGAAATTCCAGGGCCATTCTAAATGCCAAAGTCATTTTTATTGCTGTCTTTTGCTGGTTGGGCTGTGGATGGGGTCAATGTTAGCTGGTGGCTCCCATGTCAATGGGTTGGTGAATCCATTCCAGCTTTTAGGTTGACCTTTGACTAAACTGCCTGCTTTTGGACAGCTCCTTTAAAGTGTGGACTGAAAATGGAGATGGAGCCACCAGCCAACACCGGAGAGAATGAACATCCACAGGTCCAGTCATCTATAGTAAAAACTTTCAGCTTTCAACAACATCTTTACTACTCAGGTAATGGGGACCAGCTCTTCCTCCCCTGCCCTTTGCATTCCTTTCATGGATTGAAGATCTGATCTCTTGACCTTCTGGAGCAGAATTAGGGGATCTGCAGTTTGAACACATAGGAGTGCGTGTGTGGATCTGTTCCACCAGTTGTGTCTGATTGTCCCTGGGCAGGCACACCTCATGATTAGCCATTCATGGATTTGGTTCTGTGGAATTCACCTTCTTACTCACAGAGGTCATGAAATTTTATTCCTACCATCATCCAAATAAGGGCAGGCTGATGCTGAAAAGGAACTTGGTGACTAGAACTGAAATAAAATATATCAACACAGTAGAAGAGTTTTGGTGTTTAACATTGCTCAGGGATGAGGGAGCTATAGAAAACTTCAAAAACAGACAAGGGTACCTAATCTTAGGAGTAGCCAATATGCAACAGACACATTAGCTTGGATCCTCAGTTAGTCATAGCTAAATCAGAATAAGATGTTCACCACTAAATCTCAGGGATTTCAATAGATCCTCTGGATCCAGTCCATTATGCTGAAGACACATATTAACTGAAAAACCGTTCTTCCCCACCGTATGGAGGCTCTGTGGAATTCAGCTCCCTCTCATATTTGTTTCCGTGAAATGCACCTTCTTACTCACACAGGTCATGAAATTGTATTCCTCCACATCCATGGAAGTGCACAGCGAAAGACTACTCCTAGTAGTGGATGAATTACTAGGAAATGTGTTGTCTACCCACAGCCACTGGAGGGCACCAAATCTCTACAGAAGATGTTTTTATACCTTTTTTAAAATTATTAAACATATATTACATATATCCATGCTTATCAAAATCAATACAGAACTCAACTAAGGATTCCTCTTTTTGCAAACTTCCATTTATTTTATCATACTGCAGAAGATATATCCTGCTTATTCAATTTCTTCTCTTACAAGCTCATAACATTTTCTTCAGTTTATTTTGTCCCATATTCCGTATATTTGTATGATAGAGAAAAAAGGAGTAAGTTCCTAAATCTCCTTCTTTACACTGAATAATGAACTGAGTAAATTTTTCCACTAGTTTCTATCTCTCTTTGATTGTGCTTGTTTCTTATAAAGATTTCCATATGCTTATACAAATATAGTTTCTAATCTATCTTATTAATCATTGATATCTTAATATGGATCATGATAACCTTCAAATAAAATTAGAGAAGCCCTCAATTTATACCCCAGATTTCTTCTCATTGTTCAATGATTGGAAACCAACCTTTCTTCACTTTATTCATTGGTTTATAATTCACCATAGATGTTCACCATCTCTCTCATATCACTAATTTTCAACAAGCAGACATGAATTAGTGGAACTTCAAATTTCCACTTTCTAACTAGTATTAATCTTTCTGCTGTTGCAAGATACAAAATTATTCTTCAATATTTATTTCCCCTTTTCCTCTGTAAAATAGATGCCATGTTAAGAAGATACAGTTGTGGTACTAAAGGGAACTGCACTTTGAATATTTTTGTAATGCCATATATTCTTTAAACCAGATTTTTTTTCCAAACGTAGGGCATGTCCATCACATATGGAAAAGAGAACCTGTCTCTTTATGACACCTTCAGCATCTATTTTCCCCTAGATTATATGTTCTGTCCAATTTCACTGGGGTATAATTCAACCGATTATACAATTTTTAAATGGTTTTAAGTCTTGGGAGGCTGTGAATGTATTAGGGTTTTTCTAAGCATTTCCCCATCCAGGGCGATTGTATGACCAATACTGTGCACTCACTTTATCATATAGCTTTTAATTAATTCATGTTCTAGGTTTCTTCTTATTAATAGTTTATAAATTTTATAAATTTTACTTTTGTCTTGGGAACATAATATTTTGTCCTGATCATTCTGCAGCTCTTCAAATCCTTCAGAGTTTAAGTTGCTCTGCAGGTGGATAAACCACTGGATTTTATTATACATTCCCATCTCTTCTCTTGAAAACATACTTATTCTACCACATTTGTCTTTCTTTATAATGGTGCTATAGTTCAACAAGTCCTGTTTAGATTTCCACCTTCTGAAAAAAGCATCCTGGGTAGATATCCATATGAGTAAAATAAAATAAAATTTTGACTTAACCTGCATCCAAATTCTGAGTAATGCCCTTTTAATAAAGTGGTTGTCAAATTCTTTATTGATTTTGACCTTATTATACTAAATATAAGCATGTCGCCCATGTTTTATGTTGAACCCTTCTAAGTTCAACTCTTTCTTACTGTTTCTTCAACTAATGTTGGATTCAGATAAGTTTGCATAATTGACATTAGTCTGAATTGGGGTGGACACATCTTCTTCTGTCTTTTGTATCTTTCAAAGTCTCCATCTTATTTTTGACTTTTCCCTATTCCACAAAAGTTTTCTCAGTTCCCTCTTCCGGTCTAAAAAACCAAAAATGCTTTCTTTAAAAACTACTATAGGCAAGTTCTAAAACAAAAAGATAATTTTGGGGAGGATGTTCATTCTGATTGCAGATACTCTTCCCAACAGCGATAAATTTAGTCTCAACTATTTTTGAAGATCCTTTTGCATCTCTTTCCAGGCTGCAATGTAGTTATTTTCATATAAATCAGTATTTTTATTTGTTAACCAAATACCTAAATATTTGATTTTCTTTCCTGTCTTGCAACTTGAGTATAATCTCTCATGTTCTGTTTTTAGTCATGCTCTTAGAATCCAAGTGTTTTCTTTAATTAATTTTAATCCCAAATGTTTTCCAAAGCCATTCATCTCCTGCAGGAGTTGGTCAACTTTTTCTAAAGGATTTTCCAAAATAATGGGAACATCATCTCTGAACGCTCTTCGTTTATATTCATGTTCTTTGATTCCAGTGCCTTTGATCTGTCCATTTAGTCTAATTGCATTGGCTAATACTTCTAGTGTAAGACTAAACAACAGTGGTGATAGTGGGCACCCTTGCCTCATTCCCCTGCCATAAAAAGCCTTTTTTAATTTCTTCTTGATTTGTGACAACTTTATCCTTATGATGTCTTCTGGTAATTAATCTTTTGTCACTCTCTTGTTTTAGTCTCTGTGCCAAACATCGTCCTGTTTTATTTGCCTGCTTGAAATACTTTTGCCTGTCTATCTCTTAACTTGGGACTGATATTGTTTTTGTAGCTTTTTATTAGTGTGTGTCTGCCTGAGTTCTTCCTCTTTTAATCTCATTTCTGTAGGATTTTCTGAGTTTTTTTTCCTGACTTAATTTTTTTTAAGATCAGCAGCAATTTGGATTAACAAGCCCCTCACAACTGTTTTTCTGGCATCCCAAACAATTTCTGGGGATTAGATAGATAGATAGATAGATAGATAGATAGATAGATAGATGATAGATGGATAGACAGACTGATCAATTGACAGGCTGTACAGACTGGTATTATATGCTGGCCTTGTGGCAGAGTGGAGACGTGGCACCCTCACACCGGCTGCCCCGACTCTGCCCCACATCATCCGCCTGACCAGACGGTGAGTGATGTCATGCCATGTCTTTGCCTCAGTCTGCACTGAAGAAGTGGCAAAAAGCTGTGGCAGTGTTGGCTAGGGCGACCTTTCCACAGTGTAAAAGGAACCACTGTGGCATGTAGTTGCTGTGGCCCTGATCCATCAAGGAAAGGGGTAGCTGCAGGCTATTCCAAAGGGGCTGTCTGTTGAGCCCCTAAGAGATCAAAGAAAGGGGAACAAAAAGAGGATATAAAGTGATAAACATATCTAGCTAGCTAAAAATGCACTAACAAAAAAGTTCCATAGCTCAGTGGCAGAGTGCATGCTCTGTTTGCAGGAGGCCTCATGTTCTGCCCTGGGCCTCTCCAGCTAAAAGGATCAGGTAGCAGATTCTGGAACAGCCATGCTTCCCAACACCTTGCTGAACTATTGGAGGAGAGAATCCTGGACTGAGGACTGGTCCTACCATTAAGCAAAGGGAGGCAGTTGCTTTAGGAAGCAGACACTGGAAGACAGCAGTTAGATATTGGAGGAGTGAATAGTGAGCCATGATCTGGCCTATGCCCTCAACCTAGCCCATTGCCATCATGGCCAGTGGACTACACTACACCATCACTAGAGTTGCTGCGGTCTTTTGTATCTCCTTTCTTGTGGATTGGTGTGTATATCAAGGCTTCCCAGTCTGTTGGCCACCCCTTTGTTTTCCATATGTGAAGAGGGAGAGCAGGGGAGGGTTGAATGGGCGGTGGGGGAAGAGAGGGAGGGAAAGAAGGACCCGGAGGGAGAGGCAGGATGAATGGAGCCTCAGCTGAGCCCAGGGAGGAAAGAGTTGGAGCTGGCGCCGGGAAGGCGGCTGGGGGAGGAGCCCCAGGAGGCGGAGGCCCATATAGAGCGAGGGAGAGAGGGGGAGGGGAGGAGTGTGACACACGGAAGAGGGACTCGAGGAGGCGGCAGGGAAAGGAGAGCGGGAAGCAAGGGCCCACCGTCAGAGTCGCCGAGGACATACCTTAGCTCTCCCACAGGGAATGAGAAGATTAGGGCCAGACCTTGCCACGTGTCTGTGCCCATTAGCCCCAGACGCCGGGGAGCGGAGAAGGGTGAGCTGTTTAACCCGGAGGCGGGGTGTGGTGAGAGAGGTGAAGGGAGATTGGCGCCCACTTGGTGGGAGCTGCGGAGTCGGAGTAACCCCGGAGTGAACTTAACTCCAGCCCCAGCAATTGGGGAAGAACATACACCAGCGGGGCAAGCATATCGCCTAGCGCGCTCCGGAGGTCCCGGGAGGGAGTGAAGATATAGGAATCCCCTGGAGAAGAGAGAGTGCTGTGCTGTTAACAGCTCTCTCGCAACCTAGTGAAGTAACTGGGAGGCGATACTGGGGAGCTCAGTAAGAAGCAGAGACTGTATCTATTCGAGGAAATAAAGTTGTAACTTGGTTGTTTGCTACTCCGGACTACGTGGTGACTTATTGAGAGGACCACTCCCTGGCCACTATGGAGGCTCAGAGGGTATTACCACCCATGGGACCTCAAGCCCCGCCCACACCATATTTGTTGGGATATTTCAGTTAGTACTAAAGTTGCATCTGTCTGTAGGCACTGTAGCAGTTCAATTAGGATATCATCTGTTCCCAGTGATTTATTTTTTCCCATTTCCTTTATTGCAGATTCTACTTCACTTCTTAGAATTTGGGGCTCATCTTCATATGGCTCCTCATTCCAAATGTCACTAATTTCCTCATCTCTTCTGTGTATTGCCTCCAATGTCTTTTTCAGAAGAGAAGAAGACAGAGGAGAAGAAGAGAGAAGAGAGAGACAGTGAAGAAGACAGAAAACGAAAGAGAAAGAAAAAAGAAAGAAGAGAAAGAGAGCGAAAAGAAGAAAAGAGGAAAGAAGAGAAAGAAAAGAAGGAAAAAAAGAAAAGAGAGAAGGGGAGAGAAGAGAAGAAAAAAGAAGAAGAAAGAAGAAAAGAAGAAGAGAGAAACAAGAAAAGGAAAAGAAAGAAAGAAGAACCGAAGGAAAGAAGCTAGGGAAAGAAGAAGAAAAAGAAGAAGAAAAGGAAAGAAGAGAAACGAAAGAAGAAAGAAGAGGAAAGGAAAAAGAAGAAAGAAGAAGAGAACGAAGAAGAAAGAAGCAAAGGAAAGAGAGAGAAGAAGAGAACAGAGTAGAAAGAAAGAATAGAACAGAAGAAGAGCAAGGAGAAAGAGAGAGAAAAAGCCAAAGAAAGAAGAGGAACGAGAAGGAGAGAGAAGAGAGAGACGAGAAGAACAAAAACGAAGAACAAGCTAAGAAGAAAAGCAAAACATAGAAAGCAAGAAAGACAACGAAAGAAAAAGGAGGAAGGAAAGGAACAGCGAAAAGAGAAAGAAGTAGAGAAAGAAAGCGAAGAGAAGAAAGAGAAAAGAGAAGTAGACGGAAGAGAAAAGTACATAGTCATCTCCTAATATAAGTTTTATTTTAGACTGCTATTTGCAATGCTCATAGTGATTACAGTAAACCCTTGCAATACAAAATTAGCCCTCCCCACCCCATCACTCCCCCAGGCATGGATGATACCAGTTGGGTGTAGGGATTGTTGTATTCTTAGTATGCTACGGAATTTCCCATAGTAAAGACTTGTTCTGAACCTAATATACAAGTGTACGATTTGTCAGAGAATACGTCAAACCTCTGCAGCAAATAGAGTAAATTATGTGCAGGAGAAAAGAAAGAGGGAAAAGTAAACAAAATTCAGGCATCCGGACGAATGAATCCTAATAGTGTGTGTGTGTGTGTGTGTGTGTGAAAAGCCTAGACGGGCTCTCATTTCCTCAGAGGCATAATTGTCCAAGCATGCAAGGGGAGCAATAGGTATCCAGCCCCTGCTAATGGCATTATAACTAGAAATATCCACAGTCTAAAAATGAAAGGCCTCCGATAAACAGAAGACAACACTAGCAAGTGGGGGGACAGATGGGCTAGATCAAATGCCGGGGAGTCAGCCTCTCCCAAAAAGGAATCCTCCGCCAAATCCCTCTCCTAACAGTGGACGACATGGCAATGGCACCCCAGCCAGCCAAAGGATGCCACAACTGTGTGGCAGGTCAAAGAGCCACCCAGGAACCCAGTGGGAGAGGGAAGCAGTCAACCGCATGAAATACGGACCAACCAAAGAAAAATAGCAAAGCACAGGCAGTAATAGAGCAGCAGAGACAAAATGGGCGGAGGGAGCCCCACATGCCCACCCTGGCTTTGCCCCTTAACTTCTCCCTGAGGCTTGGACCATCCAAAAACCCGATAGGTAATATGCCAGAGCTGGCACAGAACCCCCTCTCCAGGGGACATAGCCCAACACCTACCCTTGGCCCCTGGGGAAGGAGAAGGGGTTGCCAGGAGTGGTCCCACACGGAGCTAAATATGCGGGGCCATTGCAGCACAGCAATCGGAGGTGCCTCCGCTCCCGAGGGATGTTGGGAGATGTAATCCCAGCACCAGGGGAGCGGAAGTACTACACCTTCCCTCCCAAGCCCCCACCAGGCAGCAGAGGCTCCAAACTTGGTCCCTCTCTGTGGCACAAGAGCCCGCCCATAATCAGGCGGCTCCATTTGTTTCACATAAGGTTTTAAAAACACTCCCAAAATAACTTTCTCCTAGCTGTGTCATTTTGAGTTCAGGACTCATGAGTTGAAATACAAGATTAACATATCAATTGTAATCTTTTTCCTCTGCTCACATTATGCAAAATTAAGTAACAGTGGCCTGGTGGAAGTCAAACAAATTGAGACTTGCCATTTTAATATGTTTTTCCCCCCCCAACCCTGGCAAAATGACAATGCATTCCTCTTTTACCTCAGCGTCATGTCTCCAACTGCTCTTTCACACATTCCTGTAGCCCTGTAATCCACACATGTATCCTAGAAGAAGATGAATTTTGTCATGCATTCCAAATATTCCGAAGTATATTTACACTTGTCCCTCCATTCGCTAGAGTTAAAGAGCACAAGACCTTGTGACTATGGAAAACCCGCAAATAACAAAAAGAAACATGTTTTTTACTTGAGGGCACCTCTCTACTGACAAAGAAACTGCGCTGGAGGAGCTACAAATGCCAAATACCATATTCTCTTAGGAATATCTAGGTCTTTCCGTGCAACTTTTGTTTAAGTTGGCCCAGAGCTGCACTGGAGGACCTAGATATTCCTACCGAGAACATTTAATCAAAAGCCGTGAATAAACAAATCCGCAAATATCAAAAGCCACAAATTTGGAAGGGATGAGTGTATTATTTCCTGAGGACTATTAAGAGAATGTTGTTTTGTTTGTATTCTACTTGGACTGCAATATGTATTGCCATTTGACTCATCCAGTTGCTATGTAACTGTGCAACATCTACTTTCTTTCATGTTGTGTGCCAAGCCGCATCTGTTCCTGAGACCTCAGTCTGGCCACAGGAACACTGCCTTATTACATTACATTTGGAACAACGTAACACCACTGGGGGGCCTTATTTTGTATTTTCGGAAACTTCAGCCAGGTTCAAAGTGCATTAGCCAAAAATGCTGGACTGGAGCCACTATAGGAGTATCTCTACTGCCTTGCTGAAACGCTCCCTGGCTTACAGGTGCATTTCTGGGCATTCAATGTGTTCAGACATATAAGCTTAGATCCAGAACTATCTAAGACTGCCTCTCCCCTATGAACCTGCAAGAGTCTTCAGAGCTTATAGAGGAAGCCTTTTCTTGGTCCTGCCAACATCACCAGGCCCATTTGATGAGGACACACAAGAGAGCCCTTCTCAAGGCTGCTCCCAGCGTCTGGAACTGCCTTCCACAGGAGGCCAGGCTGTCCCCCCCCTGCTTCCCTTTCACAGCCAGGCACATAATCATCTTTATTCAAGTGGGCTTTTAAAGATATAAGCCATGTCAGGGAGGCTTTTTTATGGGAGTGTGCACTATTAGCTTTTTAAAATGATAGATGTTTAATTGTTTAAAATCTTATTGTAATTTTTTAAAACAGTTTTACTTGTGGAGCCACCTTGGTCCCTTTCTGGGAGAAAAGACACAGAAATAAACTAAAGAAACAGAAGCCAGTATCATCCTTTCACTAGTTACTCTCCACCTGTTTCATAGATGAGATCAACAACATTGCCGTTGCCTGCTTAAATGGGAGCCATCGTGTCTTTACTGCGGCTTCTCCAGGCACACTGGTTAAAACAGAGAAAAATGAAAAGAAACCAATCCCAATTCACCTTGGTTTTAGGTCCAAAACAGGACTGAATAAATTAATCCAGTTTGAGACGCTTTAATTGCCCTGTCCTCAACTAGATGATCTCTGCCAGTGTGTTTGAGCAGAAGAGAGCTATATACATACACACACGCGCTTTTTACAGTAGTTCTGGAGAGATTCTTCTTTTTAGCAAACTAACTTTATCTGTATCCCATATTTTTATCTGTCCACCTACAACAAATAATAATATTTCTTATGGAGTATTTAAGTAAAAACAAACATTATGTTTAGACTGGATCTTTGGAACTCACGGACAGAGATGCACAGGATGAATATGGAAGCCATTCCTCTGCAAGCTTTTGGCGTGCCTCTGCGAAAAGAGAAAGAAAAAATCAAGTGAGATTACTAAAAACCATATGGTTAGTTAGTCCATTGTTCATGGAAATTATTCCTTAAAGAGCCAATATTCACCGAGGTCAGCCATGTGAGACATTGGCTGGTTTTGGTGTCGTATCTTGGACTGTTTAGGATTTCAAAGGCTCTTTTGTACTGGGGTCCCAAAACAAAATGATAACCAGCCAACACCATTTTTCGATAACATGTTCGGTTCGCACACCCTAAGACACAGCTGCATCTTTGCTGCGAAAATAATGCAGTTTTCCACCACTTTAATGATATGGATACACTTTAAAACTGCTGGGGATACAAGAATCATGGGATTGTGTTTGTTGTAGCCAAGCTCTTGTCAGTTCAAGGCTAAAATATACTCACAAACTACAAATCCCCAAATCCCATAGCCATGGCAATTAAAGCAGTGTCAAAACAGCATTATTTCTGTAGTGCAGATGCCAGCCTAGGTTTCGCCTTCATCCCTCTAAAACACCTTTTCACTTTTTAACTATGGAAGATTTTGAAAAAGAAACATAAATTTGGGCAAAAATATCTCTTTAACTGAATTATCTTCCCATAAAGGATAATTCAATTGGGTATCTTCTTAGTTCTTTTTTAATTTCTTTCCACAAAATTGTATAGTTGTCATTTCCAGTTCTGCATTCTTGTTAGTCAGTGTTATACCCAAATATCTAAATTTTTTTTGAATATGCAGTCCGGTCATCTTTTGGAACAACCTATTTTTCCTCTTTTTAAGTTTACCGTCAAAGTCTGAGTTTTTTCTTTATTAATTTTAAATCCAGCGAACTTACCAAAATCTTTAATTACATTTAAGATGTCATTTGTATTTTTTAGCGGATCTTCTATAATTAAAGCCAAATCGTCCGCGTAGGCTTAAAATCTACATTTCACATTTGTTTTTGAATTTCACTATTTGTGTTTTCCCTCTGAGTTGATTCAACAACTTCTCAAGTTACATCTAAAAAATCAAGGGGAGAGGGGGCATCCCCTGTCTCCTACCCCGTTTAATTTCACAACTATTAGTTTTTTCCATATTCACAAGATCTGTGCAGTTTGCTTTTATATATTGTAATTATCCATTTACCAAATTTTACGCCCATCTGAGTCAAATTTAAACAGCTTTCCTAATTCCCAGTCAAGCCGGTCAAAAAGCTTTTCGGCGTCTGGAAGACGCAGGCACATTTTTTAGGAAGGATTTTTGTCATAATTTCTTCCAGTTGACATATGATCTTATATTTGCTTCCGTTGTCTTTTTGGTAAAACACCAGCCTGTTCTTTTTAAATTTTTTTGTTAACTTTTTCATCTATTAGCGAGAATTGCCGAGAAAATTTTATAATCTATATTAAGCAAAGAATAGGCGATAGCTCTGTGGTTTTCAAAATCTTTTTACGGTTTTAGGTATCACCGTTATAAATGTTTTGTGGTCCCATGACTCGGGATGCCATGAATTGTTATCTCATTTAATAACTCCAAAAATGGGAGACAATTCTTCATGTACACTTTATAGTATTTGCACTGAACCCGTCCGGTCCAGGGGCCTATCCTTTTTCATACCTTTTATAGTTTCCACCACTCTTGCATTGTGATGTTATTATTCAACAATTTCTCTTGTCTTTCATTAATAGCTGGTAATCTATGTTATTGTAAATTACTTATTAATTCTTTGAAATTTTTTTGGTTTTTTTCCTGTCTTATCAGATTCTCATAATACTTAAATAATCTTCTTAATTTTATTATTATTCGTGGTTCGTTTACATTAACAGACATTTCTGAGTACTTCTCTCTCTTTTTTTTCTTAATATCTAAGCCCAAATTTCCCACATCTATTCCCCCAATCAAAATATCTTTGCTTCACCCTTTTTATTTCCTGTTCAATTCTTCAGATGTCTCACTGATAACTGAGCTGCAATACTTTAATTCCGCCCTTATAGCTTTTCCTATTCCCCTTGTTTTGAAACTCATGTTTTTATCTTGATTTTCTTGCTTAAAATCTCTACTTTGCTTCCATTTTTTGTTTGTTCTATGCTTTTTGGATGGAAAACACACTCGCATAAAACCGCCTACTGGCATCCCTAAACTGTCTTAATTAACATCTTATGTAGGTTTCTTTAAAGTAAAATTTCAAAACTTCCTGCCTGCTGGACTATATTCAGATTTTTTAAATAAATTTTCATCCAGCCTCCAGTGTCTTTCTTTCTAATCTTAGCCATTGAATACTAATAGGATTATGATCCGAGATTTTGCCAAAATATCGGTTCTTTCACCTTTTTGACAAGATCCTGAGAACTCCTTATCATGTCCGTTTCTGGATACGGATTTCTGAGAGTCTGAGTAATAAGTAAATTGTTTAGCAGATATTTTGATATTCTCCATATGTCAACAAATTCAGTGTGTCCATTAAGTAAAAAAAGTTTTTTGGTAATTTACCTTGTTTCTCTCTGATTTCTATTTGGGTGATCTCTTTCTTTCAAAGGGTGTTAACCCACCCGTTCCAGTCCCCCAACATAAACATACGATTATAACCTAAGTTTATATTTTTTCTCTTATTTCCTTAAACACATAGCTTTATTGTCCACTGGGGCATATAAACCATCACGAGTATGATTTTCCCTTCTAAATTATTTCAACGCAACAACTCTTCCTTCATATCCAACAAAATTTCTTTGGGGGTATGTTATCAGACACATATATGCAAACCCCACATCTTTTTGATTTCTAGCTGAAATGTAAACCTTTCCTAATTTTGGTTGCAATAGATATTTACAGTCCTCATTCTTATATGAGTCTCTTGATGCAACAACAATCTGCATTTTTCTTTTACTATAAATGCAACCCTGCTTCCGTTTGTGGGGAGTGGTCATTCCCTTACATTCCAAGAAATAAAATTTCATGTTTGTTATACTTGTCTGATCTGCTACTGGGTTTGATTTTGACTCTAAATCTAGTTTATTTAAATTCTCAGCTTACATCTCAACACTTCCTCTTTTCTCTGAATTCTTCTAAATTTGTCTGGCTTTTTCCGTATATCTATTCTTATATTTTCCCTTCCCATATAACCATAAGCCTTCAGTTTAAGTCCCACCTAAACCGGTATTTTTAACTTGCAAAATTTTAGTTAGAAAAAAATAATCTCTACGTCGTCCAATATTGTGGTGGAATATCCCGAAATATTTTAATAGTCGAGTCATCATTAACATTGTTTTTCCAAATCCCTTCTTTCACTATTCATCCACCGTCTTTCCTTCAAAAAATAAACCCAATATGTCTCTTGGGGTTTCTTTCTTTCTTGCTAGATTAGAGCTAATTTTAAATTCTATCCGTCTCTGCCTCCATACAATCGATAGAAACATCCATTAATTCTGCTAAAAAGGGGAGTATAATATCATACAAATTTTCTCTTTGATTTTCTTTTAATCCTCTTATTCTCAGACATTTTTCCTAATTTTGCCTCTTTAATTAAATTTTGTTCAATTTCCAAATTTGCTTTGTTTCAATTTCTTTTGTCTTAACTTCTAATGTCTCAGTTTTTTTGTTTCAAAGTTATCACTTCATTGTGTACAGTTTTTAACATATCATTCATAGATTTAATGTACCTTTTAATTCATCTATTTCCTTCTTGAAATTGCCCTCATTTATGTCTAGAAGTTTTAAGTTCCGCATGAATTTTTTTTCCACTCTTTCAATTGCTTCAAGTATTTTTTTCATTAGATTCAGGTGGTTAGCTCCAATGATGGTTCCTACCTTGTACTATCAACTTCCTTGTGCTTGTTTTTTGCTTTCTTGTTACAAACCGACATTCTCTGAAATGTTTGTTTTTGCCCACTATACCAAGTTATCTTTTTATATGTTTAAATCAGTCCCTTAATTAATTTAATTAATTTAATTAATTAGTAGATTCTTTATAGGCTATTAATTAAATCCATTTTAACTTTTGACTTCAATATATTCTATTTCATAAGGTACCAAACAATACCCTGTTTTGCCTTATTTTCTCTTACTGTTCAATCTAATTGTCCTGCCAATTTTCTTATCTCATGCGTTCTTATATCCCACTTTTATCTTCTTAATTTATGAGTATATTATTTTTACATTAAGTAAATTGATTTGTTATACCAAAAAATAGTACAAGCGCGAGTTCCAACCACCAATGTTCCCCACTCCTTTTTTCATTCGCCTTCTGTTGCCTGTGTTATAGTTCTCCTTAATTCTCTCCCCAGTCTCCTTTCCACCGCAACCTTTCTCTTGAGGAAAAGCCCGAATATTATGTTACTCCGTTGTCTCCTCCCTGTCGTTCCGCTCCATCTCAGCCTTTCTTTCAAGACAGACATCTGACTTCAATTCTATCTCCTCTTTTCTCTTCTAACACACACACACTAATCTTCGTTTTTCCGTGTCTCCTCCCCTGTCCTCATTCTCCGCCTCTTTCTTTCATAGAAGATTACACCAATGCCATTTTTTTCATGATTCCAAATCCCGTCCTCTATTCGTCGTATTTCTCCAGTAACTTTCTCTCTCTTTCCACTTTGTCACCACACACTTTCATTCAAATCTGAATCACCAATTTATATTTATTTCTTATTTATCTTCTTCCCTGACCTCCGCCTCGCCTTGTTTTTCTTTCCTTTTCTCTTTTCACACACGGGCTGCAGCTCCTGCTCCCATCATATTTCTTTCTCATTCCTCCTTTTTTTTATTTTTTATGTCTTTTCTCGAATTTTCAGCCTTAAATATCTTAAATGTTATTCTCAAACCTTGTATCTTTTTCTTGTTTTTCCCTCTCTCGCAATAATGTGATTCTTTTCACACTCTCCACGTTCTCTACACCTTGTTACAGCATCTATTTGTTCCTCCACGATTGCTTTCACCTGCAACCGTGTAGCTGAACTTTTTCAGATGTATCCAATCACATATTATTGGGTTTGCCTTGTGGGAGAGGAAAAGAATTCTTCCTTAGAGATTTTTATAATTTGTAGTTTTACAATGTTTGTCCACATCCTCTCTTTAGTTGCCATCCAAGTACCCTTCTTCACTTTTCTCCCCATTCCTTCTACAGTCTGCTCCACCGAATTTAATGGTGTTTTTAATGTCCTCTCAAACTCTTACTCGTCCCCTTAAACTTTCCTCTTCCAAAACCCAAAATGGGTAATAGCTTTGGTTAGCTTAAATTACCAGCTTTTATACCCTTCAAGGCTTACAAACTGGTCTCTCCAAAATCTTTTTTAACAGCCGAGTCCCTTTTAAAAGTGGTAAGGTCGGCGGATAAGCCTAGAGGCTTCTACCTCGGGCTGCCTTTAGACCCGCGATCTTCGGGCTCCCAAGCCGCTTCCCCCGTTACAATCTCCTCGCCGGCTCAGTTGCTCCCGTGGTCCTTGGGGGTCAGGTTGGTCCCCATTTAACGACAGGGATTTTTACCCAACACTCGCAACCCCGTTGCTACGTTGTCGGGCCCAGCCCGGGCCAGAGCACGGGGCTCTCCGCTCACGGTTCCGCTGCTTTCTCTCCGCCGTCTTTACCAGAAGTTCTGTAGAGAAATACTACATGTCACATGCAGAGAAAATGAAGAAAACAACAAAAAGAGAAGATTGAGAGACCTCTCTCTATATAAAAAAAATCTGAATTAAAGCCAAATTCAAACCGAGGGCAGGATGTCTATGGAGAAAAAGAACTTACACAGGGACAGGAAGGGGAAAAAA
>NC_056522.1:191923633-191924097 GCF_019175285.1 Sceloporus undulatus
CAGGTCAGACTTCAAAGAAATGAGGAAAATAATGGACAAATCAACAGCGGAATTATCTAAAATTAAATCCAAATTGGAGACCCTTGAACAAAAATATACAGCCCAAGAGGAAAAAATACTAGAGATAAGCTCTACTCAAAAAATCCAGATTGAAGAAAATTTAAAATGGGAATGTAGAGCGAGAGAAAAATCAATTAAAATAAGAGGATTGAAAGAAAACGAAAATGAAGATTTAATGAACTCACTCATCCCGACTTTGGCAGAGTTTTTAAAGTGCGACGCGCAACTTTTTTCTTTTGGCATAGACCGTATTTTCAGATTGAACTCAGCGATTGCAAAGCAGAAAAAGGTTCCCAGAGATGTAATCATAATTTTCCTGAGAAAATATTCTAGGGACCTGCTTCTGAGAAAATGTAACATAGATGGGCAAACCCTTCAAGTCTTTAAAGACATCCCTTCAAAGG
>NC_056522.1:191924197-191924755 GCF_019175285.1 Sceloporus undulatus
ACATTGACTCCAATGATGACGAACCATCTACCCCCGAAAGAGAAGATGGAACAACTGACTTGGATAAGCCGACAACTTTAATTTCCTCGGATTTAAACTTGGCAAGTTCCAATCCAGACTTAGCGATTGTGGATCCCCACCCTACCCTTTTCTCTTCTCATGGACTGGAAGATTAAAGCTGTAACATGGAATGTAAAAGGTATAAATTGCAATATTAAGAGAAATAGAATTTTCCATTATTTAGCTAGCTTAAAATGCGATTTGTTATGCTTACAAGAAACCCATGTTTGTAAGAAAGATGTCCAGTATTTAAAGAACTAAGTTTGGACAACACTATGTGTCAGCTAATGAGAAAAGGAAAAAAGGGGTTGTTTTGTATCTTAACAACAAATATGATGCAATAGAAGTTTTGAATGATAATAACGGGCATTATATTGGAATTATTGCCAATATTATGGATCAAAAAGTATTAATCTTGGGGGTGTACGCTCCTACTGAAAATAAGGATGGTTTTTTGTCTAAGCTTAAAAACATTTCTTTTGACACAGCATGGCTCAT
>NC_056522.1:191924780-191943485 GCF_019175285.1 Sceloporus undulatus
TGAGTAAATATAGGAATAAAATCTTTTTTTAAAAATGTATGTCATATAGCCCCTTCCAATAATGAAAAGTTTTCAATTCTCCCTGTTTGTCTGTAGGGCCTGAACTTCTCGGGCACAGAGGAGGCTACTTCTGTGGGACTTCCGGTTACGACCGGCACCTCAGCAGGGAATGGTGGGAGTCTGCCCCCAGGGGGGAACCCTTGTGAGCGCCCATTAGAAGCAACTATTGGGGGTTTTGGCCATGTGTAAGCGGCGAGCACTCCCAGCTTGGTCCCCAATCAGGAAGGGCAGCTGCGGGCCCAGGCCAATAGCCTGGTAGGCTTGGACTGTTTGAAGATTCCGGAACTGCAGTGTTGGGGAGTCAGTTGGAATCCGAGACAGTTTAGAAGGGCCAGTTAGGGTTTAGAACTTGGGGAGAGAGGACTGAGGTCCAGGAGTTCCTGCGGGAAAGTGTTAGTTAGGTGCTGGGAATCACTTGAGAGGGGTTCCAGGGCATCGAGAAGGACGGTTTGGGGTAGAGTCTGTTGTAGAAAGGGCTCCCTACCGTTGCACTGCCAGACCTCTAGGAGAGGGTGGGACTGGGTAGTGTAATATCTCTGCGGGATATGGTTAGCCTTGGTGGCTGAGTATAAAGAGAACGAACTGTCTAAAGAAAGGCAGGAAAGTCTCTAAGTGATAGAGGGATATCTAGGGAAAAACTAAAGTGACAGTAGCCGAGTCAAATACTAACAAGTGTAACTAAGTAGCCTGTGCCTAAACTAACAATACACATATTCATTCAGTTCAAGAAAGAACTGTTCAACCATTCTATATGAGTTAAAACAAGAAAAATGAGATTCTACATCAAAAGGTCAATAAGATAAGAAAGAGATTGATAACAAAGTTAAAAAACTGAAGATCTGTACACGGAGATTGCCAGACTGAAAAATAGGCTAAACTCTAAAGACAGAGAAGTTCAAACTCTGTGGAAAAAATTGCCATAAAGCCCAATACACAAGCAAAAGGATGGAAAACCATGTTTTACCATAAAAAATAAATACAATACTCTCCAACGTGAACTTCTCAATATAAAGTCCAAAGTCAGATACAAAAAGAAAAAGTAGAGATTACAACAAGAAAGAAAATGCTTTACACAGAGCAAGTAGATGTAATAAATAAAAACGAAAAAGTTGCAGTCATAGACCATAAATTAATAGGTCTAATGAGCCTGATGAAAACTTGGCTGTGGTCATAGGAGGCGAAAAAGAAGGAAGAAGTTAGCCCGGAGCGAAAGAGTCCTAAAGTGTAAAACCTTAGTTAGAATCAGATGAGGGAAAAACGACTTACGGTTTAAAGGAACTACAAAGTCAAAAGAGACAAACATCTTACTGTCCAAAACACACTGGTGGTGACCAGATGAGAGGACAAAGTTGGGAACCCAAAAACAAAAAGACATCAACCAACTGAAAAAACGAGATTCAACGGAAAAAGAAAAACCAGAGATCGTTGATGAGCTATATAAAAAGGTGATAACTTGGATAAGAAGACGCTTTACAGTCTACCGGAAGAAGTATAAGGGCTTCAACGCACTCAAGAATCTGGCCCAGTACAACAGAAAAAAAGAAAGACTTTTTCCAGAAGTTAAGTCCACAACTGATACAAAGAAAACGCTGTCGGGTACAAGGATTGATCCAGGAAAAACTCCTGAAAAGGAACAATGATATAAATGAGTTGCTAAGACTGGAAAACCAATGTGTGGTTGTTTGCCATTAATATAATAGAATAGAAAAATGTTTTCAAAGCCGTACTGGGAACGGGGAAAAGTGGTAGGAGATGCTGCTCCATCAATCTTTATCCAGTAAGGGAGAGTTAAAGAGTTGAATATATGTTTGAGGAGCAACATTTCAAATGGAACATACAAGCTCTGAAGTTGGGAAAAAAAGGTTGTTTAGGTGGTTTTAAAGTGTTAAAAACCAACAAATAGTATGGGATAGGTTTATAATATGATAAATATATAAGAAGCTATGGTAAGTTGTGAAAATAGGTCAATAATAACAAGGAGACATAATAAAGGTTATATATGTATATATTTGTGAGTGTTTATTTAATTTTTATATAAGGGTATAGTTTAAGTGATGATATAAGTAGGTAAGTATACTTGGAGAGTTCATTGATTACGTATAACCGTAGGGCTATGTGTATCAAGAACCTATTAGGGGGGAGGTTCTGTAACGGAGAGCACTCCCAGCTGTCCAATCAGAAGGCAGCCTGAGGCCAGCCAAAAGCCGTAGGCTGGAACTTTTGAAGATTCCGAACTGAATTGGGAGTCAGTTGGAAACCGGACAGTTTAGAACGGCAGTTTAGGGTTTAGAATCTTGGGGAGAGAGGACTGAGGTCCAGGAGTTCCTGCGGAAAAGTGTTAGTTAGGTGCGGGAATCCTGAGAGAGGGAGGGTTCCAGGGCTCGAGAAGGACGGTTAGGGGTAGAGTCGTGTAGAAAGGGCTCCCTACACGTTGCACTGCCGAGCTCTAGGAGAGGGAGGGACGGAGTGTAATATCCTGCGGGATATGGTTAGCCTTGGTGGCTGAGTTAAGAGAACGAACTGTCTAAGAGAGGCAGGAAAGTCTCTAAGTGATAGAGGGATATCTAGGGAAAACTAAAGTGGACAGTAGCCGAGTCAAATAATACAATGTAACTAAGTAACCTGTGCCTGAATTAACAATTACATAATATCATTCAGTTCAAGAAAGAGATGTTCAACCATTTTGTTAATAAAGTTTATATTTTGGTTTACATAAAGCTTGTCAGTCATACATATCAGCTCCACGCTACATATAAGAAAAGACCCTACCCCAGCCAGCCCTTAAAAAGAGGGTAGTCATTACAAAATTTGGTGGAAGCAATAGAGAAAGAAGGGAAACCGTTACACCATGGACTTGTAATTGCCCACAATAACTGAGATAAGTGAGGGAGAGGCTGTGTTAGGCTAGTTAACCCCAATTGGCTAACAAGCTATCTATAATCTATTTGCTGTCACTGGCCCACTGATGGAGTGCCCAAAAAAAAAAAACAAATGTTAAGTAAAGGGAGTGGTAGTAGCAGTGGCCGATCCTTTCAAGAGACATGGAGCGAGATGTATGGTATATAGAAAAAAATGGCAGATCATTTTGCGTTCTATGTACTGAAACAGTAGTGAGCAGAAGGTGGAATATAAATAGACATTTTGAAACTAATCATTCCCAGCTCTTGGAAAAAGTGAGGATGAAAGGAAGGACTACATTCCAGGAAGCTACACCTTTATAGAAGCCAATAACTCCATCCTTAAATTTATAAAAGGCTGTACAATTTAACATCTGCAAGTTTGAGCATCGCTCACTCCATAGCTCAGCATGCAAAGCATTTAATGAGGGAGAATTATTAAACGAACTCTCCTAAGATGTCGCCAGTTTCTATTTCACGATATGCCAGATAAAGATGCAATTATTAAGAGACGATCTGAGTTACCACTCAGTAGAAATATAATAAAAGACCGAAAATGAGACTGAACACAAATGTACAACATCAATTACAGTGAGACAAAGGAATTGTAAATATTTTTCCATCTCTCTTGATGAAACTACTAATGTCATGTCACATGCTCATTGTGGCCATTATTGGTCAATATTCTGATAGTCACACAATGAGAGAAGAGTTGATAAAGTTAGTATCAGTGCCAACAAGTACATCAGAAGCGAAATATAAGGTTGTTATGCAAAACATTCGCGACCCAAGCATTGATATCTCTAAAAGTTGTGTCAGTGACGACAGATGGTGTCCCAAACATGGTGGGGGAAAAAGTTGGATTGTGAAATTGTTACAGAAGCTATTGGACATCCGATTGGTGCCTTTTCATTGTATTACCATCAGGAGGCTTATGTGCCGAGCAGGATTCATCACTGACATAAATGACTTAAGGTCAGTTGTTACAAAAATAGTTAATTTAATAGCTGCTCTGCCCCCTTACAAAGCGAGAATTTTCAGCACTTTTACTGGAGGTGGATTCACCTACAGTGGACTGCTGATGTACAATAGGTAAGATGGCTGAGCCGAGGCAAGGTTCTTGAGCGCTTTGTAGAGTGCTTTGAAGAAATAAAGGTAGAATTTTTAAGAAATGCTATGCTTGTTTGGCTTCAGTGTATAAAATTAATAAAATATGTCGAGGAAGTAAAAAAAAAAAAAGAGCCAGAAAATTTGGACCTAATTTTTGTCCTACATTTTTCTACATTTTGTCCCAGTTTGGGACAAAAATCTCTGAAGTAAGGAGGAGAGAGGGGGTGAATGTTTTTCCTTCTCAGTAGGTCAAGCACAAGCAAACTGCTGCAACCTCTCCTAGCTTGTGGCTTCTTTCCCAAGGGATCATTTTTGCCATCGGGACCATGCCTGATGGTGCTTTGCCACAGGCACCTGGTTTTCATGTTCAAAGATAGGCCTTTCCATGGGCAGATTCGCAGCCATGCCTGAATGAAGCAAACTGGAGAATTCCAGGGCCATTGTGGGGTGTATTGTAAAGGTGGGAAGCACCCATTAACCACAAGAAGAGGGATAAAGGACTGAAGGTGGCTTTCAGACAAAACCCTGTCATAAACATGACCTTAAGAGAGGAAGACCTCAAAGTAACTGCCACAAGTAAAATGCCGCGCACTCCACAATAGTATGGACCCTTTTAGCAACTAACTTTAACTGTATCCATAGTTTATATGCTCCCAACTCACATACAAGTTGTTGGGCCATGGATGGGGCACAAGGCCATGTAATAATAAAAGGGGGCAAGCCCATAAGCCATCCTCTGTGGCTATATACCACATTTCAAAGACAATGTCTCCGACAAATGATATCACAGCATCGCCACAGAACCTCTCAGTCTATGAGAAAACGCAGACACCGGCCAGGCAGCTGCTGGGCCATGCAGGCTCAAAAGGGCATATAATTGTCAAGCTGGCGAGACCCATCAGGCCATCCCCTGTGGCGGTATATACCACATTTCAAAGACAATGTCTCCGACAAATGAATCCGCAGCATGCCACAGAACCTCTTCAGTCATGAGGAAACGCAGACAACCGGCCAGGCAGCTGCTGGGCATGCAAGGCTCAAGGGCATATAATGTCAAGCTGGCGAGACCCATCAGGCCATCCCTGTGGCGGTATACCACAGTTCAAAAGAATGTCTCCGACAAATGATATCCGCAGCATGCCACAAGAACCTCTCAGTCTAGTAGAGTAACGCAGACAACCGGCCAGGCAGCTGCTGGCCATGCATGCTGAAAAGGGCATATACTGTCAAGCTGGTGGCGAGACCCATCAGGCCATCCTCTGTGGCGGTATAC
Source organism: Sceloporus undulatus (assembly GCF_019175285.1). Classification (NCBI taxonomy): domain Eukaryota; kingdom Metazoa; phylum Chordata; class Lepidosauria; order Squamata; family Phrynosomatidae; genus Sceloporus; species Sceloporus undulatus. Next base: position 191,930,121 of record NC_056522.1, read on the forward strand.
CACATTTCAAAGACAATGTCTCCGACAAATGATATCCGAGTGCGCCACAGAACCTCTCCATCTATGTGAGTAACTCCATTATCTTTATCAGACTCCCCTTTCCTCCTTCTTTTTTAATTTTATTTTTTTGCACTGAGAAGTGATTTCATAGCTGGATGAAATTAAAAAAGATTTTAAGAGACTCCAAGCAAAATTACACATTGATCTTTGTCTAACAGCATCAGTCTTTTTTTCCCTTTTAAAATAAGGCTACAATCTATACCACCCTCCATCACTGTCTATTTTCAGGCGACAAGGAGATTTGGAGAAGGAGGAAGGACAATTTTTAGGGTCATTTGTCTATAGAATGGATAGTAACCCAATGCAGTTTTTCCCAGTTGGAGGTAAGCTGTTTAGTACAGAAACAAAAAGATATCTAAGAGAATATTTAAGGTAAAACAACACTATTGTTAGACTGGATCTTTTTAGGAACTCATGACAGAGATGCACAGAATGAATGAGAGTGTCAGAAGAACCAGTTTCATCTGGAAAGGCTTTTGGTGTGCCTCTGAGAAAAGAGAAACAAAATCAAGGTGAGAATTACTAAAACATAGGTTTAGTTAGGTGATTAGCATTTGAAAGGTGCTTTCATTCAAAGCACAGCCATTCAGAAGGAGACATGTTAGAGGCCAGAAAGAGTGACTGGTTACAGTCACAGGGAGGCAGAAACAAAAACAAGGTCAAAAAACAAAGAGGCCTTTTCTAATGCTAATTCTGATATGAAGAGTTATTATGGAGTCAAGATGGTAAAATTCTGTCAAAGATCTATAAAATTTGGGTGAGGAGGGCGAGTGGAATTAGAGTATTTCCGGAGGTAAAAGTCTGGAGGTAATCGTAAGGAAATACTATCGACAATGCCTCCTAAGAAAGTCAAACCTCCAGTGGTGACAGTGATGGTGGAAGAGGAAGTCAGAGAAGAAATGGTGGCTAGTGTACCCCATAGGTTCTGAACCTCAGGAGAATATAGAGGTTTGGAAAAAAAAAGTTACAGAACAGCTATATAGAAGTTAAAACAAGAAAGGCAAACCTATTGCTGGGTTTTCTTTTGGCAGGATTTGTTCAGAGGAGTTTGCCTTTGCCTTCCTCTGAGGTTGAGAAAGTATGACAGTGCCCAAGGTAACCCAGTGGGTTTTCCATGGCTGAGTGAGGAATTTGATCCTGGTTTCCAGGAGTCCTAGTCTAGCACTCAAACTACTACACCACACTGCACATAAACACAGAGACGGGGAAATAATGTGTTTAATCAGGGTCGGATCTGCTAGAATAAAAGCACATGTTCTGATAACCGCAAGTGGCCAGAGTGTGGAAAAGTTACATTTTGGAATTACAATCCTTTGTGAATCCCCTCAACCAGCATGGCCAGTTTGCCATGACTGGGAAAATTCTGGGGGATGTATCTACAAAAGCAAAGTTTCTTACATACAACAGATTTGGTGCCATGAAAAGAGATTTGTTTTTTACTTTCTCTAATGTAGAATGACCTTTAGATTAGAGTTGATTTTCAGCAAACCAGGAGAGTGGCAACCCTTGGAAAAGCAGAGGGGGAAATAATGTAAAGTAGTTTACTCTGGGGAAATGGGCCAAACTGTTTGCATTGACAAAGTGAGCTCTTGTTCATGAAAACCTGCTAGAGCAGATTTGTTACAACCTATTTCTGTGTTAGGTTTACTTGTAAGGAAGTCCCATGGTGTTTTCTGACTCTTTCCTGGCCTGGTCCTCAGAGGCAATACAAAGCTATTCGGTTTGTTTAACTAGACTAAACGGAGCTGCAGCTTCAGTCCTGCGAGGAAACAACGATGCTATCTTCGTTCTATGAAGTGTTTCACTGGGTTTAATCGATGCAATGTCAGGTGTAGAAATTACAACTGAGAACATTATACATGCAATTTTGTGCTGAACAGAAATTTTTGGGTGTGAGGAGAGGGAATACTATTTAAATGCTTTCTTTGGAAGGAATACATCAACAAAAAACAGACCCACACATATAAGTTATCTCGTTGAGAAGCAGTGCTATATGGCCATCACTTCAGAATAAGCCCTTTAGAAGCTCACTAGGGCCGTACTAGAGCTTGGAGAAATTATTATTTGGATGACACCACCAGAACCCTTTGGCCATGCCAGTTTTGCAAACTCTGGTTCCACTTTTTTTTTTAAAAAAGGAATCTTAATTTACCTTCTGCTGGCATTATTTGTGTGTTGTTTGATTCTAAAATCTGACACTTAAAAAAAATATACTGTAGGCAGAATCTGCTTAATTTTCTCTCTCGATAAACAGGGGGGCTGAAAAGAGCTTAGGTTTGGCTGAATCATGAACTCTTTCCTAGTTGTGCTTCTGATGGGAATGCGGATGAGGAGGATGTGAGAACATGAGTTTCAGACCCTGCTGTAATGGACTGAGGAATCATTTCACCCATCTGGGAAAAAGAAGAGTATTTCAACCAAAGAGCTTCTAATATAATTGAAGAACCAACAAATGCCACATGCACAGATTTGGACCTTTGATTATTTACCGCCGGCACTGAAAGCCATGTATAATATCTCCCCAGAGGTGTATTCTTTGAGTTGAAGAACCTATACCTCAGGCTCGCCTGGACAAAACCCACCACGAGTAAAAGGAATGGCAGCAACAGGAAATAATTAATCTACTTTCTAAGACCAATGATGCATGTGTTTATAGACCCAGTCAATAAACAAACAAACAAACAAAACTGCCTGACAGGAAAATGCCCTCTAGGTATTTTACAGTCATCCCAGATCCTCTAATGGAAAATAAAAAGTGACAATGTTGTCAATATTTGAAAGCCAATCCCTAACTATCTGGACTGGTTTTTTTACTCCTGGCATGCCAAAACACCAGGACACACTTCCTGGAAAAGAACAATACACATACACATTACCAAACCATCCCACTTTTGCACAATGAAGAATATTTTCAAATCAATGATGTATGGTCTGCTTTTTGAACACAGATCTTAGCTGGCACCAAAGAAATCAAATGAGTATCTAAACAATAATGGCACAAACCATTTTATAGCTGGGTAAAATTTAAAAAAGATTTTTTTTCCTGAATGGGATACATTTTAGCCTAATTTTTATCCTACATTTGTCCTACATTTGGACCTAATTTTTGAACTACGTTTTTCTACATTTTGTCCCGGTTAGGTGGTAGCAAATTATGGCAACCCTAGTTCTAAAGGGCATGGAGACCCTCTAGAGCAGAGGTTAAGCTGGGAAGTGCCTTTCCAGATGAAACTGGTTCTTCTGACACTCATATTCAATCTGTGCATCTCTGTCCCAGTGGTAGCAAATTATGGCAAACCTAGTTCTAAAGGGCACAGAGACCCTCTAGAGCAGAGGTTAAGCTGGGAAGTGACTTCTTTGGACTGCAAAATCCTAGAGAATCGTATAGCTTTAGAAAGGACAAGTCTACAAGCCCAGAATAGATCAGTTCTGGCAAAGGATGGTCCAGCATGTACTGGCGAAGTAAATCAGTCTGATCTTCTAAGTATTTCTAATTGTTATATTTTTGAGAGTTTTGATAATGCCATTCTACATGCTCTTGTCCCATCTTCTCTCTGGTGTTTTCTCCTTCCACTGGTATTCCACTGTTGGCCCTGGCATGGTTTGTGCAGGGGGCTCTGCAACTGCTGACAAATGAGTTCAAAGTGCAAAAGCAGTTTGCACTCATCTAATGCACATTATTTTTACATAAACCAGGTTAATGAGCATCTCATACCGTTGGATTTTCCCAGAAGGGCTTGTTTTTTGGTTCAAGAAAAAAAGACATGACATAAGGAATGTAGAAGATGCTAGAATAATAATGCAATCCCTCTTTAAAAATTTGAAAAAGGGCTCTAATCAGGATACAGGAAATGCCTCAGCCATGTCAAAAAACCTGAACACTCTGTCAGAATATAATCTCAGATTCCCAAGGCGAAAACCTGGCCCGAGTTTGGATAACAAAGACAATACAACATCAGCACGTAACACCCCACCTCCCACTGGAAAAACAGCAGAGGAAAAAAATGAGTCATCATCTGACATTGATGTCCAGTATTTAAAGAATTTTAAGTTTGGACAACACTATGTGTCAGCTAATGAGAAAAGGAAAAAAGGGGGTGTTTTGTATCTTAACAACAAATATGATGCAATAGAAGTCCTGAATGACAACAACGGGTACTATATTGGAATCATTGCCAATATTATGGACCAAAAAGTATTAATTTTGGGGGTGTACGCTCCTACTGAAAATAAGGATGGTTTTTTTCAAAAAATCTTATCTAAGCTTAAAAACATTTCTTTTGACACAGCATGGTTCATGGGAGATTGGAATGGGGTATGGTCACCCTTGATTGATAGAGCCTCAGAGATAAAAACAATTAAACCTAAGCAGGGCAGATTGCCCAAAAGTTTTTTTGACTTAATAGATTTTTGCTCTCTAACCGATATTTGGCATCTAAAAAATCCTAATGCCAAGGAATTTTCTTTTTACTCTCCAGCACAGAGATCATGGGCTAGGCTTGATATGTTTCTAATTTCTTCTAACCTTTGTGCAAATGTAATGGACATTGACATGCTGCCTAACTTCACCTCTGATCATAAACCCGTGACAATGACAATGAAAATTGGCACACATAACTATAATGGGAAGCTTAATGATATTCTGTTCAATAACGATATGATAAAATCCGAGGCTAAAGAAGTTTTAAAAAATTACTTCCGCGATAATTTAAATTGTGATGCCTCTTTAAGTAATATTTGGGATGCCTCCAAGGCAGTAATTCATGGTTTTTTTATTAAAAAAGGTGCACAATTGAAAAGACAGAAGAATCAAAACCTAGTTGACCTACAAAATCAACTGAAAGCTAAAGATAGAGAATTATTAAGGGATAGTGGCAACCCAAAAATATTACATGATTTGAAATTGATTCAAAAACAAATTTCTCTGTTGTTAACTGACCAGGTGAACAAGAAACTCAAAAGTGTCAGACAGAAATTTTTTTATTCAGCAAATAAACCAGGGAAGTTCTTGGCACATAAATTAAGACAAGAACAAAAGAGAAAAACTATTATAAAACTAAAATATAACGATATAGTCCATTATAAACAAAAAGAAATTGAAAATGTGTTTGTTAAATTTTATACAAACCTGTTTAAAGCCGATGCAATCTCTCTTGAAACTATTAACATGTACTTAGATCAAAGAAATATTAGACCCATTAATAGCTCGCAAATGAATTTAATAAATCAGGACTTCACCACATATGAGGTCTCTAGAGCAATACAGGAAGCGAAGTCCGGGAAAGCGGCTGGCCCGGACGGATTTCCAGCAGAATATTACAAAGTCTTCGCAGATGAGTTAACGAGCCCTTTGGTAAAACTGCTGAACCAAATTGAAAATGGGCAAATGCCAAACTCCTGGAAAAACTCAAATACAGTACTGATACCTAAAACAGATGATGAGATTCCGGAACCCAAAAGTTTTCGACCCATAGCTCTGCTTAACGCAGATTATAAACTATTCACGGCTATTCTTGCTACAAGATTAAAGAATGTATTAAAAAACTACATTAAGCCTGACCAATCTGGTTTTTTGCCAGGAAGGCATTTAAAAAACAATTTAAGATTTATGTTAAACACGTTTGAATATCATGAAAAGAGATGTGATAAGCAATTAGCTTTATTATTTATAGATTTCGAGAAAGCTTTCGACCGTTTAAATTGGACATTTTTAAAAGAGGTATGTCGAAGAATTGGTATGGGGAATAGATTTGCTTCTTGGTTAGATAAGATTTATTTCAAACAATCAGCTTCGTTGATCATTAATGGCCATAAAACTAGAGATATCCAGATTTATAGAGGTACTAGGCAAGGTTGCCCGCTTTCCCCGCTGCTATTTATTTTATGTTCAGAGATGTTAAACGATACGATAAGACTAAATAATTCCATCAGGGGTGTTAAGTTCAAAGGGGAAGAGTTGAAACTAAGGGCTTACGCATACGATTTGGTCGTTTCCCTTTTCAACCCGATTGAAGATATTAGAGAGCTTAAATGTTGCCTAGCCTCTTTTGGTAATGCCTCAGGTCTGGTGGTAAATATGGATAAAACCACTTTAATGACAATGAACCTTTCTGAATCAGATAATAAGAAATTGCAAGAAATATCTAGATTTAAAATTGTTGAAAAAGTAAAATACCTAGGGATATGGCTTTCTACAAAAAACACTGAACTTTTTAATCACAACTATCATAAAACTTGGCAAAAAGTTAAGCTGGACTTACAACGATGGGATAAAGTCGGCCTATCCTGGATGGGTAAAATTGCTGCTATAAAAATGATGGTTTTGCCAAGAATGATTTTTTTGTTTCAAACAATCCCTATACTGACTAATGATGTACCATTTAAAACTTGGAATAAGGACTTAAGCAAATTTTTATGGGGGGAAAGAAACCGAGGGTCCGATTTCGTCTTATGCAGGATGAAACTAGACACGGTGGACTTGGTCTCCCTAATTTGAAGCTATACTTCTATGCTTGTTGCTTTGACTGGATGATGCCGTGGTTTAAGCTAGATGAAAAAACACTGTTAAATGTAGAAATGATGGAGAATATTTACGGTACACATGCTTATTTATTTTATGACAAGATTTCAGTTAATCGTGCTTTTCTGGCACATTTTGTAAGGAAAGCCCTATACAAGGTTTGGTTAAAATTTAAAAATCTGCTATACCCGAAACTCCCTTTTTGGGTTTCAATTAATGAAGCCTTCCATAGGAACGACGCTATTCATTGTGATAGATGGATTACGTATAAAGATATTTTATGTATAGACCCTATCACCAATCAGCTTGATATCAAACCTATAGACGAATTACATAAAGAACGATTTTCTGTTAACTGGTTTCTGTATAGACAACTAAAAGAGAGATTTGTTTTGGACAATAAAATGGTCGGAGTTAACCTAGATATTTCGGATTTTGATAAAATTATTTTTAGTAAACCGAAAGGGAGAATCTCTAGATTATATAAATTTTTGTTAAACTTAGAAATGCGTGAAGACCTAATCAAACCAACAATGATAAAATGGGCACAGAATCTTGGAGAGGCCATCCCGCTTGAGCAATGGGAAAAGAATTGGAACGTGAGACAAAAATATACATCCTCTATTGCAATTAGAGAGAATTACCATAAAATGCAGAACAGATGGCATATAACACCCTTGAAACTAGCTAAGATAGATAAGAATAAGAACCCGGCCTGTTGGAAATGTAAAGATGCCTTTGGCTCTTTTATTCACATGTGGTGGTTTTGTAACTATGCTAAAAAATATTGGAATATGATACATCATAGAATACAATTGATCTTGAATGAAAAATTTCCTCTAGACCCTAAAATGTATTTGTTAAATATGACTTTGAATGTTAATTTGGAAAAGAAATATGGCAAGCTACTTTTTTATATGATTTCAGCAGCCAGGATTTTGTTCGCTACTCACTGGAAGGCTACGCAACAATTAACATGGGAGGACTGGTGCATGAAGCTCCTTGACAATACGGAAATAGACAAACTCACTTGTTTTATGAGAAATCTGGACTGGAACAAAACCAAAGAGATTTGGAATCCTCTTATGTTGTACATGAATAAAGAAAATTTAATTTCTAAATTTATTTGGTAAAAAGAAAAAGGATGAAACGATATATTCATTATACTTATACAATGAAAACACCGAAGCAAACTTTGGCTTAGTAAACTGTTTATTTTTAAAACACATTTATAATAAGCTTGTATGAATTAACTATGATTTAGAACCATAAATGTATTAGGTAACTTAGCTTGATATAAGCATGTCCCCTCTCCTCTAGGAAACCAAGTTCTGTTATAAAGTATTGACAGGAAAACCTGTATATAATTTGCTACTATATATTTATATATTTGTATGTATGTATGCTTTTGTTTTTTTTATGTTGTTTATGTGTTATATGTTAAATGTTCATTATAGAAAACTTCAATAAAGATTTACAGTAATATAAAAAAAAACAGTTGTTCTTATTTTCTTCCACAGATCAATTTATATATTGCATTTGATGCTAGAAAGTGTTGGACTGAAACAGTTCAAAGAGCCAAGTCTACCATTTCCTAGTTAGAGCAGAAATACTAAAAGGAGGCAGAAGGGATATTTTTCTAGTATTATATGGTCTAGGCACCAGCTTTTTCCAGATTATAAAGTGTGGCAGCAATCGCAGTATGGGCAGCTGGTCCTTTCGGAATGAACCAGAGCTTGGAAATGACATGTTGCAAATAACACATTTCATGTAATTCCTCCATTTTCTCAATAATGAAGATGTAACTAAAGCTGCATCTACACTGTAGAACCAATGCAATATGGCACCACTTTAAGTGACATGGCTCAGTGCAATGGGATTTGTAATTTTGCGAGAGATTTAGCCTTCTTCCTCAGCCCACAGCAAGGGATGCCCAGAGGGTCGGCAGAGTCGGAGCAGACCTTCCAAGTCAGGCCAAAACGCGATGCCCACTATGGACCTAAGTTTGTAGATGTTGGTGGGGCCCTGAGGGACGCCCAGAGAGGCAAGCGGCAAAGGTTAGAGGATGGGCCCCCCGGGAGGAATAGCTTCCACCTGAACCGAGGGGAACCTCCCGAGGCAACCTGGATCCCTTGGAATGAAGGGACTGGGAAGGCGCCCCGAGCTGCACCTCTGAGGACGCGGAAGGCCAGAGAGGACCCTGGAAGAGGGGTGGTGGTGGAACTATGCGTTCCATCAAAGAATATCGCGAGGAGCTACAGAGCAGGCTACACAAGCAGGGATATTTCCAGATGGGAGTGGTGGTCCGAGGAAAAGCAACTACAAGGGGAGGAGATCCCTCCGTCTCAGCCGAAAGACCCTTGGGTGAAAACAGAGGACTCCACCCTGGTGGGGGCGATGGGAGGCTGCCGAGGGGTAGAATATTCCCAGACAATGGAGGAGGACGCCCAGCCTCGGAGGGCTGGGGACATCACCCAGAAGGTAAGGAGCAACCGCGGTGGAGGGCGACCAAAAATGGAGGACCGGTGGATCCAGGGGCCCAGAATAGATCTGACGGGACTGGAAGAACTCCAGTGCGAAGGGGAGGACATGTTTTGGAGGCAGAGAAAGGGGACCCTTTCGAAGGACATGGCCAGCCTCTTCACTCCTGTTTCAAGGTAGCAAATAGGCTGGAGGGCAGCTATTCGTTCGCTGCGGCGAAGCATTCTGCAAATGCAATAGATCAACATTGTCCATAAAAACTTTAGTATCTACCCTGCAGTTTTCATAAGAAGACTAAGTGCCATTCAGAAAGGAAGACAGAACTGGAGAAAGAAATGGAAACAAGGCAATGAGCAAGAGCAGCGGAAGCCACCCCAATGCTCCAGGCCACCAACTTGGTGGAGGAGGAAGTGGAGGACGCAGAGCAGGACAGTAAAAGACCTCTTGCGCTGAGGGCGCCTTCGGCAATGGAACCAACTCCCCCTGAGTGGGGAGGTGGATATGAACTCTGGGCGGCAACAGAGCTCGAACGGGACGGGAAATTTAAAGAGGCTGAGCCATGGGAAGATGGTTGTGAATGGGAGGCACGTGCCCAAACGACAAACACAGACGCAGATACACCAAGGAGAAGGTTGGGCCAAAGTCTTAAGGCTGCAGTGGAACCTACAGCGAAAGTTCCAAAGCCACAGCTCCAGAGTCCTGGTGGAATATGCTGAACCACCCTGATGCCAGCCCAGAAGGCCATAGAAGAGGCAGAGAGTGCAACTTTAAAGGACCAAGGGCTTCAGAGGCACCGAGTGCACGAAACCAGGAGACTAGAGACTAAAGCTGCTAAGAGGACTGATGGCCTGACATCAGGAGAGGTTTGAGCTTCAGCCCCAGGAAGGGGGCAAGGCCAGCAGGGGGTCCATCAGCAGGAGCTGTGTTCACTTCAACCAGAGAAGTGAACATAGTCACCAGACGACTACTTGGACCAAAAACAAGGGCGGAAGAAGATCTCTCAGGAGGTGAGGCCCAAGTCTCACATGATATACATACCAATCCACAAGAAAGGAGATACAAAAGACTGTAGCAACTATATGACAACATTCTGCAGCATAGACTCCAACCATACATGGAGAAAGGAATTCCAGAGGTGCAAGCAGGATTCGCAAAAGGGAGGGGCACTAGGGACCACATTGCAAACATGCGATGGCTAACAGCTGTTCCTCCTCTCCTTCCTTGGAGGTCTTTAAACAGAAGCTAGATGGCCATCTGTCGGAGATTATTTGACTTGGATTCCTGCATGGCAGGGGGTTGGACTGGATGGCCCTTGCGGTCTCTTCCAACTCTATTATTCTATGATTCTAGTAAGGAGGAGAGAGGGGGTGAATGCTTCTCAGTAGGCTCAGGCACAAGCAAATTGCTGCAGCCTCTTCTAGCTTGTGGCTTCTTCTCCAGGAATAATTTTTGCCATCTGGACCATGCTCTGATGCATACAAGATGGCGCCGGCCCTTCTACATGGCCGATGCCATCTTTGCGTATCGGACGCTGAGCGTCCGTACGCGTCGCGTCGCTTGTGACGTAGCGAGTGTGCCCCTGGCGCCTCGCTACGTCGCAAACGCGACAGAAAAAGAAGCTCCATTTTGAAGCTTCTTTTTCAGTCCGCAGGGGAGCCGCGCTGTATGGAGGCTCTGGCTCCGCCACAGACTAGCCGCCAGCGGCGGTCTGTACCCCGCCTTAGAGGGGAAAAGGAAGATTGTCCCTGATGAAGGGACCTCTTTTTTATTTTTATGTGAAAAAGCAAATGATTTTCCCTTATCATTAATTTCTATCAATACTGGATCCAGTGATTGTTGAAAGAGTTTATCATCAAATTATCAAATTTTGTTTGTTTGTTTTTATTTAAAATCTGCCTCTTGACCAATACAGAGGCTGCCTGTGGCCTTTTGTCAAATTGTATTAAATCTGGCCTGGCATCAGCTGAGAAAGCAGCCACTTTGAGTAGTTTATAGGTTGTCTTGACATAATTTTATGTTCACCTGATTATGAGGGATCTCATAAAATCTTTAGCCCACATAAGGTCGGCCCTTGAGAACATTATAAAGTTGAAGCAGCCCTAGCAGCTCCTTAAAACAAGGAGGATGCTGTTTATGACCTTTTAAGCACCACGTCTGTACTTTCATCAGTGTATGTATATATACATGTACAGTGGACCCTTGTTATACTCTGGAGTTTGGTTCCATGATCCACGGTGTATAAGAAAATCCATGTATGCTCAAGTCCCATTAAATATAATGACATAGCAAAATGGTGTCCCCTATAAAAAATGGAAAATCAAGGTTTGATATTTGAAATTTATATTTTTTAAAAACATTTTCAAACCGTGTATGCTTGAATCCGTGTATAAAAAATCAGTGTATAAGAAGAGCTGAATGTATACAGTATATGTATGTGTGTGAAAGAGAGAGGAAATGTGTGTCTCGTCAAGCTTGAGTATAAATGGGAAAAACCCAGAGCTTATACTGTGTCATCCATCAGTTAGATTTGTAGTTTTGCCATTACCTGTCAAGGTAAATGATAAAGCTTATTAACAGACACAGAATTTAGGTGTAATGTGGCAGGTTTAACCCACTCTTAACTGATAACTTTGTGAAGACAGAGCTGAAGAGTGTCTCTAGGATTGAAGGCCCTGGTCTAAGAAAAGTCACCTTTGTCTTGTGGCAAATCAAGACTGTTTATTGTAGACTAATTGGAGTGGAGGGGTGGCCTTGAAAATATTATTTAAATAACTTTTTTAAATATATATATATATTTTTAAAAATATTATTTAAATATCTTAACCGCATTGTGTGGTAACACTGCATAATGCTCAGTCAGAAAAATGCTATCAGAAGATGGAGTCCCTGCCTCAGAGCCATCTTCATCTCTAAAGGCTCCCCATTGTCATATTTAGACAATACAGTAACGTCGGGGCACTGTTTTCATTCTTCATTTGAGGAATGTATTATAAGAAAGAACCTATTTTTCTTTTTCTTTTTTTAATAAAAGATGGTAAAGTCTTTTTGTTATCCTTAGTCTCAGCCAAGAGACTTTATATTAAACAATTTGCCCCCAGTAAGAGGTGGAAATGTGAGATTTTGTTTGTAATTGACATCTATGTGTCAAATCTGTCCTTGTAATGGAACTAAACCAGTTGTGGTCTTGGATTATAACGAATCACATTTAGGCTAGTGTCTCCTGAAATAGCCACTATCTAAAACCACTTGTTAATGTTGTGGCAGAACTTTATTTTGTCCTCAAGTGTTTTTTACTTGTTTGTTTTTAACAAGCGCTGAAGGCCACACATAGCTCTAGAAAAAATGAAAATAGGAGAGACAACTTGCATTGATCATAAACTATGACAAACACAAGTGAGATCTGTTGATTCCCAAGACAAATTGAGGGAAGTTATAACTATACATGTGTAAACTGTTCAGAGGTGTCATTAAACTTGAATATATTGATTGTCTTATACAATAATACCATAAAAACGAATACATTAATAGGAAAAGATCAGCAGACCCCCACAGACTGAGAGATTTCAGGAGCTATTGAAAGGCCCACATTTTAATTTGTTTTGTATTTTAAATTTTTATTTCTTTTTTCAGATCACATTCATCTTCAGATGAATGAACTCCAGTTAACATTTTGTTTTGTTTTAACAAAGGCAGACTAGAGCAGAAGATTCAGCCCTTTCTTCTTTTGACTTGCTGTCTTTAATCAAAATGGCTGCTGCACCTTAACTTGCGGCCTTGCCTCTTCTTTTAAAAAGGGAAATACAATAAATAAATTGGTTAAATTTACCCAAAAGACTGGCTGCAACATCCAAATAGGGGATGATGCACCTGGCAAATCCTTTTGGTAACCCTCTCTGATCCATTTAGTTCAAGTGGATCATGGAGGAAGGAGAAGAGCAGGAGGAGAAGGCAGTTGGTTTTGTAGGGAAACTCTCCACTTGCACTTCTGTGCTAACTGAGGTCTCTTTCAAACTGGCAATGTAAGCCAGAATCAAACTCTCCACTTGCACTTCTGTGCTAACAGGTCTCTTTCAAACTGGCAATGAAAGTCACAAACACACGCTCCATTTGCACTTCTGTGCTAACTGAGGTCTCTTTCAAACAGGCAATGTAAGCCAGAATCAAACTCTCCACTTGCATTTCTGTGCTAACTGAGGACTCTTTCAAACCGGCAATGTAAGCCATAAACAAATGCTCCACTTGCACTTCTGTGTTAATTGAGGTCTCTTTCAAACAGGCAATGTAACCCAGAATCAAACTCTCCA
>NC_056522.1:191943585-191951242 GCF_019175285.1 Sceloporus undulatus
TCTCCACTTGCACTTCTGTGCTAACAGGTCTCTTTCAAACTGGCAATGAAAGTCACAAACACACGCTCCATTTGCACTTCTGTGCTAACTGAGGTCTCTTTCAAACAGGCAATGTAAGCCAGAATCAAACTCTCCACTTGCATTTCTGTGCTAACTGAGGACTCTTTCAAACTGGCAATGTAAGCCAAAAACAAACTCTCCACTTGCATTTCTGTGCTAACTGAGGTCTCTTTCAAACCGGCAAAGTAAGCCAGAATCAAACTCTCCACTGGCACTTCTGTGCTAACTGAGGTCTCTTTCAAAGTGGCATTGTAAGCCAGAATCAAACTCTTCACTTGCACTTCTGTGCTAACTGAGATCTCTTTCAAAGTGGCATTGTAAGCCAGAATCAAACTCTCCACTTGGACTTCTGTGCTAAGTGAGGACTCTTTCAAACCATCAATGTAAGCCATAAACAAATGCTCCACTTGCACTTCTGTGCTAACTGAGGTCTCTTTCAAACTGGCAATGTAAGCCAAAACAAACTCTCCACTTGCACTTCTGTGCTAAGTGAGGACTCTTTCAAACTGGAAATGTAAGCCATAAACAAATGCTCCACTTGCCCTTCTGTGCTAACTGAGGTCTCTTTCAAACTGGCAATGAAAGCCACAAACACACGGTCCACTTGCACTTCTGTGCTAACTGAGGTCTCTTTCAAACTAGCAATGAAAGTCACAAACACATGCTCCACTTGCCCTTCTGTGCTAACTGAGGTCTCTTTCAAACAGGCAATGTAAGCCAGAATCAAACTCTCCACTTGCATTTCTGTGCTAACTGAGGACTCTTTCAAACTGGCAATGTAAGCCAAAAACAAACTCTCCACTTGCATTTCTGTGCTAACTGAGGTCTCTTTCAAACCGGCAAAGTAAGCCAGAATCAAACTCTATCCTTGAACGAGTCCTCCACTAGCACAGAACTGCACGGATAGCGTTTGCTTTGGCTTACTTGCCGGTTTGACGATCCTCATTCGCACAGACAATGCAAGGGAGAGTTTGTTTTTGGCTACATTGCCAGTTTGAAAAGAGACCTCAGTTAGCAAAGAAGTGGAAGTGGAGCGCTGTTTTGTTTTTGTGGCTGTGGACTTCCTTGCCCGTTTGAAAGAGAACCTGTAGCACAGACGTGCAAGTGGAGACTTTGATTCTGGGCTACATTGCCCGTTTGAACTGAGGTTCCTCAGTTAGCACAGAAATGCATAGTGGAGCGTTTGATTTGGCTTACATTGCCCGTTTGAAAGAGTCCTCATTTAGACAGAAGTGCACGTGGAGAGTTGATTTCTGGGTTACATGCCTTTTGGAACAGATGAGCTCCCGTTAGCACAGAAGTGCCATTGGAGCATTTTGTTTATGGCTTTACATTTGCTCGGTTGAAGAGAACCTCAGTTAGACACAGACGTGCAAGTGGAGCATTGTTTATGGCTTACACTTTCCGGTTTGAAAGAGTCCTCAATTAGCCCACGAACCTGCAGGCTTAGAGTTTGATTTGGCTTACATTGCCAGTTTGAAAGAGTCCTCAGTTAGCACAGAAATTCAAGTGGAGAGTTTGCTTCTGGCTTTACCCTTGCATGTTTGAAAGGAGACCTCAGTTAGACAACAGAAGGGCAAGTGGAAGGAGAGTTTGATCTCGGGCCTACCTTGCCAGTTTGAAAGAGCCTCTTTTCGCACAGACATGCAAGGGAGGGTTTGATTCTATCTTACTTTGCATTTGAAAGAGCCCTCAGCTCAGCCCAGAAGTGAGGTGGAGAGTCTGCTTCTGGCTTACATTGCCTGTTTGAAGAGACCTCAGTTAGCACACAGAAAGAATTGCAGTGGAGAGTGATTCTGGGTTCATTGCCGGTTTTGAAAGAGACCTCAGTTAGACAGACGTGGACGGTGGCGCGCATTTGTTTTATGGTCTTACATTGGCCGGTTTGAAAGAGTCCTCACTTAGCCCAGAACGCAAGGCTAGAATTTGATCTGGCTTACTTGCCGGTTTGAAAGATACCTCAGTTAGCACAGACATTCAAGTGGAGAGTTTGTTTTTGGCTCTACATTGCCTGGTTGAAGAGACCTCCTTTAGCACCAGGAAGTGGACAGTGGAGACTTGTTTATGGCTCTTAAATTGCCTGTTTGAAAGAGTCTCTCACTTAGCAACAAACTGCAAGGATAGAGTTTGATTCTGGCTCCTTGCCGGTTTTTGAAATATCCTCCGTTCAGCCCAGAAATGCAAGTGGAGAGTTTGATTTTGGCTTACATTGCCTGTTTGAATAGCGGACTCTTTAGCACCGCAAGGGCAAGTGGCGCATGGTATGTGTTGTGACTTTCATGCCATTGCAAAGAGACCTCAGTTAGCACATAAAGGGCAAGTGGACCGTGTGTTTGTGGCTTTCATGCCAGTTTGCAAGAGACCTCCGTTTAGCCACAGGAAGTGCACGTGGAGAGTTTGAGAGAGTTGATCTGGCTTAAATTGCCTGTTTTGAAAGAGACCTCAGTTAAAACAGAAGTGCAAGCTGGAGCGTTTGCATTTGGCTACATCCAGTTGGAAAGAAGAGACTCTTTAGCACAGATAATGCAAGTGGAGGGTTGATTATATTCTACTTGCCATTTTGAAGAGCCCTCCGTTAGCACAGAAGTGAGGTGGCGAGTCTGATTCTGGTGTTACATGCCCGTCTTGAACAGAGACCTCAGTTAACACAGAAAGTGCAAGTGGAGAGTTGATCTGGGTTACATTGCCAGTTTTGAAAAATGAAAAGCCTCATTTAGAACAGAAAGGGCAAAGTGGAGGCATTGTCTTAGGACTTCCATGCGGTTTGAAAGAGTCCATCACTTAGCACCGAAGTGCACGTGGCGAGTTGTTTTGCTTAACATGCCAGTTGAAAGAGACCTCATTAGCCAGAAGCAAGTGGAGAGTTTGATTCTGGGCTTACCTTGCCAGTTTGAACGAGACCTCTTTGCCCAGAAGTGCAAGTGGAGAGTTTGATTCTGGCTTACTTGCAATTTGAACGACCTCGTTAGCACAGAAGTGTAAGTGGGCATTTGTTTAGCTTACATTGCCGTGAACGCGACCTCAGTTAGCAGGAAGTGCCGGTGGAGAGTTGATTCTGGCTTACACTTGCCAGTTTGAAAGAGACCTCTTTTCGCCACAGGAAGGCAAGTGGAGGTTTGATTTCGATATAACTTGACATTTTGAACAAGCGACCCTCAGCTAGCACAGAAGGTGCAAGGTGGAGCGTTTGATTCGGCTTACATTGCAGTTTGAAAGGCCCTCTTTTAGCACAGAAGTGCCCGTGGAGAGTTTGCTTTATATCTTACTTTGCTATTTTGAAAGAGGACCTCCAGTTAGCCACAGAAGGCAAGTGGAGCATTTTTTTATGGCTTACATTGCCGCTGTTGAAAGGAGTCCTCACTTAGACAGAACTGCCAGGATAGAGTTGATTCTGGCCTTACATTCCGAGTTTTGAACTCGTCCTCATTAGCACCAGAAATGCAAGTGGAGAGGTTTGATTTGGCTTACATTGCCTGTTGAAAGGACCTCAGTTCGCACAGCAGGCAATTGGAGCATGTGTTTGTGACCTTTCATAGCAGTTTGAAGCTGTTGAAAGAGACTCGTTAGCCCCGAATTGCCAGTGGACGTGTGTTGTGGCTTTCCTTGCCCGTTTGAACGAGACTCAGTAGCACAGAGTGCAAGTGGCGGAGTTTGATCTGGCTTGCATTGCCCGTTTGAAAGAGACCTCAGTTAAAACAGAAGTGCAAGTGGAGAGTTGATTTGGCTTACATGCCAGTTTGAATGAGGCCCTCTTTTAGCACAGAATTGCACGTGGGAGAGTTTGATTCATCTTACTTCTGCACATTTGAAAGAGGTCCTAGTTAAGCAACAGCGTTGCCAGGTGGAGAGTTGATTCTGCTAACATTGACGTTTGCAAAGGAGACCTCAGTTAGCACAGAAGTCCCAGTGGGAGATTTGTTTATGGCTTAAATTGATGGTTGAAAGAGTCCTCAGTAGCACGAGGCATTGGAGATTTTGATTCTGGCTACATTGCCAGTTGAAAGAGACTCGTTAGCACAGAAGGGAAGTGGAGCGTTGTATTGTGACTTTCATTGCCAGTTTGAAACGACCTTTAGCACAGAAGTGCAGTGGATAATTTGCTTCTGGCTTACATTGCCAGTTTGAAAAGAGTCCTCAGTTAGCACAGAACTGCAAGTGGAGAGTTTTGTTTTGGCTTTCATTGTCAGTTTGAACGAGCCCTCAGTTAGCACAGAAGTGCAAGGAGATTTTGATCTGGCTTACACTTGCCTGTCTTGAAAGGGGACCTCCGTTAGCACAGAAGTGCAAGTGCAGAGTTGATTCGTGGGTTACATTGCCTGTTTGAAAGAGCCTCAGTTAACAAAGAAATGCAAGTGGAGAGGTTTGTTTTTGGCTTACATTGCCAGTTGAAGTTTGAAGAGACCTCAGTAGCAACAGTAGTGGACGTGAAGCGTGTGTTTTTGACTTTCATTGCCAGTTTGAAAGCGGACCTTTTAGCACAGAAGTGCAAGTGGAGGAATTTGATTCTGGCTACATTACAGTTGACAGAGACTCAGTTAGCACAGAAGTGACACGGGGAGCATTGTTTATGGCTACATGCCGGTTTGAAACGATTCCTCACCTTCGCACAGAACTGCAAGGATAGAGTTTGATTCTGGTACATTGCCGGTTTGGAAAGATTCCTCAGTTAGCACGAAATGCGTTGGAGAGTTGTTTTGGCTAACATTGCCAGTTGTGACAGAGACCTCCGTTAGACAGAAGTGGAAGTGAAGCGTGTGTTTGTGACTTTCATTGCCCGTTGAACGAGACCGGTTCGCACAGAATTTGCAAGTGGGAGAATTTGATTCTGGCTTACTACCAGTTTGAAAGAGTCCTCAGTTAGCACAGAAACTTGCAAGTGGAGAGTTTGCTTCTGGTTACATTGCCAGTTTGAAACGAGACCTCAGTTAGCACAGAAGTGGCAAGTGGAGAGAGTTTTTGATTCTGGGTTACACTTGCCTGTTTGAAAGAGACACCTCAGTAAACACAGCAGTGCAAGGTAGCATTTGTTTAGTGCTACATTGCCGGTTTGAAAGAGTCTCATTTAGCAAGACTGCAAGGATAGAGTTTGATTCTGGCTTACATGCCGGTTTTGAAAGAGTCCTCAGTTTCGTTAGCACAGAAATGCAAGTCGGAGCGTTGATCTGGCTTACATTGCCTGTTTTAAAGAGACCTCCAGTTAGCACAGAAGTGCAAGTGGAGCATTGTGTTTGTGACTTCATAGCAGTTTGAAAGAGACCTCCTTTAGCACAAGAAGTGCCAGTGGGACCGTGTGTTGGGCTTTCATTGCCAGTTTGAAAGCGACCTCCAGTTCGCACAGAAGTGCAAGGGCGATTTTGATTCTGGCTGCATTGACTGTTTTGTAAAGAGACCAGTTAACACAGATGCAAGTGGCGGGTTTGCTTCTATCTTACTTTGCCATTTTGAAAGAGCCTCTTAGGCACAGAAATGCAAGTGTCGAGTTTGTTTTTGGCTTACATTGCCCGTTGATTGAAAGAGCTCAGTTAGCACCGCAAGCAAGTGGTGAGTTTGATTCTGGCTTACATATAACCTGTTTGAAAGAGACCTCAGTCTAGCATAGAAGGTGCAAGTGATCATGGTTTGGATCTTTCATTGCCAGTTTGAAAGCGACCTCAGTTTAGACAGAAAGGGCAAGGGCCGTGTGTTTGTGGCTTTCATTGCGTTTGAAAGAACCTCAGTTAGCACAGAAGCGGCAAGTGGAGCATTGTTTATGGCTTAACATTGCCAGTTTGAAAGTTCCTCACTTAGCACAGAAGTCCAGTGGAGGTTTGATTCTGGCTTACAATGAACTTTGAAAGAGATATCAGTTAGCACAGAAGTGCAAGTAAAAGAGTTGATTATGGTTACAATGCCACTTTGAAGAGACCCAGTTAGCACAGAAGTGCAAGTGGAGCATGTGTTGGACTTTCATTGCCAGTTTGAACGAGACCCTCAGTTAGCACAGAAGGCAAGTGGAGCGTAGAGTTTGATTCGGCTTACATTGCAGTTGACAAAGACCCTCATTTAGCACAGAAAGGAAAAAGTGGCGCATTGTTTATGGCTACTATTGCCAGTTGAAGATTCCTCACTTAGAACAGCAGTGAAATTGGAGCATTGCTTATGGCTTACCATGATGGTTTGCAAAGAGTCCTACTAGCAAGACGTTCAAGTGGAGTAGTGGAGAGTTTGATTATGGCTTTACAATCCTATTTGAACGAGATCTCGTTAGCACAGAAGTGCAAGTGACGAGTGAATATGTACATGCCACTTGGATAAGAGACCTCAGTTTAGACACAGAAGTGCAACGTGGAGAGCTTGATTGGCTACCTTGCCTGTTTGAAGAGACCTCAGTTAGCACCGAAGTGCAAGTGGAGATTTTGATTCTGGCTTAACATGCCTTCTTTGAAAAGAGACCCTCGTCAGGCACCGACGTGCACGTGGAGCATTGTGTTTGTGACTTCATTTGCCAGCTTGAAAGCGACCTCGTTATCACAGATAGTGCAAGTGGAGAGTTTTTGGAGAGTTTGATTTCTTACTTGCCAGTTTGAAAAGACCTCGGTAGCACAGAAGCCGCAAGTGGAGCCTTTGTATGACCTTACATTGCCGGTTTTTGGACAAGAGTATCAATTAAGCACATGGAAAGCAAGTGGAGGTTTGATTCTGGCTTACTTGCAATTTGAAAGAGACCTCCGTAGCACAGACTGCAAGTGAGCGTTTGTTTTGGCTTTACATTGCCAGTTGCATTTGAAAGAGAATTCGTTAGCACAGAAGGCAAGTGGCGAGTTGATTCTGGCTTACTTTCCATTTTGAAAAGACCAGTTAGCACAGAAATGCAGTGGAGAGTTTGTTTTGGCTTACATTGCCCGTTGAACGCGACCTCAGGTAGCACCGACGTTAATGGAGATGGTTTATGGCTTACCTTGCCATGTTGAAACGAGACCTCCGGTTAGAACAGAAGGGCACAGTGGCGCATTTGTTTATGGCTTACATTGCCAGTTTGAAAAAGAGTCCTTCACTTACACAGAAGTGAAAGTGGCGTAGTTTTGTTTGGCTACATTTCCATTGTTGAAGAGACCTCAGTTAGCCACAGACTATGCAAGTGGAGCATTTGTTAGGCTTACATTGATGGTTGGGAAAGAGGTCCTCACTTTTAGACAGAAGTACTCCCGTGGAGGAGTTGATTTTTTTTTTTTTTTTTTTTTTTTTTTTTTTCCCCTGGCTTACAATGCCACTTTGACAGCGATCTCCGTTAGCACCAGAAGTGAAGTGGGAGTGATTGGGTTCAATGCGCCTGTTGGAAAGAGACCTCCGTTACGCACAGAAGTGCAAGTGCGAGTTTGATGGGGTTACCTTGCCTGTTTGAAAGCGACTCAGTCGTGGAGGAGTTGCTTTCTGGTTACTTGCAGTTTTGAAAGAGACCTCCGTTAGCACAGAGTGACAGGGAGAGTGATTCGGCGCCATTGCCCGTTTGAAAAAAAAAAGATCATTTAGAATAGGTCAAGTGGTAGCAATTTGTTTATGCCTTCACATTGCCCGGTTTGATTGAAAAGGAGTCCTCACTTAGCACAGAAATGCAAGT
>NC_056522.1:191951267-191951803 GCF_019175285.1 Sceloporus undulatus
CTTCTGTGCTAAGTGAGGACTCTTTCAAACCGGCAATGTAAGCCATAAACAAATGCTCCACTTCCACTTCTGTGCTAACTGAGGTCTCTTTCAAACAGGCAATGTAACCCAGAATCAAACTCTCCACTTGCAGTTCTGTGCTAACTGAGGTCTCTTTCAAACAGGCAATGTAAGCCAGAATCAGACTCTCCACCTGCACTTCTGTGCTGAGGGCTCTTTCAAAATGGCAAAGTAAGATAGAATCAAACCCTCCACTTGCATTTCTGTGCTAAAAGAGGTCTCTTTCAAACTGGCAATGTAAGCCAGAATCAAACTCTCCACTTGCACTTCTGTGCTAACTGAGGTCTCTTTCAAACTGGCAATGAAAGCCACAAACACACGGTCCACTTGCACTTCTCTGCTAACTGAGGTCTCTTTCAAACAGGCAATGTAAGCCAGAATCAAACTCTCCACTTGCACTTCTGTGCTAACTGAGGTCTCTTTCAAACTGGCAATGTAACCCAGAATCAAACTCTCCACTTGCATTTCTGTGCTAA
>NC_056522.1:191951903-191952339 GCF_019175285.1 Sceloporus undulatus
GCAATGTAAGCCAGAATCAAATTCTCCACTTGCACTTCTGTGCTAACAGGTCTCTTTCAAACTGGCAATGAAAGTCACAAACACACGCTCCACTTCCACTTCTGTGCTAACTGAGGTCTCTTTCAAACTGGCAATGTAAGCCAAAAACAAACTCTCCACTTGCATTTCTGTGCTAACTGAGGACTCTTTCAAACCGGCAATGTAAGCCAAAATCAAACTCTATCCTTGCAGTTCTGTGCTAAGTGAGGACTCTTTCAAACCGGCAATGTAAGCCATAAACAAATGCTCCACTTGCACTTCTGTGCTGAGGTCTCTTTCAAACTGGCAATGTAAGCCAGAATCAAACTCTCCACTTGCACTTCTGTGTTAACTGAGGTCTCTTTCAAACAGGCAATGTAACCCACAATCAAACTCTCCACTTGCACTTCTGTGCTAA
>NC_056522.1:191952349-191953587 GCF_019175285.1 Sceloporus undulatus
CTGAGGTCTCTTTCAAACAGGCAATGTAAGCCAGAATCAAACTCTCCACTTGCACTTCTGTGCTAACTGAGGTCTCTTCAAACTGGCAATGTAAGCCAGAATCAAACTCTCCACTTGCAGTTCTGTGCTAACTGAGGTCTCTTTCAAACTGGCAATGAAAGTCACAAACACACGCTCCACTTCCACTTCTGTGCTAACTGAGGTCTCTTTCAAACAGGCAATGTAAGCCAGAATCAAACTCTCCACTTGCATTTCTGTGCTAACTGAGGTCTCTTTCAAACCGGCAATGTAAGCCAGAATCAAACTCTATCCTTGCACTTCTGTGCTAACTGAGGTCTCTTTCAAATTGGCAATGTAAGCCAGAATCAAACTCTCCACTTGCAGTTCTGTGCTAACTGAGGTCTCTTTCAAACTGGCAATGAAAGTCACAAACACACACTCCACTTGCACTTCTGTGCTAACTGAGGTCTCTTTCAAACTGGCAATGTAAGCCAAAACAAGCCATTTAATTGCTATGGATACACTTTAACTGCTGGGGATACAGAATCATGGGATTTGTAGTTTGTTGTAGCACCAGAGCTCTCTGTCAGTCAAAGCTAAATATCTCACAAAACTACAAATCCCCAAATCCCATAGCCATGGCAATTAAAGCAGTGTCAAACAGCATTATTTCTGTAGTGCACATGCAGCCCAGGTTTCACATGCATCCCTTTAAAACCAGGTGGTAGCTTTGGAAGGAGACAAGCAGGGGGCAAGATGTGGCACCTGGAAGCTTCATATTATGCCTGTATTTCTCCTGCTTCAGAATCCCTGCCTTTCTACCATCTACTGCCAGGTAACCCTGTTAAGGCTCATAAGCTCCCAAAGTTAGAAGCAGACGTCTAGAGGTACATTTGAAGTAAAGGGGCTCATCATGACAGTTCACAATTTCTATAAACTCAAGGAAGGTCCAGACATGCAAGCAGCTATGTTGAGCCACACCATCAACATTTTCAGCAGTTGTCACCTGCATCAAGAACAGATCTTATATAAAGCCGTTTAACCTCTTTTGCCCATTCAAGGCCAAGCCGCCACACAATACTTTGTATTAGAGGAGGGACAGCTCACAGCGATCTATTTGTGCTGGGAAAACCCAGTTCTCCCAACCTGTGCCCAAGCTGCTTTGAAGATGGCAGATAAACCCAGAGGGAGCAGGCAGGTCTGGAGTGGCCTGGGTTAGAGATGGTGTTACCATCCCC
>NC_056522.1:191953687-191958272 GCF_019175285.1 Sceloporus undulatus
TTTTTTCCATGTCCAATGCTATTAAAGCACATTTTTTGTCATTATTACCATGGTAGTACTCTAAACAATTTACAATAGGCCTAATGTTGTCTCTGATCTGTCTGCCGTTTTGTTCCTTTCCCAAGATTGTGTTTAGAACCTTTTTTAGTCTTGCAGCCAATATGCTAGTGAAAATTTTATAGTCTACATTTAGCAGACTAATCGAGCGATAGTTCAACATGACTTCCTGATCTTTCCCCTCTTTGGGAATTAGGGATATAGATGCAGATTCCCAAGATGGTGGGATTCCCTCAATTTCTATGGAATTAAACAATTTCAATAGAGGTTCTATCAGATTAAGTTGAAATTTCTTATAACACAAGGATGTAAAGCCATCCTCCCCTGGAGCCTTCCCTTCCTTCATTGAGGCTATGGCAGATAGAATTTCTTGCTTAGTTATTTTACCATTCAAAACATCTCTTTGGTCAGGCGGGATTTTTATGTCAATCTTAGATTTAATAAATTCCCTAATTTTAATTTTCTTACCTACTTTTAGGTCTTTTTGCCAATACAAATCTTTATAAAATTCTCTAAAGGCTTTCAAAATATCTTCTTGGGAGGTAATAATAGTGGTCCCTTTTTTATCATTGTAACACAGCCTCTCTCTTTTTCCCTTTTCAATTTTTTTGCAAGCCATTTGCCCACCTTGTTACCGGTTTTAAAAAAACCTTGTCTTGTACGTTTTAGGTCATTGGCAATCTCTAAATTGATCTTACTTTGTAACTGTTTCTGAAGTATCTTAATTTTGTTCGCTAGTTTCTGATCTGAAGGACTCTTAACCAACAATTGTTCTTTCTCCTTAATTTTTTTCTCTTTTCCCACTCTGTCCCTTTTTACTTCAGCCACCCTTTTAATCAAAATACCTTGAAATACTGACTTGCCTGCATCCCAGACTATCTTTGTCTTTATTTCTGGGGTTTCGTTGATCTTAAAAAAGGCATTTATCTCTTTCTTCAATTTACCAACAAAAGATGTGTCTTCCAATAAATCATTTTGTAAGTGCCATGAAAAATCCTTGAACCTCTTTTCTGATAATGCCATCTCAATTAAGTTATGGTCCGATATAGACTTGCTATCCACCTCCATAGTTTTGACCTTTGTAGCTAAGTCCTTTGAAACCAAGAACAAATCTATTCGAGACCAAGACTTATGGGCCTCTGAATAGTAAGTAAAGCCTTTTCCCCCTACATTTTTATAGGGCCATAGATCCTCTAGTTCATGTTCCTGAATTAATTCAACACAACTTTTAGGAAGGCAGCCTTGATCTTTCTTAATTTTTTTTGATGACTTCCTATCTCTTTTCGGTTTTAAGACTCCATTAAAGTCTCCGGCAAGGATAATATTCTTTTGGTCATACAGCATTAATTCCTCATTCAGGTTTTGAAAAAAAGGCCCCTTTTTTCCCAATGGACCATAAATGTTAACAGTTATCAATTTCATTAGACCCGTATCTATTTCCAGAATCTGAAATCTCCCATCTGGATAGTTTTTTACTACTTTTGTACTGAATTTTTATTAATGTACGTTACCAGTCCTCGTTTCCTTTTGTTAATTGAAACAATAAAGCAATTCCCCAATTTAGGGTTCCTTAAGTATTTCTGATCCCCCGTTCTAATTTTGGTCTCTTGTAAAAAAAAACTATGTCATACCTCCTCTTTTCCAATAAATGAAAAATCTGCTTTCGTTTCCTCTCCTTATTTATGCCCCCCCACATTCCAGGAGGCTATTTTAACCATCTTGGTTTTTTGTGTTTTTTTTTACAGCCCCTTTTCTCTCTTAAGGGGGAAAAGTAATATTTGGATCCTATAATGAAAGAAATTAGATAAGAAAAGGAGGCCTCACCAGTACAATTAAACTCCAAGAAAGTACTGTTAATTAAGTGTCCAAGATCACTGATCCACTCAGCCCCTTAGAAGAGTTAATCTCCAGAAGATTGTCTTTGTTCAAATGTAGATTAGTCAGTGGGCTGCTAACTGCTTCTGCCGCCTTGTCTCTTTCCTCGAGGTTCAAATTCTCTTCTTTGTTAGAGTCCTGAAGCACAGCTGCCCAGGTTGAATCCGAAAAACTTCTTAAATATCTTGGGAGAGAGAATGTAATTCTGTACCAAACTCAGAACCCTTACTCAGAAAATATGAATAATACACAAAAAGGAAGGGCTGTCATGTGACCCTCACAGCAACCCTCTGTGGGGCCCCAGTTTCTCTCCTCTTCTTTTCCTATGTCCCATCTTTATCCGCTTTCTCACTGAATAGCCACTCCAACCAAATACTGCAAAAAGGTTCCGAAAATGAAAGGTTCTTCGTGAACTCAGTCCGGAAAAAAACCCCAAAGTGTCTTTTCACTAGGAAGATGTACTTAAATTTACCCCGTCAGGTCCTTCTTGGGATAAGTCTTCTTTCTAAGAAGGTTGCGCCAAGGCTGGCATCCCAGGACGAACACACCACAACGCCGGCTGTCTTGCGACTCTCGCAGAATTCCTCTCCCCTCTCTAACAAATTAAGGGGAGACCAGAGTTTTCAAGCCCCCGACAGACCCGTGCCCCGAACCTCCCCTGTTTCGGGTACCCTTGCAGTCGACCCCAAAACCTTGGAGGGACTTTAAGCGGGTTTCGTTGTGGTGGAAAGGAGAGCGGAGTAAACGCTACTCACCTCCGTGCGCCTTGGTAAAGCAACCGGAATTCACCTGTTTTTTTTTTAAATGAGAATTAGAAACATTCATATTCAGATACCTGGAGTGCTAGGGCTTCTAGCCAGTGTCCACTTTCCCATCTCCAAAGCCCCATTGAACCCAAGGGAGCTTACCTCTGAGTAAAAAGGTATAGGTCTGTATGGGAGAGGTGTCAGCTGTCTCTCAGTTGCCTTTGAAAAAACACTTTCTTTCTAAAGCAGAAGCCCAGCATGCAGATTTTGATCTGTGCACTTTATGCCAAGAACATCTCTTTGAGTGAAGATGATTTGTGCCGCAGTGGGATTAAAGGTCTGAACAACTGACAAAGTGAGTGTCACCATACAGAAGGCTCAGGATTAAAGGACCAAAGCAAGTACGGCTGGATTAGCCTGAAAGTAAATGGCAGGATCAAGGTTAAAGGATAAGCTGCGCACCTCCATTCCCTAGGAAAGACATCATCTCAGAATGGGACAATACAGATCTCAGATCAGCTTGATCAGGAAAGAAGGAGGATGATCGACTCCTCACATACCTTTAGTGAGAACTGAATAAAGACATTTCTAGCCATCTCTTTAAACTGTAATGTCTTTGTGTAAGGGGAGGACTAGTCTATGCTCTGGTGGCGAACCTATGGCACGAGTGTCAGAAGTGGCACTCAGAGCCCTCTCTGTGGGCTGTCACCCCAGCACAGAGTTCGCCAGAGTCTGTTACTAGAAAGTCAGAGGGGACATGGCAGTTTGCGATAGATAAGTGGATTTTGGGTTGCAGTTTGGGCACTCAGTCTCTAAAACGTTTGCCATCACTGCATGGCAACCTAATATTATACACTCCCCTTCTTATATTGCACCTTAGGTGATAGGTCCAATTCCATCGTAAACCAGAAACAAGTGCTAGAATGCTAGATTGGATACTTAGGCTGCATCTATAGTGCAGGAGGATGTTGTTGACAACACAGAGTGGAAAGGGGGAATCTCTTAAAGGCTGCACCTGCACTGCAGAATTAATGCAACTGCTCAATGCTGTGGAATTCTGGGATTTGTTGTTTTGTGAGATATTTAGCCAGAGAGCTCTGGTGTCACAATAAACTACAAATTGCAGGATTCCATAGGATGGAGGCATGACAGTAAAAGCGGAAGCATCCTTCTCTTTCCAGCCCAATTGGAAACTGAATGGACCTTCTTTGCCCTATCTGGCTCTTTGCCCTATCTGGCTCTTAAGGTGGGTTGGAGTGGCATTTATGTAGGTTAACAGAAAGACTACATAGGCCTCACTCAATACAGAACAGCTACAGATTTGTAAGTCCTGAACGCCAGCAATACTGAATAGCATGCATATGAATAGAAATGAGTGCAGCAGTAGCATCAGCTTTTGGTGTTATGCCCAGCATGGCCACCCCAATATATTTTGCTCACTGAACCAAAGGACAAAATGTTTCACCCACCAGCCCATTATAATGATTACTGGAGGGTTCTGGTAAGTGTCATCCAATATAATACATTTTTCTTCATGTGCTCAGAGATGGAAGAAGAATGTACTGCCAACCCAAGAAGAATGCTTATTAAAATCAATACTCATGCAGAAATGGACAAACTGTCTACTTTGATCAGAGAAAAATGGTTGGTAACATACTGGAAAGACTGGTGGACTTTTTGAGAAACAGTGAAGATGACACAATGACTACTGATTTAGAAAATTAACATGAGTTAACAAATAGGACGCAATGTAACATATAGTTTTATATAAGGAATGAGGTAGAATTGTACAAAGATTATATATCTGCAGAAAAGATAGTTGGAAACCATTCTTTGCTAAATGTAGGAGTGTACCTTGGTATTTCTTTTTTTCCTTTCTTGACTTCATTACGTGTTTCTTTGTAGCT
>NC_056522.1:191958372-191978113 GCF_019175285.1 Sceloporus undulatus
AAAAAAAGAAATCCCAAGGTACACTCCTACATTTAGCAAAGAATGGTTTCCAACTATCTTTTCTGCAGATATATAATCTTTGTACAATTCTACCTCATTCCCTATATAAACTATATGTTACATTGCGTCCTATTTGTTAACTCATGTTAATTTTCTAAATCAGTAGTCATTGTGTCATCTTCATTGTTTCTCAAAAAGTCCACCAGTCTTTCCAGTATGTTACCAACCATTTTTCTCTGATCAAAGTAGACAGTTTGTCCATTTCTGCATGGTTATTGATTTTAACAAGCATTCTTCTTGGGTTGCCAGTACATTCTTCTTCCATCTCTGAGCACATGAAGAAAAATGTATTATATTGGATGACACTTACCAGAATCCTCCAGTAATCATTATAATGGGCTGGTGGGTGAAACATTTTGTCTTTTGGTTCAGTGAGCAAAATATATTGGGGTGGCCATGCTAGGCATAACACCAAAAGCTGATGCTACTGCTGCACTCATTTCTATCCATATGCATGCTATTCAGTATTACGTTCAGGAGTTACCAATCTGTAGCTGTTCTGTATTGAGTAAGTCCCATGTAGTCTTTCTGTTAACCTACATACATGCCACTCCAACCCACCTTAAGAGCCAGCCACAAGGTCCAGGTCCAAAGAAGGTCCATTCAGTTTCCAATTGGGCTGGAAAGAGAAGGATGCTTCCGCTTTTACTGTCATGCCTCCATCCTATGGAATCCTGCAATTTGTAGTTTATTGTGACACCAGAGCTCTCTGGCTAAATATCTCACAAAACAACAAATCCCAGAATTCCATAGCATTGAGCAGTTGCATTAATTCTGCAGTGCAGGTGCAGCCTTTAAGAGATTCCCCCTTCCCACTCTGTGTTGTCAACAACATCCTCCTGCAGTATAGATGCAGCCTAAGTATCCAATCTAGCATTCTAGCACTAGTTTCTGGTTTACGATGGATTTGGACCTATCATCGAAGGTGCAATATAAGAAGGAGAATGTATAATATCAGATTGTAATAAGGGATAGAGCATAGGCTAGTACTCACTGCATACAAAGACATTACAGTTTAAAGAGATGGCTAGAAATGTCTTTATTCAGCTCACACTAAAGGTATGTGATGAGTCGATCATCCTCCTTCTTTCCTGATCAAGCTGATCTGAGAACTGTATTGTCCCATTCTGAGATGATGTCTAGGGAATGGAGGTGGACAGCTTATCCTTTAACAGGTATGGAAAAAAACTGAGAGGTGATATCCTAAACAAAAACAGGCAGGTGAATGAGCAAAAAATTTAGGGGGAATAGACAACTGAATGACAGCTGTCATCTCTCCAATACAAACCTATAGTTTTTTACTCAGAGGTAAGACCCCTTGAGTTCAGTGAGGCTTTACAGATGGGAAAGTGGACACTGGCTAAGAGCCCTAGTACTCCAGGTATCTGAATATGAATGTTTCTAATTCTAATTTTTGAAAAAATCTCAGGTAAAATTTTCCATGTTTATTTTATTCTATATTCTCTATAGATGAACCACACACATACCTGACAAAGAAAAGTGCCACTGCAAATTCAAGCCTTTGTGCATGTACAATGGCTGAAATACCTAGTTATACCTCTTAGTCAGTGTATGTTATGAGGAATAATATATAAAATATTAGGTGCACAGAGAAATGCCATACCTACTGATAGACTGGAAACACAGAAGCTTTCACTGCTTCTTGGAGCTGGAAGGGTAGATTCATCTTGTGCCAATGTGGCTTCTCGTTGCTTCTTCTGCTGAGACCCATTGCCAATCCCATGGGTTTCTCAATCTAGCCATTCCTTGTCATTCCTTTCTCCATCATATGCTTATCTGCCTGTTTGAGTGAACAAGTAGAAAGATGAATGCCTTCTCCTTTCTAAGGTGATGTAGATCAAGATGATGGAGGCAAGGAGATATAAGTGGAGTACACAGAACAGGGAGACCACTGGGTATCTCTTGACCAAGCCCACCTTCCAAATTCTAGA
Organism: Sceloporus undulatus; assembly: GCF_019175285.1. Taxonomy (NCBI): domain Eukaryota; kingdom Metazoa; phylum Chordata; class Lepidosauria; order Squamata; family Phrynosomatidae; genus Sceloporus; species Sceloporus undulatus. Next base: position 191,960,385 of record NC_056522.1, read on the forward strand.
AATTTACTCCTATTATCCCTCGCCTTTGGCCATGCAAGCTAGGGCAGGTGGAGTTGCAATCCATAAGTATAGACAAAGCTACAAGTTGGTTCCTTTTGCCCTGTGCATAGCTTTGTAGTCTATAGCAATAAAGTTCTGTTTTTAAAACAATATTATTTGGAGGAGGAGAATGGAGCCCGTCATAATATCAAGTTCAGAATTTGTTCATAAGTAGGTTCACAATGCTCAGCTTTCTTTTATATTTAATATTTTCAGATTTCATATTTTACCCTGAGTAAGACAATGATTGGTGATGTAGCCATTGTGTCATATTGATCTTTGGGTATATTTGAAAATAAAGCAGAGCTTCTGTGGACATAAACCTATTCCTTTGGATGCACTGCAATAAAGGTGAAGGTGAAGGTAAAGGTATTCCCCGTTGCCAAGGTTGCCAAGTCGTGTCCAGCCATAGGGGGCAGTGCTCATCTCCATTACTAAGCTGAAGAGCCAGCATTGTCAAAGACTACTCTGTGACCATGTAGCCAGCATGACTGCACAGAACGCTGTTTACTTGCCCAACAGAGTGGTACCTGTAATCTGCATGCTTTCAAATTGTTAGGTTGGCAGAAACTGGGACCAGTGATGAGAGCTTCATTCAGCACCCGGGCCTCGAACTGCCAACCTGCTGATCTTGCAATCAAGAGAGTCAGCATCTTAACCACTTGAGCCACCGCATCGCTGCATTGCAGTACTGAGAGATAATAAATGATCAGCTATGGAACTTATTTACAAAGTTGTGGAAATGAAATGGGGCTGAAATGTAATGGGATTCAGAAAAATGCAAATCATGACTCTTGCCCTAAATTTTCAAAGGGCTGGGCAAGGTGATCTTTAAGATCTTTATAGTCAGATCTTTCACCATTTTGGTTAGACTCTTTCAGAATGGCCTTTTAAGTCTGAAGGACTCTGAGCTCTTTCTCCTGCCATGGGAATGTATGAATGGAAAAAATCTTTCTGACAGATGAGGTACAATTGTCTTCAGCAACTTCTCCAACTTTAATGATTATATCCTGGATTATTACATTGTATACAATTGTTTTATATTACTTGGGGTGAGCTGCAATGAACACTTTTGGAATTCTTATGAAAGGATTGATTTTCATTAACTTAGCCATGTATTTCTCTGTAATATTAAACATACTGTTAATATTCATAAATTACAAGATGTACATATTTCTGTCTTTATGGCATCTTGTTCGTCTATATAAAAGGAAAAGCTTTCCAGCCTTTAAATAGGGGGCATCCCTTTATACTGACACCTGTTAGCCCCATAAGAGAAGGGACTCTCTGGTCCTAATAAAGAATTCCCTTATAATAAGGGACATTTGACAATCATTACTGGGTAGTGCTTAGGTTTTTAAGGGAAAATGGAAACACCGACTGCTGCTAGTAGGGGAAGGACAGGTGAGGAAGTCTCCAAAATTGCTGTTGTTTGCACTAGGGCAGAGATATCACACTTCCCTCAAGAAATATCTCCTTGCTTTAAAATATAAGGGGGAGAGAGAGAGAGAGCAAGTACTGGAAGAAATATAGGATTGCAAAGTCTGCCTGCAAAGGCAGACATACATTTATTCCAAAGAAATAGGGGCATGTCTAACGGGCCAATTAACACCGTTTCCCTCTCACCCTCATTGTGACCTGTCTGCTTCCCTTTGTGTCTTGGTGGGTTTGAAGAAGGTCATGGTTTGGTTTGGTATTTAAGTTGGAACCAAAGAAGTTGCCCCCCTATTTACCAATTTAGGTATAGGGAAAGTTCAGCTAGACCAGGCCACTTCAAGTGGGTGTATCCATATTATGTTGGACTTACAACTCCCATCACTCCTAGACACTGATGGGATGCTGAGAGTTATAGGACTTGTCTACATGGGTGAAAAATGGCATACTCACACCTGAAGCTGGTACTGATGATGTACAGTTACTTCCAGGGAGGATCTTTGTTTTTTGTTTTTGCTTTTTCCTTAAACCAACACGTTGCCTGAATTAAGCAATGTCTGGAAAAATGCTGGTGCTTCCTGAAAACCCAGAGGCAGGGACATAGCTAGGATTTTAGGAAAGGGGGTCCAGACTAAGTGTCACCATTTAATGGGGGCTTGGGAGCGCGGCATAACCATTCATTGTATCTAATGGAAGGGGGATGTCCCGATCCCATGGACCCCCTGGCTACGTCCCTGCCAGAGGGACCTTGGTCTCTTTTGGCATGTGGGCAGCTGGATCGGGTCTAGTTTGGCCTGATACCGTCATCCACACACCAAGAGCTGCACAATCCCCATTCCCCATGCTGAGCAGTGCAGGGAAAGGGGATGGTCTGTTTCCTGAGCCGCCGCCACTTCCTTGTGGGCAGAAGCAGCTCCCTGCCTGGGACACCATCATGCCTGCTGGGGACAGAAATGGGCACCCATGCTCCTTGTTGATCACATGTCCAGTGTCCATTTCTGTCCTCAGCAGAAGCTGTGCCACATGAAGTAGTAGGCGCATTGGTAGCTCAGAAAACAGGGGTCAGGACACTGGGGCCAATGTGGTTTCTTCCAACTGCACAGTTGCAACAGGGAGAAAACTGAATACAGTGGATCTTTGGTATCTGCTAGGGTTTGGTTCCAGGACCTCCTGTGGATCCAAAATCCATGGATGCCCAAGTCCCATTAAATGCAATGGCACAGTGAAGTGGTGTCCCTTATATAGAAGGCAGAAACAAAGTTTGTTTGGGAATTTTTACATATATATTATTTTAAACTTTCAAGCCGTGGATGCTTGAATCCGTGGATAAAAAATCCATGGAATGAGGGCTGGCTGTACATTATTCATCCTTTGTTCCACCAAAATGAAAATTGCATCCCAATTGCTGGAATACCACAGCTAATGCTTGCTTCCTTGCAAATAGGTTCCTCAGCGTTTAGTTGACATCCTTCCAAATGTAATGAGCCTGAAAACATGAACATGTTTCTCTCCCATACTGGAATCCCCATTGAAAGCTGAGCCACAGGAGCATGGGGAATGTTCAAATGAACTGTTATTCACATTAAGCACCTGTTGTGCCAGTGAGCAGACACTATAACCAGTATTTTTGTCCTTAGAATCACAGAATCGTAGAACCATAGAGTTGGATGAGACGCAAGGGCCATCCGTCCAACCCCTGCCATGCAGGAATCTCAATCAAGCATACCCAACAGGTTGCCATCCATCCTCTGTGTTAGTAAAGACCGTCTAAGGAATGAGACTCCACTATCTCCGAGGGAGTGTGTTTCCAATGTGAACAGCTCTGTCAGAAAGTTCCTCCTAACATTGAGGGTGAATTTCTTGCATCTATTGTTTCTGAGTCCTATTCTCCAGAGCAGCAGAAAAACAAGCTTGCTCATTGCTCCATCAATATGACATCCCTTCAAATATATAAAACAGGACTATCATATCACTTAAACCTTCTCTTCTCCAGGCTAAACATACCCAAGCTCCTCGCTACCTCATAGAGCATTCACCACTTTAGTCACTCTCTCTAGCATGTCCACAATCATTCTTGGATTGTGGGTGCCAGAACTGGACAGTATTTCCAAATGAAGCTGACCAAAGAATAGAGTGGCACTATTACTTTCCTTGACACTATACATCTATGATGCATCCTAGAATGGCACTGGCCTTGTTAACTGCTTGCATCACACTGTTGACTCATGTTAAACTTGGTTGTCTACTAGGAGTCCTAGATCCCTTTCACATGTGAGTCTCATCAAGCCAGGTGGCCCATCATATAATATGCATTTCAATTTTTTTGTCTAAGTGCAATACTTTACATTTCTCCATGTTGAATTCAGTTTTGTTAGCTTTGGCCCAGCTTTCTAATCTATTAAGGCCATTTTGAATTTTGATCCTCTTTTGGGGTATTAGCTATTCCTCCTAATTTGGTTGTAATCTGCAAATTTGGATCAGCATGCCCTCTATTCTTCATCCAAGTCATTGGTAAACCTGTTGAATAGCCCGGGGGACAGAACCCTGTGGACACCCAACTGTCACTTCTCTCCAAGATGAAGGGAGCCATTGCTGAGCACCCTTTAGGTTTGGCCAGTCAACCAATTACTAATCAACTAACAGTTGCATTGTATAGACCACATTTGACTAGCTTGTTTTGCAAGAATCTCCTGGAGGACCCTTCTTTTCTTGTGGCACTGCCAGATCAGAGTAACTGCAGTGATTTTGACAGGCCCATGCTCACACAGTCTCTTGTACGCATGGATTACTCACTCACACATAGGAAGCGTTTCCTGCCTTGAAGTAAAAACATAGCACAATGTCTCCATTAAATACGGCATCTTTCATCAGCAAAAAACAACAGACAGATGGGTCTGAAGAGAAGGAGCGTCATTTCTCAAAACAGATAGACAAATAGTTTCCATTATTAAGCTTTCCTAGGAAGGGGGGGCATATTTAGTGTCTCCAAGAAAGCAATGAGCTCTTCTGCCTGGTTATGACAGGAAATGAATTAAAAACAGTGGACCTGTTTTACTGGAAGGGGTAGAAATGATGGCTTTTGGGTTTGAGCATTTATCTCTCCTTCGTCTCTCCTCACCTTCATCTAAAACTTCCTCCTTTATCTCTCTGAAATGTCAGGAGGGAAAAATCTTCATAGCTCCCATATCACTCTGTAAAATAGACTGGGGGCAATTTTTGGTCGCTAGAATGTTGTCAGATTGCAATTCACAGGCAGCTGTAGCCAGCGAAAAAATGCGGGTTGCGGAGTCACAGTCCAACAAAATTGGAGAGTACTAATTTGCCACACACGGCTTACATGGCTTTGCTTTACAATCCACATTCATCACACTTAGACCAACCCTGCCACTGGAATGGCAGAGCATTTGCCAGATAGCCCTGCTTACTTTCCAAACAAATGAGAGAAAGGAGATTAAATTCTTGCCAAAAATGGGGGCTATGTGACTCAATATGTCTTGACAATGTTATGCATGCAAGTAGCATATGGAATCCACAGAACTGATTCTGCTACTTAAAATGGCTCTGTAATTTTTAGCCAGAGTTGGGTCCCAAAATGGACTACAGAGACGTAGAGCAGGGGAAAGCAACAACTGTCTGTCTGGGTCACTAGTTAAAATATAAATAATAAAAATATGACTTCCATGATACCATCCATCCGTCTTCTTCCCATTTGCCGTCTGTCGGTCTTCAGTAAGTCTAGTACTGTCACATTCCAAATAACTGCACATCCAAGCTTGGGAATTACTTTTATATTAAAAAAAGTGATCCAGAGCAGAGCATTGATGCACCAGTCAACAATAAGTTTTCAATTCACTATTTTTAGTGATTTTCACTTAACTCTCTTATTCCCCAGTTCCGACAGTAACTTAAAAAATATGCTTGAGTGAACTGAGTCATTAGGATTTCATTAGGAAAGCGAGAAAAGTGAGATCTTTGAATGGAATGGAGGAGGGTTTGATTATTCTGTTGGGTTAGGTATTGTTTATTTTTCTGTGTTGTGTATCTTTTATTTTAACTCTGCCTAGTAGTAGTAGTAGTAGTAGTAGGTAGTAGATTATTAGATTATATTATTATTATTATTATATTATATTATTATATTATTATTATGGGGGGTAGTTGTCGCTTTGTCAAAGATCTAGCTCTCAAGCACCAAAGTCCCTTCAGATTGTCTTCCCATATGGAATGGACCTGAATGGAAGGAAAGTTTTTGCTCTTTCTGGGTGGTCAGGATGCATAAGTACTGATTGTGTTTCGGAACTGTTTCTATCTTATATTATGGTTATATACACAATATATGATGATTGATTGATGTGATTTATTGATTGATCAATGGTCAGTTTATTATTATTTGAGCATAAAAATTAGAGTCAACATTCCAGAAAGGCAAGGTATCAATCTGGAGGACTTTTAATAAGACTCAGAACAAGGAAATAAATGTCTGGAAGTCAGATTTGGTCCATAGATCCAGTTGAGAGAAGCACTTTGGATAATGTATTTTCTGTTAAATTTTAGTTGTTGTCTATTTGACTGGAGAAGATGTGATATTGTGTTTTGTTTGTATCTTTGTATTTTATGGAAAATGTAATAAAGATTATTTTAAAAAACAGGTAAAAATTTCCATGTTTATTTTATTCTATATTCTCTATAGATGAACCTCACACACATACCTGACAAAGAAAAGTGCCACTGCCAATTCAAGCCTTTGTGCATATACAATGGCTGAAATACATAACTATACCTGTTAGTCAGTGTATGTTATGAGGAATCATTTATAAAATATTAGGTGCACAGAGAAATGTCATACCTACGGTTAGACTGGAAGCACAGAAGCTTTCACTGCTTCTTGGAGCTGGAAGGGTAGATTAGTCTTGTGCCAATGTGGCTTCTCGTTGCTTCTTCTGCTGAGACCCATTGACAATCCCATGGGTTTCTCAATCTGGCCATTCCTTGTCATTCCTTTCTCCATCATATGCTTATCTGCCTGTTTGAGCGAACAAGTAGAAAGATGAATGCCTTCTCCTTTCTCTCTATGGAGATATGGATCAAGATGATGGAGGAAAGGAGATATAAGTGGAGTACTCAGAACTGGGAGACCACTGAGTATCTCTTGGCCAAACCTGCCCTCCAAATTCCTGAAATTTACTCCTATAATAATAATAATAATAAAATAATAATAAAATATTTATTTATAGCCCGCCTTTCCACAGATCAAGGCAGGTTACAGAAAATACCATTACAGCATAAAATCACAATAAAAACAGCAAAAATTACATTATCCCTTGCCTTTGGCCATGCAAGCTAGGGCAGGTGGTAGTTGCAGTCCATAAGTATAGACAAAGCCACAAGTTGGTTCCTTTTGCCCTATGCATAGATTTGTAGTCTATAGCAATAAAGTTCTGTTTTTAAAACAATATTATTTGGAGGAGGAGAATGGAGCAGGTCATAATATCAAGTTCAGAATTTGTTCATAAGTAGGTTCACAATGCTCAGCTTTCTTTCATATTTCATATTTTCATATTTCATATTTTACCTTGTGTAAGACAATGATCGGTGATGTAGCCATTGTGTCATATTGATCTCTGGGTATTTGAAAATAAAGCAGAGCTTCTGTGGACATAAACCTATTCCTTTGGATGCACTGCAATAAAGGTGAAGGTAAAGGTATTCCCCGTTGACAAGGTTGCCAAGTCGTGTCCAGCCATAGGGGGCAGTGCTCATCTCCATTACTAAGCTGAAGAGCCAGCATTGTCAAAGACTACTCTGTGACCATGTAGCCAGCATGATTGTGCGGAATGCTGTTTACCTTCCCACTGGAGTGGTGCCTATTTATCTGCATGCTTTCAAACTGCTAGCTTGGGAGAAACTGGGACTAGTGATGGGAGCTTAATGCACCCAGGTCTCAAACTGCCAACCTGATGATCTTGCAGTCAACAGAGTCGGCATCTTAACCACCTGAGCCACCGCATCTCTGCACTGCAGTACTGAGAGATAATAAATTCTCAGGTATGGAGCATATGTACAAAGTTATGGAAGTGAAATGGTGCTGAAATGTAATAGGATTCGGAAAGATGCAAATCATGACTCTTGCCTAAATTTTCAAAGCGCTGGGCAAGGTGATACAGGTTTTTAAGATCTTTATAGAGGTCAAAATTTTCACCATTTTGGTTGTTTTGGTCCCCAGAACTCAACACAGTGTTCAAGGTGAGGTCTGGCCAAAGCAGAATATGAGTAAAGTGGGTTGGAATTTGTAAAAACAATGCAATTCAGCAGTTTCTCTTTTTAGTCTCCTTTTGTAATTTCCTTGTTCAAGGAGTGCAACTTGTAATTCCTTTACTGTGTTTGAAATGTTCTGCAACTGGTTTTTGGGTAGTGCCATTTCTAATCTTAGCTTTGTGGTCTATTGATCCTCTAGCGTAGAGATTGTCCTTTTCATGCAATGTAGAGGGGCATTGCTGGCATAGAATGGCATATATCATGTTGGAGGAAGAGCAAAGAAATGCACATCTGGTGTTGTGAGTGATGTTATTAGCCCCTGTCATAGTGCTCCCAGAGTAGATGTGAGAACAGAGTTGGCACATGGGTTTGTGGCAGGGTCTTGCCCCTGTATTACCATCCATATTATGTTTAAAGTGAGTAGCTGTTTAAGATCGGCGCACCCAGCACAATACTGTGCTCTACATCTGATGCCTTACCGGGCAGTAATTCTGCCAGGTTTGCAAAACAGCAATAAAAAAGAGCCAAAATTCAAGACATGCATGACTGACAATCAGGAAGTAGCTACTAACAACTTTGTGTTCCTCCACTTAAATACTAAATGAAAGGATTGATTTTCATTAACTTAGCCATTTATTTCTCTGTAATATTAACATACTGTTAATATTCATAAATTACAAGATGTACATATTTCTGTCTTTATGGCATCTTGTTCTGTCTATATAAAAGGAAAAGCTTTCCAGCCTTAAATAGGGGGCATCCCTTATACTGACACCTGTTAGCCCCATAAGAGAAAGGGACTCTCTGGTCCTCCAATAAAGAATTCCCCTTATAATAAGGGACATTTGACAATCTTACTGGGTAGTGCTTAGGTTTTTAAGGGAAAATGGAAACACCGACTGCCTGCTAGTAGGGGAAGGACAGGTGAGGAAGTCTCCAAAATTGCTGTTGTTTGCCACTAGGTGGCAGAGATATCACACTTCCCTCAAGAAATATCTCCTTGCTTTAAAATATAAGGGGGAGAGAGAGAGAGAGCAAGTACTGGAAGAAATATAGGCATTGCAAAGTCTGCCTGCAAAGGCAGACAGACATTTATTCCAAAGAAACTAGGGGCATGTCTACACGGGCCAATTACACCGTTTCCCTCTCACCCTCATTGTGACCTGTCTGCTTCCCTTTGTGTCTTGGTGGGTTATGAAGGAACGGTCATGGTTTGGTTTGGTATTTAAGTTGGAACCAAAAGAAGTTGCCCTCCCTATTTTACCAATTTAGGTATGGGGAAAGTTCAGCTAGACCAGGCCACTTCAAGTGGGTGTCATCCATATATGTTGGACTACAACTCCCATCACTCCTAGACACTGATGGGATGCTGAGAGTTATAGGACTTGTCTACATGGGTGAAAAATGGCATACTCACCCTGAAGCTGGTACTGATGATGTACAGTTACTTCCAGGGAGGATCTTTGTTTTTTGTTTTTGCTTTTTCCTTTAAACCAACGTTGCCCTGAATTAAGCAATGTCTGGAAAAATGCTGGTGCTTCCTTGAAACCCCAGAGGCAGGGACATAGCTAGGATTTTAGGAAAGGGAGGGTCCAGACTAAGTGTCACCATTATAATGGGGCTTGGGAGCAGCGGCATACACCATTCATTGTATCTAATGGAAGGGGGGATGTCCGGATCCCATGGACCCCCCTGGCTACGTCCCTGCCAGAGGGACCTTGGTCTCTTTTGGCATGTGGGCAGCTGGATCGGGTCTAGTTTGGCCTGATACCGTCATCCACACACCAAGAGCTGCACAATCCCCATTCCCCATGCTGAGCAGTGCAGGGAAAGGGGATGGCCTGTTTCCTGAGCCGCCGCCACTTCCTTGTGGGCAGAAGCAGCTCCCTGCCTGGGACACCATCATGCCTGCTGGGGACAGAAATGGGCACCCATGCTCCTTGTTGATCACATGTCCAGGTGTCCATTTCTGTCCTCAGCAGAAGCTGTGGCACATGAAGAAGTAGGCGCATTGGTAGCTCAGAAAACAGGGGTCAGGACACTTGGGCCAATGTGGTTTCTTCCAACTGCACAGTTGCAACAGGGAGAAAACTGAATACAGTGGATCTTTGGTATCTGCTAGGGTTTGGTTCCAGGACCTCCTGTGGATACCAAAATCCATGGATGCCCAAGTCCCATTAAATGCAATGGCACAGTGAAGTGGTGTCTCTTATATAGAATGGCAGAAACAAGGTTTGCTTTGGGAATTTTTACATATATATATATTTTAAAACTTTCAAGCCGTGAATGCTTGAATCCGTGGATAAAAAATCCATGGATACTGAGGGCTGGCTGTACATTATTCATCATTTTCCACCAAAATGAAAATTGCATCCCAATTGCTGAATACCACAGCTAATGCTTGCTTCCTTGCAAATAGGTTCCCCAGCATTTAGTTGACATTCCTTCCAAATGTATGAGCCTGAAACACATGAACATGTTTCTCTCCCATACTGAATCCCCATTGAAAGCTGAGCCACAGGAGCATGGGAATGTCAAATGAACTGTATTCACATTAAGCACCTGTTTGCCAGTGAGCAGACACTATAACCAGATTTTTCCTTAGAATCACAGAATCGTAGAACCATAGAGTTGGAAGAGACCGCAAGGGCCATCCGGTCCAACCCCCTGCCATGCAGGAAATCTCAATCAAAGCATACCCAACAGGTTGCCATCCATCCTCTGTTTAAAGACCTCTAAGGAATGAGACTCCACTACTCTCCGAGGGAGTGTGTTCCAATGTCGAACAGCTCTGTCAGGAAGTTCCTCCTAACATTGAGGTGGAATTCTTGCATCTATTGTTCTGAGTCCTATTCTCCAGAGCAGCAGAAAACAAGCTTGCTCATTGCTCCCTCAATATGACATCCCTTCAAATATATAAACAGGACTATCATATCACCTTAACCTTCTCTTCTCCAGGCTAAACATACCCAGCTCCCTCTCCTCATAGAGCATTCACCACTTTAGTCACTCTCCTCTAGCATGTCCACATCATTCTTGGATTGTGGTGCCAGAACTGGACACAGTATTCCAAATGAAGCTTGACCAAAGAATAGAGTGGCACTATTACTTTCCTTGACCTAGACACTATACATCTATTGATGCATCCTAGAATTGCACTGGCCTTGTTAACTGCTGCATCACACTGTTGACTCATGTTAAACTTGTTGTCTACTAGGAGTCCTAGATCCCTTTCACATGTAGTCTCATCAAGCCAGGTGGCCCCATCCTATAACTATGCATTTCAATTTTTTGTCCTAAGTGCAATACTTTACATTTCTCCATGTTGAAATTCAGTTTGTTAGCTTTGGCCCAGCTTTCTAATCTATTAAGGCCATTTTGAATTTTGATCCTCTCCTTTGGGGTATTAGCTATTCCTCCTAATTTGGTGTCATCTGCAAATTTGATCAGCATGCCCTCTATTCTTTCATCCAAGTCATTGGTAAACCTGTTGAAAAGCCCTGGGACAGAACCCTGTGGCACCCCACTGGTCACTTCTCTCCAAGATGAAGGGGAGCCATTGCTGAGCACCCTTTAGGTTTGGCCAGTCAACCAATTACTAATCCACCTAACAGTTGCATTGTATAGCCCACATTTGACTAGCTTGTTTGCAAGAATCTCCTGGAGGACCCTTCCTTCTCTTGTGCACTGCCAGATCAGAGTAACTGCAGTTATTTGACAGGCCCACATGCTCACACAGTCCCTTGTACGCATGGATTACTCACTCACACATAGGAGCCGTTTCCCTGCCTTGAAGTAAAACATAGCACATATGTCTCCATTAAATACGGCATCTTTCATCAGCAAAAACAACAGACAGATGGGTCTGAAGAGAAGGCAGTGTCATTTCTCAAAACAGATAGACAAATAGTTTCAATTATTAAGCTTCCTAGGAAGGGGGGGGGCATATTTAGTGTCTCCAGAAAGCAATGAGCTCTTATGCCTGTTATACAGGAAATGAATTAAAAACAGTGACCTGTTTTACTGGAAGGGGTAGAAATGATGGCTTTTGGGGTTTGAGCATTTATCTTCTCCCTTCGTCTCTCCTCACCTTCATCTAAACTTCCCCTTTATCTCTCTGAAATGTCAGGAGGGAAAAATCTTCATAGCTCCCATATCACTCTGTAAAATAGGACTGGGCAATTTTTGGTCCTCCAGATATTGTCAGATTGCAATTCACAGAAGCTGTAGCCAGCGCAAATAATGGCCGGGGTTGCTGGGAGTCACAGTCCAACAAAACTTGGAGAGTACTAATTTGCCACACCTGCTTTACATGGCTTTGCTTTACATCCACATTCATCACACTTAGACCAGAAGCCCTGCCACTGGAATGGCAGAGCATTTGCCAGATAGCCCTGCTTACTTTCCAAACAAAATGAGAGAACAGAGATTAAATTCTTGCCAAAAATGGGGGATATGTGACTCAATATGTCTTGCCAATGTTATGCATGCAAGTAGCATATGGAATCCACAGAACTGACATTCTGCTACTTAAATGGCTCTGTAATTTTTAGCCAGAGTGTGTCCCAAAATGGACTACTACAGAGGCGTAGAGGCAGGGGAAAGCATACAACTGTCTGTCTGGGTCACTAGTTAAAATATAATCATAATAAAAATATGACTTCCATGATATACCATCCATCCGTCCTTCTGTCCATTTGCCTGTCTGTCTGTCTTCCAGTAAAGTCTAGTACTGTCACATTCCAAATAACTGCACATCCAAAGCTTGGGATATTACTTTTATATTAAAAAAAAGTGATCACCAGAGCAGAGCATTGATGCACTAGTCAACTAAATAAGTTATCAATTCACTATTTTTTAGTGATTTTCACTGAACTCTCTTATTCCCCAGTTAACACTTAACTTAAAATATATGCTTTAGTGAACTGAGTCATTAGGATTCATTAGGAAAGCGAGAAAAGTGAGATCTTTGAATGGAATGGAGGAGGGTTTGATTATTCTGTTGGGTTAGGTATTGTTTATTTTTCTGTGTTGTGTATCTTTTATTTTAACCTGCCTTGATCCATAGGGAAAGGCAGGTTTAGTAGTAGTAGTAGTAGTAATAGTAGATGATGATGATGATGATGCTCTCAAGCACCCAAAGTCCCTTCAGATTGTCTTCCCATATGGAATGGACCTGAATGGAAGGAAAGTATTTGCTCTTTCTGGGTGGTCAGGATGCAATAAGTACTGATTGTGTTCTGAACTGTTTCTATCTTATATTATGATTTAATACACATATATTGATTGATTGATTATTGATTGATTTAGACCCTTTCAGAGTGGCCTTTTAAGTCTGAAGGACTCTTAGCTCTTTCTCCTGCCATGGGAATGTATGAATGGAAAAAAATCTTTCTGACAGACGAGATACGATGGTCTTCAGCAACTTCTCTACCTTTATTGATTATATCCTAGACTGATTTATTATTACATTGTATACAATTATTTTATATTACTTGGGGTGAGCTGCAATGAACACTTTTGGAATTCTTTAGTGTATTCCACAGTGCTAGACATCATGTGAAAAAATGTGTGTGGTGCCTTTCTGGGTAGGTGGGGTGCATCTTAACTTTCTTTAATAACTTCTCCTCAATTGTTTATATTTCAGACTTGTTTCTACTGTATATTATTCTATAATGTTATTGTTTCCGACCAACCTCAAATACTGAGATATGCTGCAATGAAACTTGCAGCTCACTTCAGAAGTTATTCACACAGCGCTATGCACTCGGATAATTGTGGAGTTTTCCTGCCTCTCCTCCCCTCTCTTTTCCATTTTTCTGGTCTGCTTCCTCCTTCTCCTCCTCCAGCCAGCTTAAATGCTAAGATGGGTACAAAGACGAGTGGGCATATTAGGCAACTGAGCATTAAAATTGCAGCCACCACAGTTTGTATTTGGGATCCCTGGCTCTTGCATGCAAAATCCGTGCTCTACTACAGATTTCTGTCGACCATACTTCTTGACTGGATATGGGAAGGCAGAAAGGAGAGTGTTCATTATTAGCAATTCAGTTATTGCTGTGCTTGTGATGGATCTGTGTCCTCTATCTAAAATACATCTTTTCTTACTAACCTTTAACAAACAAGACATTTGAAGGATATGTGGTGTATATGTTGATGGGATGGAAAGAGAAGATGCAGATGAATCTCAAACCTAGACAGAGATTCTAAGATGAAATCCCATGCTTTGGGATAGCCTTCTCCAACCAGACGGTTCCCAGATGGTGATGATGATGATGATATATATCTATATAGCACTGTAGTGGATTCCCACTATTCCCAGGCAACAATGAATGGTATTATGGGCTTTGCAGTTCATGGGGAGGGAAAACTCTATTAAGCTTATTGCCCAGCACTTGGAGGAAGAGGAATGGAACAGAATGGAATGGGGGGGAAACATGTGTTACCACATAGGAGAACACTGCTGATACTACTGGGAGTCCCCAAGACATTCCCCATGTTTCATGGCAACCAATTTTGAAGAACAGTTCAAAATCGTCCTTCAAAATTGATTGCCAGGAATGGCTGGGGAATGGCTTGGGGACTCCTGGCAGCATCGGTGGTGTTCTTCTGTGCGGTAACACATGTAACCCGTCCCCCCCCCCGTTCCATTCCATTCTGGTTCCTCCAAGTGCCGTGCAATAAGCTTATATGTCGAGGTAAGGCAACTTTAAAAGGACAAAAAGAGAACTTTTGAAGGCAGTCACAAATGTGATTTCCAAAGGCTAAAACTGATAACTTCCATGCCATTTCCTGTAAATCCCATGATCTGGCTCTACACTACCTTCTTGATCTGCAAGTTAATTAACTTGATCTGCAAGATAATTATCAATTAATAAATTAAATTATTTTAATTATTGATGTTACACTAGTGAACTGATTTTCTCATTTTGAAGAATACAGATTATCAAATTAATTTTCAGACCTAATGTTCTTGTGATTACTTAAACCATAGTTCAAAGCCTGTCCACACCCCAAAATATCAAGTTGTCCTCATAGCTACATTTTTTAAAAAAAATCAGCTCTTCCTATTTTACAGAACCTTTTTACTTTGTAAAAAAAATCTGAGTGCTGAAAGCCTCTGGTACAGAACACCATCTTCCCATTCACTTTACTACTGCCTTACTGTCACAGTATTCTGCAGCAGCCAAATCCAGTGCTTGAACTAGAAGATATTCCTTCTCCCACACTGAGGGCAAGATATGACACGCCAGCCTTGACATATTCATGTGTCATATTCATGTGTGCACACTCTCTGTCTCTCTTTCTGTCAACTTGATTAAATTTGACTCATACCTTACTGTTAGCCAACTGCCATCAGAGCCACAGACTAAACCTAAGACCCAGTTCAAAGAATGCATGGGCAGGATATGACAGGCCAGCCGTGTCATATTCTGCCCATGGATCCAACCCCTTCCTGCCTCCAACACTTACCTGATCCAGTGTGGTGATGGGCAAGTATTCAAATGTGCATGCCATTAAGTCATGGAGCTGGAACAACTCACCTGTGGTGACTGCTGTTCTCCATGCAGGCCCCTGCTGCAGCCCATAAGGGCAGAATCAGAGCACCTAGCTTTACGCATGTGGACAGGTGCCCTCTTCCAACATTATATGCCATGGGCCCTCCTCGGAGAATGCCAGCAACAGAAAAGGGGATGCATGACCATCTGCATTAATAGCTATCTGGGAAACTCCAGTATTCTAGGAAACTCCACTGCAAACAGCCAAGACTTGTTGGGCTGAGGACAAGTCAGATCCACTGAAATGACATCCAGTCTATCTTTCCCAGCCCAAGGCAGTTGGCCTGCATTGCCTGCATGAAGCTAGGCCTGGGGGGAAACAAGACCATTGGCCCATGCATGTATTTTAGATAGAGGACACAGATCCTAGTTTTGGGGTAAACTTCCATTGTTATAAAATCCCTAAAAGTTAGTTACATTGAAAAAGAAATTAAATCACCCTTTGTTAAGTTAAAAGCATAATGTAATTTATATCTTTGTTCTCTGTGGGGAAGGGAGTAACTAGTTGTTTGGAATGCACTATTGCAAACTCTATGCACATCATGGTAGTCAATGTTTCACATTATGTCTGTGCATTTGAGAGGATGGGAAGAGAATCTGGTAGGTTGTATGCAAGAGATCCCAGATGACAGTGTCAAAAGAAAGTACAGTATGAGAAGGGAAATCCCCTTTAGGAGCAGGGCCTCCCTGTTCCTCAGGCTCTGCGATTTGTCCAGTTTTCATGTTAGATCTCTAAATAAAGCAAATTATTACATTTAGAAGAGCCCCAAAGAAGGAGGACTTCTCTCCAGGGTGCATGCATGATTGCCGTCTGATAAGACTACTCAGTCCCTCAGAGTGTCTCCATTACCAAGCATCTCTTTGGCCCCATTCTTTGAACTGGCTCTTAGGTTTAGTCTATGGCTCTGTTGACAGTCAACTAACAGTAAGGTACGAACCAAATTTAGTCAAGTTGACAGAAAGAGAGACAGAGAGCATGCACACATGAAACAATTTTACTTTTCTCAGAGATGTAACAGATCTTTTAAAGAGCTGCAACTAATTTCCAAAAATAATGAGATGCTGTCTAGGATACCAAAATGATTCCAGCGGACTGATAAAGGCCAAGGTCATGATAACAAAGGGAAATTAATTCCAGAGACGTCCTATTTCCATATCTGTCAAAGGTTAAAATACATTCAGCCCTTTTTCCAAATATTATTCATCAATTGTATTAATAGCTGAATTATAATAAGCCTAAGGTCCTAGTGTTTACTAAAGGCCATAAAAGGTGCAGGTGGATTTTAAATGATAATGAAATAGAACTAGTTTCTTGTGTAAAGAAGTTAGGCATTTAAAATATGATTTCCTGGTTTGAATAATGAACATGGACACTTGATTCTGATAACTGCAGTCACTAGGCCAAGTTTAGGTTTTTGAGTAATTGGAAGGGGGAGTGCTCAAGCTGTGACCATTTTATACCTCCAGCTATTTAACCTTCTAAAACCCAGTGTTTGGCTCAACTCTTTGTGCCTTCAAGTCACCTATTGACTTATGGTGGGACCATAAATTTCAGAGCTTTCTAAAGCAAGGAATACTCAGAGGTGGTTTTGCCACTTCTTTCCTCTGAAATATAACCTTCGGCACCTAGTAGTCTTGCATCCAAGTACTAGCCAGGGCTGACTCTGCTTATCTTCCATCATCACATGGGATCTGGTGCCTTTAGAGTATTTAGGCCTTGGCTTAGCTTACCTTTGCCATTTCTGTATGGGCTTCTGTCTTCGGCGGTCAGCTGGAAAGTGGAACTATATATGCTGAATGTTCAGTCAGTTGAATGTGAAGTTTGGACAAATATCAAGTAATGTGGCCCTATTTGCACCTTTCCACTTATTGCACTGTGATTCCTTTTTCAACTATTGTGAACAGGGTATGAAAATGAATATGTCCCAACCTCATTCCAACAAGGTTTTGTGTAATTCTGAACTAAAGAAGACGCAGTTCTCAGAATAGACCTAGATTTGTGTAATCCCAGAATAATAGTTATAAATCTTGTTCTCTACTTTTAGGGTAATCTTTCAAACTGAAACAGCCTCATGCATCTCTATGCATATGGGAGAGCTTTTATGTTTGTACATTCTGGTTGGAGATTACAGAAATGAAACTCAGAGTTTTGTTAATTGGTCAATTTAGCAAGGATTCCACTTCATGAATGACTGTATTTTGTTCCTTTGAAATGAGAGGAAAAATGCTCGGTTGTTTACATTTTCTGTCCCTGCTTCTGAAAAATGTATTCAGATCCACATGTTCAGATATATACTCCAAAATGTAATAATGAAAGCTAAATTCTAAATGTATGTTGTATCTGTGTACAATAATTTCCCTTAAACATAAGTCAATGTTTTTCCATAGTTTTACTCTCTCAGAAATGTGCAACATGAACATAATAGTGTTATTAAGAAGTCAGGA
>NC_056522.1:191978123-191979148 GCF_019175285.1 Sceloporus undulatus
ATATATATATATATATATATATATATATATATATATATATATATATATAACTTAGTGCATTTAGAGGCTGTCAAACCTTCAACAATTGGCCTTTTGTTAAGTTGAGAAAGATCAACACATTTTTAATCAAATTAATTTTAAAAGTAGCTTTTCATAATAAAAGCAATGCTTTAAATAAATATTGTCTCGTATCCATAGAACACCCATTTCTAATAGAGGTAATGCAGATACATACTCAGGCATTGAGAAACTGAAATAGAGGAACACCATTGAGAACATCTGAGGCAGACTCAATTACAGTTGGTAAAACAGAGACTCTGTATTTATGTGTATCCCATAGCTTCTCTATAAGACAAACAATTCTAGCAGAGCAGATGATCTATGCTGAACATTTCAATAAGCTTCCATGGAACATTAGGATAACTATCTTGTTTTTAAGCTATTTGTTTTTGCTACCAGGCCTTTGCTGAGTCTGTCAGGCTACTTTCAGATTTCTAGCACATTGTGTTTCTAGCTCAATTTACACAAATTGGTGTGGTGAAAATGTAGTCTGAGCAGATCAGGGAGAGCCATGTTTGCTTTGAAACAGTCACATTGGCCAATAAACCACAGGCACAACCTATACCTCTTGCCAGTATTTGTGGCTTACCTAACCCACTTTCAGCTTTTGATGGTACAGCTTTTTAAAAATGAACTAACAGCAATTCACGTGACATTATGTGTAGTAAAAAGATGCATGTGCTATTTATTAAATGATCAAGTGAGGGGGTTCATTGACACCCTCAGTTCTGAATAGCTTATTCTACATTTCTACCAACTCAGGCCTGTTACAGACTGCCAAAATAAAGCTGTTTCGGGTCTCTTTGGAGGTATGCTATTTAAATGATGCATGGGTCCTAAGAGTCTGGAGGTCGCGCCAAAGCCACACTCCATTCTTAAGCACTGGAGTGCAGCTTTGGTGCAGCTTCTGGATTCTTAGGATGCATGCATCATTTAAATAGCATACCTCCAAAGAGACCCGAAGC
>NC_056522.1:191979173-192033950 GCF_019175285.1 Sceloporus undulatus
AGTGCACTCATGCATCTTCACCACCAGGGGAAACTGGATCGACATCGAATTGGGACTTGATAACCATCCCATATTAGGAAGTCGTTCTTACTGACCTGGAATAAGCTTTATGGGATTTTTTACTTCATTACCTTTTTGGACCTCTCCGCAGGAGGCTTTTTTTTTGGAGAGGCGTGCAAAAAAATTGTTTACCTTACCAAAAACTTGTTGAGGTTAAACATTCAAGGAAACAACTATCATTTAAATCAACCGAACTACTTAGAGAGGAGTTTTTTTTAATTGGTTTATTATCTACCAGATCACGCCAAGCGTATATAACTCGATTGATAAATTCATCCGCTATTGAATCGAATATAATGCGCTGGATTAAAATCTTGTGGCAACCAATAAAGAACAAAATCGCGAAACTTACAAAAGGTACTATTGACTAGGACAGCAGATGGCTACTTGTGCGTAAAAGATACCGATCAACATGTCTGTGATCAGGTAAGGTGATAGCATTGATGAGTGGCAAAAAGCGGTGGCAAAGACGATAAATTTACATTGTGGCCAAAGTTTGAAAGATAACCAGATTGAAGGTAACTGAAACAGATGCGTACATCCCCCCGAAACTGAAAAAAATGTTTAAAGACAAGCAAATGGGAAATGTGGAGATGTACTTTAGAGGAAGGTAACTTTATATCCATATGTGGTGGGGATGTGTGGAGCTACAAAAAATTTGGAAATTACTCCATGATTCCATGCAGAATATATAGGATTTAAAATTTTTTCAATGGACCCCAAAATTTTATCTCCTAAATAATAGATCGGTTTTTACACTAGCGACGAAAATACTGTGGAGAGTCTAATTATATTTCTAATCACGGCAAGCCAGGTGGAGATGAGCCACATTAGGGAAATCACAGAAATTCCCTCATGGGACAACTGGGAGCTAAGGTGGACGAGTTAGAGAATTGGAACAGACTGTTCTTGTATGGTCAGATCAGGATAGAAGAAAAAGAAGGAGATAGTGGGAAAGGTTTTACAGAACTTGTGAAAGAGAATGGAATACTATCTTTGATGGTATTTGAAGTGGTTTGATTTGTATTTGGTCCCTTTGAGGTCTATATACATTGGTTATGAGAAACCAGGGGGAAGGAGGTTTATTATCTTCTTAATGGTTGCCTTTCTTTTCTTTTTTTTCCTGTTCTCCTTTTTTTTCCCTCCGCACTGACAATACGAAGAAAGTGACACGATGGCCAGTTTTTTTGACCTCACTTGATGTGCTGCTAAGGTTTTTATACCTGGAAGGCAAGATGGATGTCCGTTTCTAAGTAGTAAAAATGTTGTAATAGGTAGAATGTATGAGGTTAGAAGATTGCTTCCAAACTTCTGTTAATATTCACAATCTTTTTTTTCTTGCTGCTTTCTCTTTCTTTTTTCAAGACAAATGTGGAAATTGACGTAGGTTTCTGTGAATCGTTTATGAAGATTAGCAATGGTCAGTTTATATATTTGAAGCATAAAAATTAAGAGTCAACATTCCAGAAAGGCAAGGTGGTATCAATCTGGAGACTTTTAAATAAGACTCAGAAACAAGGAATAAATGCCTGGGAAGTCAGATTGGTCCATCGATCCAGTCGAGGAGAAGACTTTGGATAACTGGATAATGTATTTCTGCTTAAAATTTAGTTGTTTGTCTATTGCACTGAGAGAAGAATTGTGATATTGGTTTTGTTTTTGTATCTTTGTATTTTATGGAAAATGTAATAAAGATATTTTAAAAAACAGGAAAAAATTTCATGTTATTTATTCTTATATTCTCTCTAGATGAACCTTCACACACATCCCTGCAACGGGAAAAAGTGCCACATGCCAATCAAGCCTTTGGCATTATACAATGCTCTGAAATACATAACTATACTGTTAGTCAGTGTATGTTATTGCAGGAATCATTTAAAAATATTCGGTGCACGAGAAATGTTCATAACTACGGTTAGACTGGGAAGCACCGAAGCTTTCACGCTTCTTGGAGCTGGAAGGGTAGATAGTCTGTGCCTACTGTGGCTTTTCATGCTTCTTCTGCTGAGACCCCTTGGACAATCCATGGGTTTCTCAATTGGCCATTCTTGTCATCTTTCTCCATATGCTTATCTGCCGTTTGAGCGAACAAGTAGAAAGATGAATGCCTTCTCCTTTTATCTCTACGGAGATATGATCAAGATGATGGAGGAGGGAAAGGAGGATATAAGGAGTACTCAGAATCTGGGAGACCCCTGAGTATCTCTTGGCCCAAACCGCCCTCCAAATTCCCTGAACTTTACTCCTATAATAATAATAATACTAAAATAATAATAAATATTTATTTCTAGCCGCTTCCACAGGATCAAGGCAGTTACAGAAAATACATTACAGGCATAAAATTCACAATCAAAACAGCAAAAAACTTATCCCTTGCCTTTGGCATGCAAGCTAGGGCCATGGTGGTTGGTGAGTCGTGCAGTCCATACGTCTCGACAAAGCACACAAGAGTTGGTCCTTTTGCCATATGCCTAGATTTGTATGTAGTCTATCGCAATTAAAAGTTCGGTTTTAAAACAAATATTATTTGGGCGGAGGCGGAATGAGAGCAGGTATACTATAATTCAGACGTGTTTTCATAGTCGGTTCACAATGCTCGATTTCTTTCATATTTCATATTATCAGTCTTTAATTTACCTGGTAAGACAATGATCGGTGATGTAGCCATTGTGTCATATTGATCTCTGGGTATTTGAAATAAAGCAGCGCTTTTGTGGCCATAAAACCTAGCCTTTGAATGGCACTGCACAAAGGTGAAGTTGAAGGTAAGGTATTCCCCGTTGACAAGGTTGACAAGTCGGGGCCAGGCCATACGGGGGCAGGCTCATCTCATATTACTAAGCTGAAGAGCCAGCATTGTCAAAGACTACCTCTGTGACCAGTTAGCAGCCTGATTGTGCGGCATGCTGTTACTTCCCACGGAGTGGTGCCTATTTATTGCCTGCTTTCAAACTGCTGCTGGGAGAAACTGGGACTAGTGATGGGAGCTTTAATGCACAGGGTCTCGAACTGCCAACCTGACGATTCTTGCCAGTCAACAGAGTCGGGCATCTTAACCCACCTGAGCCACCGCATCTGCACTTGCAGTACTGAGAGATCATAACTTCTCAGGTATGGAGCCATGTACAACGTTATGGAAGTGAAAATGGTGCTGAAATGTAATTCGGATTCGGGAAAGATTGCAATAATGCCTTTGCTAAATTTTCAAAAGGCTTTGGGCAAGTGATAACATGTTTTAAGATCTTTATAGAGCGTCAAAATTTCACCATTTTGGTTTGTTTTGGTCCCAGAAACTCCACACAGTGTTACAAGGTGAGGTCTGGCCAAAGGCAGAAAGAGTAACGTGGGTGGAATTTGTAAAAACAATGCAATCAGCCGTTTCTTCTTTTATAGTCTCCTTTTGTAATTTCCCTGTTCACTGAGTTGCAACTTGTAATTCTGTTACTGTGTTTGACTGTTCTGCAAACTGGTTTTGGGTATTGCCATTTCTAATCTTAGCTTTGTGGTCTATTGCTCCCTCTAGCGTAGGGATTGTCCCTTTCATGCCAATGTAGAGGGCATTGCTGGCCTAGATGGCATATATCATGTTGGAGGGAAAGAGCAAAGAAAATGCACCTTGGTGTTGTGAGTGATGATGTTATTCGCCCCTGTCATGTGCTTCCCAGAGAGATGTGAGAACAGAGTTGGCCCCAATGGGTTTGTGGCAGGGTTTGCCCCTGTATTACCATCCATATTATGTTAACGTGAGTAGCTTTGTTAAGTCGGCGCACCCAGCCACCATACTGTGCTTACATTTGATTCCATTACCGCGTGGCAGTTCATTCTGCTCAGGGTTTGCAAAAACAGCAATAAAACAAAGAGCCAAAATCAAGGACATGCAATGACTGACACTCAGGAAGTAGCTCCTACCCCACTTGTGTTCCTCCACTTAATCCTAAATGAAAGGATTTGATTTTCATTAACTTAGCCATGTATTTCTCTGTAATATTAAACATTCCTGTTACTCTTCATAAATACAAGATGGTACAAATTTCTGTCTTTATGGCATTTGTTCTGTCTATATAAAAGGAACAGCTTTCCAGCCTTCAAGGGGGCATCCCTTATTCCTGACACCTGTTCGGCCCATTACGAGAAGGGACTCTCTGGTCCTCCAATAAAGGAATTCCCCTTATAATAAGGGACACTTGACAATCTTACGGGTTAGTGCTTCAGGTTTTACGGGAACATGGATAAATACACCGACTGCTGCCTAGTAGGGGAAGGACATGTGAGGAAGTCTCCAACATTGCTGTGTTTGCACTAGGTGGCAGGCTACCACACTTCCCTCAAGGGAAATATCTCCTTGCTTTAAAATATACGGGGGTTGGAGACGAGATGAGAGCACGTATGGAAGAAAAGACATATAGCATTGCAAAGTCTGCCGCAAAGGGGCAGACATAATTATTCCAAAGAAATAGGGGCATGTTACACGGGCCAATTACACCGTCCTCTCACCCTCTTGTGACCTGTCTGCTTCCATTTGTTTCTTGGTTGGGCTATGAAGGGAAACGTTCATGGTTGGTTTGGTATTAAGTTGGAACCAAAAAGAAGTGCCCCCTCCCTATTTTACCAATTTAGGTCTAGGGAAAGTTCAGCTAGACCAGGCCCACTTCAAGTGGGTGTCATCCATATAATGTTTGCGACTTACAACTCCCATACTCCTGACACTGATGGGATGCGAAGAGTTATCGGGACTTGTCTACATGGTGAATGGAAAAATGCATACTCACCCTGCAAGCTGGTACGATGAGTACAGTCTCCAGGGAGGATCTTTGTTTTTTGTTTTTTTGCTTTTTTCCTTAAACCAACTTTGCCCTTGAATTAAGAATGTCTGGAAAAATGAGGTGCTCCTTGAAAACCCCAGAGGCAGGGAATACGCTAGGCTTTTAGGAAAGGGAAGTGTCCAGAATACGTGTCACCATATTAATGTGGCTGGGAGCAGCGGCATACCCCATCATTGATCTACTGAAGGGGGGATGTCGGTCCGGGATCCCATGACCCCCTGGCTACGTCCCTGCCAGAGGGACCTTGTGTCTCTTTTGGCTTGTGGGCAGCTGGCTCGGTTCTCTAGTTTGGCCTGATTACCGTCATCCAAACCCCACCAAAGAGGCACAATCCCCATTCCCCATGCTGAGCAGTGCAGGGAAAGGGGATGGCCTGTTCGAGCCGCCGCCACTCCTTGTGGGAAGAAGCAGCTCCCCGCCTGGGACACCATCATGCCTGCTGGGTCTGGGACAGAAATGGGGACCCATGTCTTGTTGATCAACTGTCCAGGTGTCCATTTCTGTCCTCAGCAGAAGCTGTGCCAACATGAAGTCGTAGGCGCATTGGTAGCTCAGAAAACAGGGGTCAGGACACTGGGGCCATGGGTTTCTTCCAACTGCCACAGTTGCAACACGGGAGAAAACTGAATACAGTGGATCTTTGGTCTCTGCTAGGGTTGGTTCCGGACCTCCTGTGGCTACCCACATCCGATGGCTGCCAAGTCCCATAATATTTGCACTGGCACAGTGTGACAGTGTGTCCCTATATAGCATGCAGAAACAAGTTTCTTGGGAATTTTTTACATATTTATATATTTTAAAACTTTTTCAAGCCGGGATGCTTGAATCCGGGATTAAAAAATCATTGGAATCCTGAGTGGCTGGCTGTACATTATTCATCCTTTCCACCAAATGATAAATTGCATCCCAATTGCTGAATCCACCGCTCTAGCTTGCTCCTCCGCAAATAAGGTTCCTCAGCGTTTATTGAATTCCTTCCAAAATTTATGAGCCTGCTGAAACACATGAACTGTTTCTCTCCCATACTGAATCCCCATTGAAAAGCTGAAGCCACAGGCAGCTGGGGATGTCAAATGAACTGTCTTCACATAAGCACCTGTTTCCCGTGCGGCAACACTATACCCAGATTTCCTTAGAATCACAGAATCGTAGACCCATAGAGTTGGATGAGACCGCAAGGGGCCATTCGGTCCAACCCCTGCCAGCAGGAATCCCAATCAACGCCCATACCCAACCGGTGGCATCCATCCTCTGTTAAAGACCTTCTAAGGAATGAGACTCACTACTCTCCGTGGAGCGGTTCCAATGTTGACCAGCTCTGTCAGAAGTTCCTCCTAACTTGAGGGGAATTTTGCTCTATCTATTGTTCTGAGTCCTATTCTCCAGGCGGCCGCAGAAAAACAAGCTTGCTCATTGCTCCCTAAATCTGACATTTCCCTTCAAATATATTAAAACAGGACTATATATCCCTTAAACCTTCCTTCTCCAGGCTTCTAAACATTACCCAGCTCCTCTCCTTCATAGAGCATTCACCACTTTAGTCAATTCTCCTCTAGGCATTCCACCTCATTCTTGGATTGTGTGGTGCAGAACTGGACTAGTCTTCCAAATGAAGCTTGACCAAGAATAGAGTGGCACATTACTTTACTGGACACTATTACATCTATGATGCATCCTAGAATTGCACTTGCCTTGTTAACTGCTGATCACACTGTTGGACTCATTTTAAACTTGTTGTCTACTAGGAGTCCTAGATCCCTTTCACATGTAGTCTCCTCAAGCCGGTGGCCCCCATCTATAATATGCATTTCAATTTTTTTGTCTAAGTGCAATCCCTTACTTTCTCCCATGTGAATCAGTTGTTCCAGCTTTGGCCCAGCTTTTAACTATGTCAGGCCATTTTGAATTTTGGATCCTCTTTTGGGTATACTATTCCTCCTAATTTGGTGTCATATGCAAATTTGATCAGCATGCCCTTATTCTTTCATCCAAGTCATTGGTTAAACCTGTTGGAATAGCCCTGGGACAGAACCTGTGGCACCCCCACTGTCACTTCTCTCCACGATGAAAGGGGAGCCATTGCGAGCACCCTTTAGTTTGCAGTCAACCCATTTACTAACCACAACAGTTGCTTTTTATAGACCACATTGACTGCTTGTTTGCAAGAATCTCCTGGAGGGGACCCTTCCTTCTTCTTGTGCACTGCCGCTCAGATAACTGGCAGTTTTTGACCAGGCCCACATGCTCACACAGTCTTGTAGCCTGGATTACTCACTCCAACATAGGAGGCGTTTCCCTGCCTTGAAGTAACAAACATAGCATATGTCTCCATTAAATACGGATCTTTCATTCAGCAAAGCAAAAACCAACAGCCCAGAGGGTCTGAAGAGAGGCAGCGTCTTTCTCAAACAGATAGGACAAATAGTTTCCATTTGCTTAAGCTTCTAGGATAGGGGGGCATATTTCGTGTCTCAGACCCGCAATGAGCTTCTTCGCCTGTTATACAGGAAATGAATTAAAAACAGTGGACCGTTTTACTGGACGGGGTGAAAGATGGCTTTGGGGTTTGAGCATTTATCTTCTCCCTTCGTTTATCTCCTCACCTTCATCTAAAACTCCCTTTATCTCTCTGACACGTCCGGAGGGAAAAATCTTCATAGCTCCATATCACTCTGTAAAATGGATGGGCAATTTTTGGTCTCTAGATGTCTGTCCGATTGCAATTCACAGCAGCCTGTAGCAGCGGCAAATAATGGTGGGGTTTCGGGATCACAGTCCAACAAAACTTGGGAGTACTAATTGCCACACCTGCTTACTGGCTTTGTGCTTTACAATCCACATTTCAATCACACTGGGACCAGCAGCCCTGTCCACTGGAATGGAGGCATTTGCCAGATTAGCCCTGCTTACTTTCCAAACACAACTGAGAGAAACAGAGAATTAAATTCTTGCCAAAAATGGGGGGCTATGTGACTCAATATGTCTTGGACAATGTTAGCATTTGAAAGTAGATATGGAAATCCACAGAACTGACCTTTCTGCTACTTAAATGGCTCTGTAATTTTTAGCAGAGGTTTGTCCCAAAATGGACTACTACAGAGACGTAGCGGCAGGGGAAGCATTTCAACTGTCTGTATGGGTCACTAGTTAAAAATATAATTCATAATAAAAATATGACTTCCATGAATACCATCCATCCGTTCCTCTTTCCATTTGCCGTCTGTCTGTCTCCAGTAAGTCTAGTCCTGTCACATTCCAAATAACTGCACATCCAAAGCTTGGGATCTACTTTTAATTAAACAAACTGCCACAGCGCGAGCATTGATGCACCAGTCAACATAACTAAGTTATCAATTCACTATTTTTAGTGATTCCACTTAACTTTCGTTTTCCGTATTCCCCAGTTCCACCCACTTACTTTTAAAAAATCTTGCTTCGTGAACTTGCGTCATTAGGATTCCTTAGGAAAGCGCGAAAAGAAAAGTGTGAGATTCTTGAATGGAATGGAGGAGGGTTTGATTTGATTATTTCTGTTGGGTTAGGTATTGTTTATTTTCTGTGTGTGTATCTTTTATTTTAAACTCTGCCTAGTAGTAGTAGTAGTAGAGTCGTCGTAGTCGAGATTATTATTATATGATTATTATTATTATTCTTATTATTATTATTATTTATTATTATTCTTATTAATGGGGGGTAGTTGTTGCTTTTTGACAAAGATCTAGGACCTCAACCAACCAAAGTCCCTTCAGATTTACTTCCCATTATGGAATTGGACCTGGAATGGAAGGAAAGTATTTGCTCTTTCTGGCCGTTGTTCAGGATGCAATAAGTACTGAGTTGTGTTCTGAACTGTTCATCTTATATTATGTTTACTACACATTATTGATTGATTGATTGAGTTGATTGATTATTGCTTGCTTTAGCCCCTTTCAAGTGCCTTTTTAAGTTCTGACGGACTTTAGCTCTTTCTCCTGCCATGGGAATGTATGAATGGAAAAAAATCTTTTCTGACAGACGAGCTACGATGGTCTCCGCATCTCTACTTTATTGATTATATCCTGGACTGCTTTATTATTTACCTGTTCCAATTATTTAATTACCTTTGGCGGTGTGAGTGCCAATGAAAATTTTTGGAATCTTCGTGTATTCCACAGTTGTAGACATCAGGTGAAAAATGTGTGTGGCGCCTTTCTGGGTAGGTGGGTGCCATCTGTAACTTTCTTAATAACTTCTCTGAAATTGTTATATTTCAGACTTGTTTTCCATTTTGTATATTATTCTATCATGTATGTCCGACCAACTCATCATACTGATATCTGCTGCAATGAAAACTGCAGCTCACTTCAGGAAGTTATTCACACAGCGCTATGTCACTGGCTAATTGTGAAGTTTTCATGAAAGCAATGCCCCCTTTTTTCTCTCTGGTTTCTGCTCTCCTCCCCTCTTTTCCATTTTTCTGTCTGCTTCCTCTTCTCCTCTTCCAGCCTGCTAATGCTAGATGGGTACAAAAGACGATTGGGCAATAGGCAAATGAGCATTACAATTGCACAAGCACCCACAGTTTGTATTGTAATCCCGGATTGCATGCAAATCGTGCTCTACTACGATGTCTGTCGACCAGACTTCTTGACTGGACATGGACAGGCAGAGAAAGGAGAGTGTTCATTATAGCAATTCAGTTCGTTGCTGTGCTTGTGCGGGATCTGTGTCCTCTATCTAACTACATCCTTTTCTTACTAACCTTTAACAAACAAGAATTGAAGGATCTGTGTGTTGTGTATTGTTGAGGATGGAAGAGAATATTGCAGATGAATTCTCAAACCTAGACATAGATTTAAGATGAAAATCCCATGCTCTGGGATAGCCTTCCACAAGACGCGTTCCCAGATGGTGATGATGATGATATATATCTATACAGACTGTAGTGGGATTCCCACTATTCCCAGGCAACAATGAATGGTTATTATGGGGCTTTGCAGTCATGGGTCGGGGGAAAAACTCTATTAAGCGTATTCCCAGCACGTGGAGGAAGAGGGAATTGGTACAGAATGCGAATGGGGGGAAAAAACAGTGTGACCCATCGGAGTAACACTGATAATACTACTGGGAGTCCCCAAGACATTTCCCCATTATGTTTCATGCAACCAATTTGAAGAAAACAGTTCAAAATCATCCTTAAAATTGATTGCCAGGAATGGCTGGGGACATGGCTTGGGGGCTTCCTGGGCAGCACTCGGTGGTTGTGTTCTTCTGTGAGGGTATACACATGTGACCCGCCCCCCCCCCGTTCCATTCCATTCTGGTTTCCTCCAAGTTCGCCGTGCAATACGATTATATGTCGAGTTAAGGAACTTAAAAAGGACAAAAAGAGAACTTTGAGCAGTCACAAATGGATTTCCAGGCTAAAACTTGATACTTCCATGCCTTCCTGTAAATCCCATGATCGGCTCTACACTACCTTCTTGATCTGCAAGGGTTAATTAAACTTGATCTGCAACGACACAATTATCCCTTAATAAATTTAACTTAATTTTAATTATGATGTTACACTACTAGTGAACTGATTTTTTTTTTCCATTTGAAGAATACAGATTATCAAATTAATTTCCGACCTATGTTCTTGTTGATTACTTAAACATAGTTCAAAGCCTGTCCACACCCCCAAAATAATTCAGTTGTCTCATAGCTACACAATCCTTTTGTTTTTAAAACCATCAGCTCTTCCTTATTTTACAGAACCTTTTTACTTGTAAAAAACAAAATTCTGAGTATTCTGAAAGACTCTGGTACAGCAACACCATCTTCCCATTCACTTTTACTTACAGTGGTGCCTCGGGTTACGAAATATTCGTCTCCGCCATTCCTTTCGTAACGCGGCAAAATTTCGTTAACCTGAAATAGCTTTCCGTTAGCCGCTGGCAGCCTATAGATTTGCATTTCGCGCCGAAATGATTTCGTAACCGAAAATATTTCGTAACCCGAAAAACAGTTTTGCCAATCCAACTTTTCGTATCCCGGAAATTTCGATACCCCGCCTCATTTCGTAATCCCGATGCACCACTGTACTGCCGTCTGTCACAGTATCTGCAGCAGCCAAAATCCCAGGCTTGGTTTGACTAGAATATATTACTTCTCCAACACTTGAGCGGCAAGATATGACAGGCCAGCCTTGACATATTCATGTGTCATATTCATGCGTGCACACTCTCGTCTCTCTTCTGTCAATTGATTAAATTTGCACTCATACACTATGTTAGCCAACTTCGCCATCAGAGCCCCGGACCTAAACCTAAGATCCAGTTCACAGAATGAATTGGGCAGGATATGACTGCCACGCCTTGTATATTATGCCCATGGATCCAACCTTCCGCCTCAACACTTACCTGTGATCAGGTGGGTGCTGGGCAAGTATTCAAATGTGCATGCACTAAGTCAGGTAAGCTGGAACAAACTCATCTGTGGTGATCTGCTGTTCTCATGCAGGGCCCCTGCTGCAGCCCATAAGGGCAGACTCAGAGCACCTAGCTTTACGATTGTGGACAGGTGCCCTCTTTCCCACCATTAATGCCATGGGCCCTCCTCGGAGAATGCCAGCAAACAGAAAAGGGATGCATGACCATCTGCATTAATAGCTATCTGGGAAATACGGAATTTAGGAAACTTCCACTGCAACAGCCAGACTGTTGGGCTGAGACGAAGTCCGCTCCACTGAATGACATCCAGCTATTTCCCAGCCCAAGGCAGTTGGCCTGCCATTGCCTGCCATGAAGCTAGGCATGGGGGGAAACAAGAATTGGCATGCATGTATTTTAGAGAGGACAAGAGCCTAGTTGGGGTGGGAAACTTCATTGTTATTAAAATCTCTCAAGTAGTTAATGAAAAAGAAATTAAATCACCCTTTGTAAGTTAAAAGCTAATGTAATTATATCTTTGTTCTCTGTGGGGTAAGGGAGTAGTAAACTAGTTGTTTGGAATGCATATTGCAAAATCTAGCCACTTATGGTAGTCAATGTTCACATTATGTCTGTGCATTTGAGAGGATGGGAAGAGAAATCTGGTAGGTTGTATGCAAGAGCTCCCAGATGAAGTGTCAAAGAAGTTATAGAGGGGAAATCCCTTTAGGAGCAGGGGCCTCCCTGTTTCCTCAGGCTCTGCCGCTTGTTCAGTTTTTCATGTTGATCTCTAAATAAAGCAATTATACATTTAGAAGCGCCCCACAGAAGGAGGACCTTTCTTCCCGGGTGCCTGCATGATTGCCGTCTTGATAAGACTACTCCGCCCCTCAGAGTGTTCATACCAAAGCATCTTTTGGGCCCATTCTTTGAACTGGCTTTAGGTTTAGTCTATGGCTCCGTGACAGTCAACTAACAGTAAGGTACGAAACCAAATTAGTCAAGTTGCCAGAAAGAGAGACCAGAGAGCATGCTAGTGCACGATGAAAAACTTTTTACTTTCTCAGAGAGTACCAGATCTTTTTAAAGAGCTGCAACTACTTCCAAAAATAATGAGATTGCTGTTAGGATACCAAAATGATTCCAGCGGACTGATAAAGGCCAATGGTTCATGATACCAAAAGGGAAATTAACTTCCAGAGACGTCCTATTTCCATATCTGTCAAAGGTTTACAAATACATTCAGTCTTTTTTCCAAATCTATTTATTCATAACTAAGGTCTTAGTGTTTACTAAGGCCATAAAAGGTGCCGGTGGTGGATTTAACTGATAAAAATAGAACTAGTTCTTGTGTAAAGACGTTAGGCATTTTACAATATTGATTCCTCGGTGAATAATGAACATGGACACTTGATTTCTGATAACTGCAGTCACTAGGCCCAAGTTTAGGTTTTTAAGTAATTGGACGGGGGAGCTTGCTCAAGCTGGACATTTTATACTCCCGCTATTTAACATTCTAAAACCCAGTGTTGGCTCACCTTTATGTGCCTTCATTCAACTATTGACTTATGGTGGACCACTAAATTTCAGGAAGCTTTCTAAGGGCAACGGAATACTCAGAGGTGGTTTTGCCACTTCTTTCCTCTGAAATATAAACCTTCGGCACCTAGTAGTCTTTGCATCCAAGTACCTATCTTCCATCCTCACATGGGATTTGGCCTTAGAGTATTCGGCCTTTGCTTAGCTTACCTTTGCCATTTTGTATAGGCTTCGTCTTGGAGGGTCAGCTGGAAACGTGGAACTCTGTATGGAATGTTCAGTCAGCTGAATGTGAAGCTTGGACCAAATACAAAGACTTGTGGCTCTGTTTGCACTTTCCACTTATTGCACTGTGCTTCCTTTTCAAATTTGTGACAACAGGGTATGAAAAGAATATGGGAGGATGCTTGGTCCCAACCTCATTCCAACAGGTTTGTGTAATTCTGAACTAGAGAGACTCAGTTCTCAGAATAGACCTAATTTGTGTATCCCAGAATAATAGTTATAAATCTTGTTCAATTTTAGGGTAAACTTTCAAACGAAACAACCTCATGCATATCTAGCTCATGGGAGAGCTTTATGTTGTTACATTCTGGTTGGAGATTACAGAAATGAACTGAGTTTTTTAATTGGTCATTTAGCAAGGATGCCACTTCCTTTGAAGAGAGGGAAAATGCTCGGTTGTTTCAATTTTCTGTCCCTGTTCTGAAAAAGTGTATTCAGATCCACATGTTCGATATATACTCCAAAGTGATAATGAAGCTCAATTCTAAATGTATGTTGTATCGTGTACAATAATTTCCTTAAACTAAGTCAATGTTTTTCCATAGTTTTACTCTCCAGAAATGTGCAACATGAACATAATAGTGTTTAAGAAGTCCGGAATATATATATATTAAACTTGTGCATTTGAGGCGTCAAACCTTCACAATTGGCCTTTGTTAAGTTGAGAAAGATCAACACATTTTTATCAAATTAATTTTAAAAGTAGCTTTTCATAATAAAAGCAATGCTTTTTAAAAATATGTCTCATATCCTAGAACCCCATTTCTAATAGAGGTAATGCAGATACAACCGGCTGAGAAAACTGAAAGAGGAACACCAAGGGAGAACATCTGAGGCCAACTCATACAGTTGGTAAAACAGAGACTCTGTATTTATGTATCCCATAGCTTCTCTATAGACAAACAATTCAAGCAGAGCAATGATCTATGCTGAACTTTCAATAAGCTTCCATGGAACATTGGATAACTATCTGTTTTAAGCTTATTTTTGCTACCAGGCCTTGCTGGTCTGTCAGGCTACTTCGACTTCAGCACATTGTGTTTCGAGCTCATTACACAAATTGGTGTGGTGAAAATGTAGTCTGCAGATCAGGAGGAGACATGTTTGCTTTGAAACAGTCACATTGGCCAATAAACCACGCACAATCTATACCTCGTGCCAGTATTGTGGCTTACCTAACCCACTTTCAGCTTTTGATGGTACCAGTTTTAAAATGAACTAACAGCAATTCAGTGTACATTATGGCTCTGTTACAGACAGGCCAAAAATAAAGCTGCTTCGGGCCTCTTTGGAGGTATGTTGTTCAAATGATGCATGTGTCTAAGAGTCCGGAAGCGCACCAAAGCCACCCCAGCCCTTAGGATGGAGCGTGGCTTTGGTGCGGCTTCTGACTCTTAGGAACACACACGTCCATTTAAACAACATACCTCCAAAGAGGCCCGAGCAGCTTTATTGGCCTGTCTGTATGGGGCCTATGTGTGGTAAAAAGTGCATGTGCTTCTTTATTAATGATCAAGTGAGGGGGTTCATGACACCCTCAGTTCTGAATAGCTTATTCTACATATTCCTACCAAACTCAGTTGTGGTTTTGCAACAGTTGCACTCAGCACACAAAGTAAGACTTTTCTTTTTTTTTTTGTATTCGTCTTACAACTGCTGCTCATGTTGCATTTTAAAGATCTGAGCTCACAATTTGTTATCTGGAGTCAGATAAAAAAGGTCAAGAGAATAATATACATAACTAAGATTAGCAAGATGGCTCAAATATTGTAGACTGGTGGCCAATGTCCTGTAATCCACATATTTCTTCTAAAGAGCAGCAGAGGCTGCCATTTTGTGTTATTTCTACTTTCGCTCTTAGCTGCTGGAAGAATTAGCCCATGTTTTTAACATGCACTATGAGACATGGCCACTGCTCATGGGGCTTGTACAGGACTGTTTACATCAGTGAAGAAATCACAATGAGTATCTTTGAGTTTTAATCTCAGGCTCACAGTTTCTATAATCCTCTTTCAGACAATGGCTATGGAAAATAACATCCTGGAATGAATAAAGATCATTCCAGAAAGGCTAAAAATATTATGTCTAAGGAACACTTGAAACCTCACACTTCATACAGTGGGCTGACCATATCTGTGGGGCTAGCCATTCACAGATGGTAGCTCCCCCAATCGCCCTGCCCCATAGCATTTTGCAAAGCTCAAATTAATTGAATACAGCTTTGTTGAATTAAAAGACAGGCCAATTTCTTCCATTAATACGTATTTCATGAATGCATTTCAAATTGTGATTAGCAAAAAGCCAGTGGAATGTTCATCAGAAATCCAGTGGAGATCTGTCAAAAATATTTCTGACTATTTAATATTTCATCAGCATAATTTAATGGGTAGATTAATTATTTATCATTCCCTCTATAGTAAGAAATCCATTATTAATCCATGCCAATAAAAGATGGAGTTCTCTCTCTCTCTCTCTCTCTCTCTCTCTTTTTGGCTTTTTGTTTTGTTTTGCTGGTAAAATCTGTAGCACAGTGTATTAAAATCTGCCACTAAAATGATAGCACAGTGAAATTAGGCATAAAATCAATGTGTTATATACTCTACCCACCTAAGTTTTATATATATAAAAAAATCTTATCAGAAATACCAACAAAATAAATAAGGAATAGGGCTAGTAATGTAACTCATGGTGGAGCTTTTACTGGGATCTCCCCACACAGACAGATCCAGACACAGAGTTTGGAATTTTTTAAAACTGTCACTACCAAGGGAGTTCAAACTTCGGTAAATGAACTGCAATAAAACACTGGCATTGTGAGGATTTAATACTTCAGACACCCTGTAGAGGGCATTCTAGTGTAATCTTTCTTTCTTTTTTCTTCTTTTTTTAAAATGCATTAAAAAATAATTTCCTGCTATTGAAATATAAGACACACCAGACATTACAGGCTTCTTTCACAGCCTCCCATTCTCGTCACCAGTCTCCTTCTCCTCTATTGCCTCAAGGCCTCGTTTGGACTTGGCATCCACATTTCCACCTCCAGTTTTGCTCAGTCCACATGACAAGCAAGCCAGCTGAACCTGCTTCATGTTCTCTATGGCTTCATTCTTGGCATTCTTCAAGAGGTCCCCTTGCCCCTAAGAATACATTGCAAACAACACAGAAAGATGAAAGAGTCAGGCATTAATATAGATGCTCACAAATATATTAAGATTATGTTGCCCATCCTCACAAATATGATATGGAGAATGGAGAAAAATTGGCTTCACTTCCCATGGCTTCTAGGATCTGCTAATAATTTCAGCTCTACAGGTAGGAAAGTCTGTTTGCTCAGTGAACAATTTTTCCTCTTAAACTGACACAGGGGAGAGGTCACATCAGCAGGTTCAGGGGCCAAGCTTCTGTTCCTAGGACTTTCCAGAGGCCACATGGACTGTCTAAAATTGGAAACAAACAAACTTGGCAGTGGACAGTAGCCCACTTCTGATTTTGGTGAACAGAACTTTGTAAATGTTAAACTATATAGGGGGGCCCTCGGAAGGCACTGCACACCTCATCCCTCTTCCATAAGATGGAGTGTAACTTACCCTTTTTCCCTGACATCCTTGCAACCTGCAGTTTCATGCCTGCCCCTCTGGTCACCAATGACATCCAGCAGGGGAGGAGAAACACACAATGTAATGATGTGAGAAAAGTGATCCTGCTACCTCAAGTTTATCACTGCATTCTGCCCAAGGGATAGAATGATCCTACCTTTTACAGAGAAAGTGATATCAGACAAGGAAAATTGGAAGTACTGTATAATCCCATGGCAATCAGAACACAATCATGTGTGATAACTCACTACACACAAATTCAGGCAATGGGAAGTCAGTCCGAGCACAATATGTGGTTTCACGTTATTGCGTGATAGACTGCCACACGCAAATTCGGGCAATGGCATGCTATTTTTGGGCAATGGGGAGCCAGTTCGAATGCAATTTGCATTCACATAATTGCGTTAAACTAGCGACTTTAAGTGAATGCGTTCTGGCCCCACTTTCTTTTCATTCGAATTTAAGAGAAATTCCTCCCGTTTGATAAACTCTTCTGAATGGTCAAAGATAGGGAAGTAGAACAGAGCTTTGTATTGTGGGTATTGAAACATGTTTATGCATTGTTTAAGGAAAACAGATAATTCATCCATGCCATGCATCACAGTGCAAAGTTCTTTAGGTCATCACTCTACAGTCCCACGATTTCCCTTCATCAAAATCTGGCATCTGGCAACAACCTGTTGTGACTCAATCTACTGACAGATGCCATGTAATCTGGCATTCATTCTATTGCACTGACTCCAGTAAACAAGTTTGGGGAGACAATGGTAACTGGTTGGGTTCAGTACCAGTAAACAATGCTTGGAAACAACAACAGGTGGAAAGACCATCATGAGCAAAAGATTGCATCAGAAGCTGACAATATCTGGGATAATCTAACCATTCTACTAGATGATCTAATGATAACAACAGAGGCCCTGTTCAGATGGAACATTCTGGTGTGACGACTGTGCCTTTCTTCCCCTTTGCATCAGATTCAAATTAAAGTACAATATGAATTACGGCACTACTCCAGAACTCCTGGCATGGAGAAACAATCATGAAAATGCAGGGCAGGGATGGGAAATGTATGGCCCTCCAGCTATTATTGGATTGTATCTCCTATCAGCTCTAGCCAGTATGGCTAATGGGAAGGGACTATGGGAACTGGTATGCAACTATATTGAGGTGGCCACATGTTTCCTAGTCCATTTTTAACTAGATTATAATGTAAGAGCACAGGCAGGGGCATATGAAGAGGGAAATGCATGTAAGCGAGCATGAAGCATTATGATCAGCAGATCATCTCTTCCCTATATTTGGCAGAGGAAAAATAAGGGGGTGGGTGAGGAAGAAGGTGTATTCCTTCGTGCAGATAGAACATAATCCTTCCCATGAGACCTGGAAACAGTTGGCAGTCATATCTCACACTTCCTCTGCTGTGGGTTTGGGCGACTATTCCATCCGATCCCTCTAAATTTTCCTATTTTGTTGCTGCAATGAAGATTGTGTCATCAGATTACCTGGGCATCATGCAAGAAACTAATTGGCAATTACAAATGTTTGTGAATCATTTATACACTCCTGTGTTGATCCAAGCTAAATAACAAGGATAGAAACAGATGGGATGGCATTGCATCACTGATGAAATCTAGTGACTTCACACCACCCCCCATTGGTTATCAGCTGATGGCTCCAGTAAGACTGTTGTCAGAATTCAGTCACGACACAGGAATGGAAAGTACTTTGTTTCATACACTACCAAGCATCGGGACTTAATCTTAATCCTTTACATTGGGGTTACATAGATTTATATTTCTGTAAATCTCTGATTCTCAGAGTACCATTTATAGAAGTCTTGAAGGAAAATCTGTCAATGCTTTCCTTCGTAGATAAAGCTTGTTTGAAATCCGCTTTGTTATAGATGGAGCCACAGCATTTGCCCTGACTGGTAAAATCAGTGTATTAAATTTTTTTACAAGTTTTCATGGTTTAGAGACAGGCACCTACAGCAGACACCTAGTCATTTTTGTGAAGCACAAAGTGATGTTCAGTCACTCTTGAGCTATTTGGGGGCTTTTCTTATGTGCTTCTCCACATAGTAATTCAATAGAGAATTTGATTCCTGGAAGTCTCTGGATAAATGATTCTCCATGTTTAACAAGAACAATGGCAGAGCACCAATGGGAGGGGTGGAGATCTCAGTGGACACACAAAAGACCCTTGTAATCCACATGCAGCACAGAGATGCAGATTTCCCATCTCTGCTCTCAAGTAAAGAGAGAACTGGACTCTGCTGCTTTCTACTGTACAGCCAAAGGTTGTGTATCTGATGTGGCCCTGAGTACCAATGGGAAAACAACATGTTTTTAACAACTCTGTTGCTCTTGTTTCCCTGGGTATCTGATTTGCAATTGGTAAATCTTCCCATTTCATTAATGTAGGCTGGGGGGGAGGGGGGACTTGAGTCAAATGGAACCCAAAGGTCAGTTAAATACTAGAGCTATTCCAGTCTAATTTAGCTGATAAAAAGGATTCAGTAGTAGAGATAAGTGAAACTCTGTATACAATTAAAACTATTTTGTTCTAATGTATACTCTGCTAAAGATTGAGCTACGTCATGGAATGTGTAATTTAAAAAATCTGCAACTCTTGTTCTAATGCATGAGCATCCTACTTGATGCAGCAGTGTGTAATACAGCCTGCAGTTCCACAGTTTTGCAAACACTCAATTGTCCAGGCAAGCAAGTACTGAGCTTGACAGCGCCTGAACCAGATGGATTGTTTCTAGTTCTTCACGCAAAAGGTGATAATATGGGATGAGATGAGTTGCCACACTAAACAATCTTGTCCACAATGTGTACATATTTTGCAATAATACAGATGTTAAAAAAATACAGAAAACAGATGTCTTGGGAGATGTAATGAGAGTGCAGAATAAGCATGGCAATTACATAAATATGCCACTGAAACCTTTTCCAGATGATAAACCTTCTGAGCCACTTGATTTGGCAATGGGGTGGTAGTGGAGGAGGTGAACACATTTCTACGATTTCTTAGTCTGTGGGGTGGAAAAATCTTGAGCCAATCTAAGGAGGATCTCTGGTAAATCATGTTGCTTTTTGCTGCACAAAAAAGCTACATTTCATGAGGGACATCACAAGGGAAGGGTCACAAGTGCACATAGACATAGAACCTTATCGCACACATTTTAGGTGCCATTTTGGGCACAGGGAGGGGATGTTCAGGGCCACGTGTTGCCGAGGGAGAACGGATTTTACTGCACACCAAAATGTCCTCAGGCTGGCCCCATTCCAACACCTGGCGCCAGGCCATTCCCATTAAGTACTGAGGCATGTGAGTTTGCTCCGCCGGAAAGCTTCTGTCAAAGCAAAATGATGCGCCTCAGTAGTGAATGGTAACGGCCTGGCGCCGGGCAACAGAATGGGGCCGGCCTGAGGACACTTCAGCGTGCAGTAAAATCCATTCTCTCTTGGCAATGCACGGCCCTGAGTGGCCCCTGCCCCTGCCCAAAACAGCACCTAAAATGCGTGCAATAAGGTGGAGAGACAGCTGCAAGTCTCTCACTATCAGTTGTCAGGGAGGCCTACAGATACTATCAGATTCTGCCCCTTCTCTTGTTTCCTGTGCTAAACTACTGCTGGAACAAAATTATCAACTTTCATTGACAGAGGGAGTAGAACATATTGAAGTAAGTGTGCCTTCCGTGATATCTGAGGAAAGAGACCACACCAAAGAAAGGACTTAACTTCTTCGTACTCTTGGCACTTCTACTGGTTAGGCTTTTACAGTGATGAAATAGTGCAGTGGGATATACACAACACAATGATTTGCCTGAGTGAGCTGGCTCAAGATTTTCTCTCTTACGAGTTACCTGGCTCAGGATCTTTCTGGTTCCAAATCAGCAGAATCTGGAAATGCTTCACTTGACCAATCTGAATATATCAAAGTTTATCTCCTATTGTGGCCTTTCTTCATTGTCCCCATTCCCATCCACTTTCAGAACATGGCTTCCTTCATCTCAAAAGAGGTGCAGGAATAGTGCCAGCCTCCTGCACTTGCCCTTCCATCATCCTATCCCTGTGACAAGTTGCAGAGCACTACAGGAAGAAAAGTAGCTTTAGATGTGCTTATATCCTTCTCATTACCATCAAATGCATTCTCTGCATTGCATTTGATGGGAACATTGCCCCATTTTTAAAAGTTCTGAGTGTCTTTTAAAGACCAGGGACAAACAACCAATGGTTCACTATAAAGACATTCAGAGAGACATACATACATACCACAGAGAGAGCAAGAGACAGAGAGATGGTGAGCAACATCACAAAAGAAAATGAACAGCATGCAAGTTCATTTCTATACTTCTTATCAGTGAACTAACACTCCTTAAGTGGTTTACAGTTTGTAAGCCAGTTGCCCCAACAAACTGGATTCTCATTTTACTGACCTATGAAAGTATAGAGGGCTGAAAGGATGAATGGCAAACATAGGCTCATTGTGACAATATTGTCATCCTACAGGAGGGAATTATTTCATCCAACCAGCTCTTGTTGAGAAGCCATATGTTTGCCTTGGAAAACTGGGTAACAAACACAATTGACCTAAACAAAAATGCTAGAAAAATTATGTCAACACCTAAACAAAATCAAATGCTAGAAAGTATGTGAATCCACTCCAAAAAATCTAGTTAAACTAAAATAGCCCTTGGAAAAACCATCCATTGTAATAATCTAAGAGCACAGAACAATTTCCTTAGCAAAGATATATAAAGCACTCATTCTTTCCATCAAACAAAGAAAAACCACATTTCTCTGTGTTAGCCTTCCAAGGCTCTTTCTTGGTGATGTTATCACTAACTCTATATTTATTTCTATATATCTACAATATTTATTTCTAAATATCAAATAAAAGCAGAAAAAAAGTTAAAATCAGCATTTGGTAGAAATACTAATAAGACAGAAAGTTAATAATAGTTTCTTCTAATAATAATATCTTCTTAACTAAATAGGGGTGCATTTCACAAATACCTCCTTCCTGAAGATACATTCCTTTTTCCATCCACTTTTCAGTGGAGCCATTATCCTGCTGTTATTTTCACAGGGGTCTTCCCTCTATTTCAGAGGGATCATGCCCACTCATATACCAGCAGTGGCAATGCTCCACTAAAAGCCTTGTTTCTAGCAGCTGTGACATTATAACTGAACCTATCATTTTTGGCTGAATGGTGACATCAACGAACACAAATGTTTTGTCTCAGTGCTACAGCATGCAATCCAGTCGGTTTCCCTGGATGTTACCTTTACAAAGAGGAAAGGGGGCTATTTGGAGGTGGAGGGGTTGACACAGAAATTGCAGTTGATTGGGACCCCTTTGTGGCAGGGGTATCTAGGGAAATGCTACTCGAAGTAGTGGTCCCTGGACCAGTCCTGGTCCCTGAGTCACTGGCTGCCAGTCCCTGGTGAGTTTTGAGAAAGGCAGAAGCAATTGTAGACAATGGGCTAAAATATGGTGCTGGTCCCTGGCACACTGAACTCCCATGTGAAAAGAATGTGCAGCTAGTAGAAGAAGCAAGCAAGTTAATTTTATTTCTAAGCTCATCTCTGAAGATTACTTTGCTCCACCTATTGTTAAAGAGGCAAACTTTGGCAATTATTTGAGCTAGCTGCCAATGCACCACCACCTGCATTTTTACAGTAATCAAGCCACCAAGCAGTCCTGATTAGAGGTGCTGGAGAAAGTCATAGTTCCAGGAATCAGGCACAAAGCTGGGATACTTGTGATGGCTGCCTCCAAAAAGATAACATAGGGGATGCTTAGTTCTTCTGTCAAAGTAAAATCTACACTACAAAACTATTTCTGACCCAACCCATCGCCAATCACCCATTCCCGCAGCCATTACTTTAAACCCACTTGGTTAGCAATAAGAGCTGTATTTAAGCCACTAGGAGAGGGAAGGTAAAAGGCACTGATCTTTCAGTAGGTGCGAGAAAACCTTATTTTCCATAGGCCTCTGCAGATTTTTTTTAAGTTT
Organism: Sceloporus undulatus; assembly: GCF_019175285.1. Classification (NCBI taxonomy): domain Eukaryota; kingdom Metazoa; phylum Chordata; class Lepidosauria; order Squamata; family Phrynosomatidae; genus Sceloporus; species Sceloporus undulatus. The sequence continues at coordinate 192,001,900 of NC_056522.1, forward strand.
GGTTCATTGTTATGCAGATGACCAGGTGCTGGAGTCAGGAAGGAGCAAGGGGACCTCTCTACTTGTGGCTGAAGTATCAGTGTTGTTGTTCTGACTAGTAAGTACTATGCAAATCAGTTGTTGGGACTGCACTGCCCAACATTCCTTACTATTTACTATACTGAGGAGAGTTGCAGTCTAATAACATCTGGAAAGCCATATGTTCCTCGCAACTTTTGTAAAAGAAATGTGAGGGTGGATTTAAGAGGGTGGCTACAGAAACTCATCTTTGCTTAGAAAGAAGTCAAGCTTCTGATCAGTGTCAAACTAAAATGAAATTATCATCCCATCCCTACTTTCACTAGGAAAGAGGGCAAGTTACAGAATGAATCTCAGAAGGGCCCAAACAGACAGGCTAAAATAAAGCTGCTTCAGGTCACCTTGGAGGTATACTGTTTAAATTATGTATGTGTCCTAAGAGGCCGGAGACTGCGCCAAAATCTCGTTCCAGTCCTAAGGACTGGAATGCAGCTTTGGCACACCTTCTGGCTTCTTAAGATGCATGTATCATTTAAGCAACATGCCTCCAAAGTGACTTTGAGCAGCTTTATTTTGGTCTGTCTGTTCAGGCCCAGAAGGCAGGAAAATACAGTGGCAGCAGTGGCAGTTTATAACAGCAATCCTATTCACACATTCTGGGGTGTAAGCACCACATAAATTAATTGGGTCATGAAAAGATGTACAGGATCACATGATTCAAGCCCGGCCTGTGATTTCTAGGACATGTATGCCTTAATGATTATTTTATTGATGGATGCTTACATGTTGCTTAAAGGAACAAAAATAAAAGTGGTCTCAAAACACCTTAAAATGCAGGAAACATCAGTAATATTCCCCGTACATTCCGTCCCGCACCCTCAGAATATCTGGGCAGCAACTACTTAAGGTGCCAGGGGCTAGGTTGACCTCCACCGCGAGGAAGACATTTTCCATTGCCGCCCCAGCCCTTTGGAACACGCTGCCCACAGAGCTCCGCTCGGCCACCTCCCTGGCCCAATTTAGAAAGGACCTAAAAACCTTTCTATTTCAGCTTGCATTCCCCCATTAAAGTCCAGTGGGCCTCCCTTCCTCTTCTGTGGCAAAGAGGACTGGCTAACGGGGGTTTTATTCTGTTTGTATGTAATTGTTTGTAACCCTGATGTATATGTTGTTTGATATTTTGCTGTCAACCGCCCTGATCTATGGAAGGGCGGTATAAAAATAAAAAAAAATATTTATTTATTTATTTAATATAGCATAACTTCACAACAAATAAAAACTAAATAGTAGGTCTAAAACCATATAAATACAAACATTACAATCAATAGCACACTCAAAACTGTTTCCATCAAGTAAGGGTCTTTACAATAAAAATCATAATGCTGTGGCAAAATCAGGTATATAAAATAGTTAAGATGGAATCAACCTGTAATACAGACTAGTAATACAGACTAACTTCTCCCTGTACACCGCCCTGGTTTTATAGAAGGTCGGTATATAAATGAATTTATTATTGTTGTTGTTGTTGTTGTTGTTGTTGTTGTTGTTGTAATTTTCCTTCCAAGTACATAGTGATTATTGGCCACATACAATTTCCTTTGCATTGTGGAATGGAAGGAATCTGGAAGCGCATCATAAACAACAGGACAGAGTTATAACACAGGATGGATCTAAGCTCTAGAAATAATGCAGTTTGACACCACTTTAACTAACACAGCTGTATTGTACAGATGAGGTTTTGAGAATTTGTACTTATGTGAGGCACAGGCATTCTTTGGCATAGAAGGCTAAAGACCTTGTAAAACAACAAATCCCAGGATTCTAAAGGATGGGGCTACAGCACCTAAACTAGTGTCAAACTACATTATTTCTACAGTGCAGATGCACCCACAGTTTCTTAAATCAATAACATCATACAGCTATGTAGATATCTCTACAGTTCTTTCTGTTTTCAAATGTATCCTTAACACACATTGATATGGAATTCACAATGAAAACTCTGAATGCCTAAAACTTGCTTTCAATATGCTTGGAATGTAATAGTCCCTTAACTTTACTTAATGGGCAAATCAGACTTCTTATGACAAAAGAATCCAAAATGAGTTAATTATGAGCCTTCGTGCTTTCTCTTGCTTCTGAAAGGACTGGACTGTGGATTATGATTAAACAGGCCTATTAAAGCAGGCAAGATTAGTTTGGTTAATTCTGTAATAGTCTAGGGAGAGTTCATTGTACCGTTAACAGGCTGTTTCAAAGGCTCCAGGCAGAAAGATGAGCAACTGAAGAAGCAAAGAGTGAGACGAGAATACCAGCTGTCTTGTCTACTGCAACTCCTCCAGTTAATTAACCTACGGTGTCTCGCCATTTCTTTTCCAGATGTTTGAAGAGGATATCTAATAACATCTGGACTTGACAGAGGAAGGAGATTGACTGTCAATCCCCATGTATGATAACCCACTGAGTTGTCAAAGCAAAGGTTTTATCTTCTTATGGATTGAGTAAAATCAAGCAGAATTTTAGCCACTGGAAAAAAGAATATCTGCCACATGATGTCAAATAATTGAGGGGACGCTGAAAGTAACATCAGAGAGGAGAGCCTAGAAAGATATATCCCCAGACTATATATATAAAATACAGATGACTGAAAGGAAATTTGTGTTTTTACATAAAGATGTTGGAATTTGCCAGGAAGACAAAGGGCTATCTAGCCTAGTGAAATTTGGCTTTGGTTTACAGCACCATGGAATGTATACAATGACCTCTCCTTTTTTCCACCTAACTTTAGCCCAGAACACATGACATTTTAAATTTTAATTTACTTTGGCACTCCCTGCTTAAAGGATAACAGTTTGTTGCCAGTGTTCTTTCCAGACAGTTACTCCTATTTTAAGGAACATGCTGGTATATACAGAATGGAATTTCCCCAACCTACAAGTTGTTTCTATCCTGGGAAACCTAACAACATCCAGCTGTGCTTGTGCAGCTAAATGATTTTCACCTCTGAAAGTAAAATCATAGGTTATTAGCACATCATAAGGACACTGGTGTCAGATGCAGCAATTTGTTGGTTTCACAAGGAAGTGCTTCCTAAAGCTATAGCTATAATTTGTCCTTAGAATGTTAAAAAAAAAATTGAAATAAAGAAAAACATCATCTAATCATCTTGACTTAAAACAACGGGTGCCACTCTCAAGCAGCAGACTCTCCAACTGTTCTCATTTGGCAGAGACAGTCCTGTCAACCTACTTTTTAAGCTGCCTTTTAAAAGTCCCATTTTCCTCTCCTCCTCCCACTTTCCCCTCTATCCTCAGCTTATTTCAATTACTGGAAACTGAAAATAGTTCATTTTCTGTACATGAATGCAGTTTTCTGGGCAGAAAATCATGTTTTCTGTACACAAGATTTGCTTCCTGTACAGCTGAGCATACATCTGTTGATGTGGCACATCTAGCTTTGCATCTATTTTATAAACATGCCTGTGAACACATTCAACACAATGAATCCGTACTAGTGGGTGAGTGTGAAGTCTAGATATTTCTACTACGTCTTGCTGCCTCTCTGGTCATTCTTTAATAAATCTCATCTCACAGGGGCTGTACAAACTGGCAGAAAGAGGTGGCGAAATGGATGGAGGCTGCAGCAAACAAATGCTATGGCCAACAGGAGGCCTAAAAAGAACCCATTCCCAGTGTATTCTTTTTAGGCCATTTGTGCACCATAATTATGTCTGTGTGGTGCAGCACTGTTTGAGTGCTGTGCTGTGTGGACATCATTGTGGCACAGCCAGTCTGTACGGGTGCATGCCAAGATGGCGCCCGGGGTGCGTGGTTAGGTTGCTGAGCATGTAAACACTCAGCCCCCGCATATCCCTAGTTCGGGCCCAGGCTGGCGCAAAGTGCCAGTCTGTTCAAACCCATAGACTGGGGAAAAAGTACAGGGCAATCCCAAGACATCTAGCTGCCTGAGAGAAAAGGCAAGATGAGTGTCTCTCCATTCAATTTACAAAAAATGACAGGACTGGCCACTGAACTTTATTTCAACATTGACAATGAGACCACTTTCTCTACCAGACCTGGGGGCAACAGGCCAATTGAGGAAAAGAGTGCAGGGCAGATCATGTGGCACCCACAGCTCTGCCCTTCATGAGAGGGGGAAAGCTAGGAGAACAGCCTGGAAGCAAACCCTGCTGTCCTTAGTTAACTCATTCTGCCTAATGGTGGAGCTGGCTCTGTGAAAACATCTACTAGAAATGCATGTCCATCTCTTTTTGTGTTTCCAAGGTTTTATTCATCCCCACTGAATGAATGTGTCTTCATTCCCACTGGACGATGATGTGGTGAAACCTCCACTACTTCATCTCCACCTGGGAATCCGTGAATCTGCTTTTATATGTGTCTGTGCTCATAAGACTCTCTCTGAGTACATTTGACGTAGGCAATGTCACCTTTTTCCTATGGCGCTCTAAAAATAAACTGAAGTGTTCAGGGATTGTCTCTCTGTGAAATGTGGACACACAGCCCTTCCAAGTAACTCCCTTCCCCCCAAAAAATGTTAGAGAAAGGAATGATTGGATGCTTTACTGTTCTGTACTCTTCTCCACATTCTCTGGTTCACTTGACCTATTTAAAACCAGCTATAATTTGTCGAGGATACAAACTCAGATGACTGGAGTTTTCTACTATTGTTTTTATTGCAAAGCCCTACTTCATATTGAAAGCACTGTAATCCTTTGATCAGTTTAGCAACCCTGACAGCTCTTGTATAAATCCTCTTCAACACCTTAAGAGCTCATAAAAGCTGCCAATCTGACCATGTGGCCAGGCTGCTGCTGTAAAACAAACTGCCCTTTTGCCCTGAACCATCTGAATTTAAGGCAATTTCATGCAATTCTTATTTTCAAATGAACTGATAGCATTCTGGATTCTCATCTAAGGAAACCATGAGCAGTCAGACATGCCACAGCTAAACTTCCCAAATGGTCAGGGTGGAATAATAAGCCAACAAAAATAAATATAACTTTTTAATCCAAGTTCAAAGATGAAAAATATGTGAGTTTCTCATTGGATAAACTCCAGTTTTGACTGAGAGAAACTGAGAGAAATGGAAATGTTGGAAGAAAATGAAAATGGGGCAGGAACAGTAAGACTAACAAGACATTATCATTATATGTGTTATATTTACATATCCTGTCTTTCTCCTAGTAATATCAGAGTGGCAAAGGTAGCTCTCCTCTTCACCACTTTATTTGCCCAAACATCTCTGTGAGGTTGGTTCAAGTTAAGAGAAAGCAATTGGCTCAATGTGGAAAATGGATCTAGATTTCCCTTACCATTACAGCACGTTTAGTTTCTGCATGTGTCTGGATGAGAGAAGTTAGATGAGATGTAGCCCATTTTGGACTCTGGTGTGGCATTTTTCAGCATTAATGAAAAAGAAATATAATCTTGATTCAGATTTTTTAAAAATAGGTTATCTCAAATGAACTGTATCTATAAAGGGTTAATGATCTAAGATTACGTTGATGGATTTTTTTTTAAAGGCTGTGCATGAATATATTATCATTGTATGTTGAGGTAACAATTATATCTGATTATACTGTATACAACACAGTACAGTATATTGAATTCTGCAAAAAAAAATTTTTTTTAAAGAATGAGTTGTAGTCTTCATCAGTGAGATATTTGACCAGTTTAGAGGTGCCACTGGTTTCCAGATTTCATCAGGAATGACACTAGATGAGTGGCTGGAGCTGCTATCATCCCAGGGAGCTTCATAGCATAAAAGCAGTGGTGAATTCCTGGCTTAGCCCATGTTCACACAATCCCTTCCTCCCACAGGCAATGCTGGATGGAGCTGGATGGGGTGTTGTAAGCAAAGCATCTGGAGCGTCACAGATGTATAGTGATCTATGGATCACTAGTTCTACACAATGAATAGCTATCATCATAAACAATGAAATCAGCTCACTTGCTAGAGGAGGCAAACCAAAGGCATAAATCTGTTCCCAGCAAAATGCAGGTGGGGTTGTATAGGACTGACGTGAATCAAAAGCATGATTACTTCTGAAATACAAAAACGGAGCCACAGCATAAACTAAAGGCTATCCAGTTATTTCTAGAATCTGGCAGACTTACTTGTTGGATGCTGTAATTTCTAAATGATCTTACAAAGCTTGCTGATCTTTTAGTCTCACTTTTTAAAACCTGAAGTGGGACTGGAGATTTTAATATTGAACTCTGCAAAACACAGCCTGTTTTCCAGTATCAGCAGTGAGCGTTAAGCTGCTGCCGCACTGGAGAATTAATGCAGTTTGACTCAACTTTTAACTCACAGCTCTATACTATGGAAACCTGGGATTTATAGTTTGTTGTGGTACCAGGGCTCTCTGACAGAGAAGGCGAAATATCTCGCTAAACTAAACTACAAATCCCAGAATCCCATAGCACTGAGCCATGACACTTAGAGTGGCATCAAACTGCATTAATTTTGCAGTGCAGATGCAGCCTTAATGTCTTTTTTTAACCCTGTAGTATTTATTTATTCCTAAACAGCATAGATTATAAGGCTAGCTTCTATCGAAACCATGGCAATCCTGTTAACAACCAGGCAAATCTACTAGTGCAAAGTTCATTCATTTTCTAAACGAACCACCAGATTCCTACAGTTCTCTGTCATTATTTCTGTTTTTTAGGTAAATAAACAGGAGTCCTTTTATAAACCCTTAAAATGGCTGCTATGGCTCTGAAGGGTGATATCTAGGATAATAACCAATTATAGGAACATTTCTCTCTTGGCACAAAGTATTGCTGAGGCAGTCAGCAACTCAATATACAGTTCTAGCAAGGTGGCAGATGGGTCAGAGATCTCCCAGGGAGATGTCTGGAAGCATCTGGTTCTATCAATTCTAACTAGGCCACCAGCTCCTGAAAGGAATATCCAGGAATTGACTCAAAGTAGTCATTCATGAAAACTTTGTGGTAAGTCATTTCATGGTTTTGCTTAGCTTGCATCGTTCTTGATTGTTGGCCATGCTGGCTGGTGCAGGTGGGAGCTGGGAATCAAGCAACATCTGGAGGGTCCTGGTTTGTGGAAGGCTGCTCTGAAGTCTATTTTAGGCAATCATCAAAAGACGTGTGGGGCAAAATGTCTCCTAGACTGTACTACTTCAGGCTGTAGGCCAGAAGATCACATTACGAGACATATGGGAAACTTGACGTAAGAAGGAAGTCTTCCAGCTTAGATGTTTTGTTTTCCCTGAGATGCACAGAAACTGTAAATGTACATAATCTGTTTTATATGGAAATGCTTTCAATTTTGATGTGATAGCCTCATCTCCTCCAAGTGGGAAATGAAATGGTATGGTCCAGGACTGGTTTTACCACTTTACCATCTCTTTGCATATGGCCTAGGTGGAGACAGAAACTGGCAAATGACTGCCAAAAAATGGAATTCTCCAGCAAAACAGGAACCCTTTAAAATTTGGAAATTTTATTGACTGGGGCATTCTGGGAACTGCAATCAAGAAAAGTAACATTAAACATTATAACCATGCATATAAAATTTCGATTTCATTTATGCCCAGAATGCTATCATGTTGGAAAAGAATGATAACTCTTATTTTTTTAGTCCAGCACCAAAATTCTGACATGTTCATTCAATTCTGTTTATGCTAGAATGGGATCTCAAAACACTAACAATCTTTTAAAATATCACTGTCAGTGTATGCTAAGTTAGACTTCAGACTAGAAAAGAGAAGAATTGCCAGAGAAGGGAAGATAAAATCAGTTATCCTCTAAAATATACATTTTAGCCTCTTACAACAAATATTTGTGAAATTTTAAATGCCACAAAAACACTTAAGAATCTCTTCACCTATACAGGCATACGATTAAACCCAGCTCTTCAGACTATTCATAACAGAATTACAGAATTTTTATGAATTTTTATAAGGGACAACAGCATTTTTACGAGCAACCAATGGCCTGAAGACTCCAAACAATAAAGATAAATAAGGACCAAAGCAGACATCATATGCAGATATGGGTAACAATATCCAGACAGCTTCTCTGAAGCAGGAAAAGCTGCTTCAAGAGGAACATTATTTGATTTTATTGGCACAGAGATTTCTATGCTGCCCTTTTTAGTGTCTAGGGTCACTGACAATGCTTTGAAATAAATAAGAAAAATGAAAACTGTGTTGTATAATACAATAATAATATAATAAAAATACAATAAGAACTGAGACTATTAAAAAACCCAATCTTTAAAGAAGAGCAAAGGAAATGAGAATGGAGAAGAAAGGGGAGAGACATTCAACCAGTTCTCCACCCGTTCATTTCCAGTTCACAATCACTGTTCCACTCCATGCAAGTACAGAGCTGCAAGGCTGTTGTGTCAGGAGCCAATGAAGAGACCAATCTAAAGTGGTAGATAGATTAACACCCCCACATACCCATCCCTTTTTCATCATTCCTATTGCAGTGCCTGTTTAAAAGAGGTGGCAACATGATTCACACTGGCATGAAACAGTTCTTTGCTTTTCATACTCAGGTTGGGTTGTTGTACAAAATTTGCTCCTCAGTCCTGCTGAAACTACCCAGTCCTTCTCTATTTGGTGGGTTGCCAGAAGATATTCCTTTGCTCACAAGTATCTCCAGTCAGAAAGGCTGTCCTGCCCAAGTCCCACCAAAAGTTCAGGAATCACAGAAAAGAAAGTACTTTGGAATCACCTGCCAATAACAATCATTTGAACAGTAGGCAGAATTGATGCACAGGTTACTTGGATAGTCTTCCCCACTATGGTGAGATGTATCATATCATATTCTTATTTCAATTATAGTCATTATTTCTGAGTTAGCATCTATCTGTCCAAACTAGGAATGTGTAAATTTTATGCAGATCTGAGTCTTCTTTTTTTGTCATCTCTTTTGGTGCTGGTTAAGTAACTGGATCATTGTCTTTCTCCTTTCTACTGTAAATTTCAAGAAAAGCAGCCAATTAAATAGGGAAGCAACCACACAGCTATTTAGTGGCCCAACACAATTTAGTTCCTAATGAAAAATCCAAAGGAGCCCTGAGCAGGAATGAGCCACAGATGTCTTCAAGCAGACATTAGGCAGCCATTTGCTGGAGCTGGCAGAGAGATAACCAAGTTCTGAGTTTCCTCCATTAAGAAGGGGACTGGAATGCATGGCCTAAAAGGCTCCTTGCCACTTCTGTGATTTTGTGTGGCTTCTTTCTCTTGAAAATCTTGCAACACCTTCAAATATGATCTTTCTTCAAGGAGAAATGTTCTATGCACAGGGAAAGGTAAAGACCCCAACTAGATTAACGACTGCATGTATTTGTGGCTCACATGCAGTGAAACAAATGTGCATGTAATCACCAGCTGTGACTCCCTGCATGTGGTTGTCACGTTTTTTATTACATAGAGAGAAATGGCCTGCACAGCAAACTCTTATGCTTTATAAGCCACATGTACACATGTGAAATGAGCTAGAAGAATGAGCCTCTGACTGGCATCAAGTTAACAGATTGCACCTGGGATGGGGTTCCTGTGACCTTAATCCTTAACAGACATGTTCACAGGATGAGTACCATAAAGCTCTGTCAAGCAGGACAAAGATAGATGTCTTCCCTTGCCTTCCAGAGAATGGCTGAAGCAGAAACATGGGGTCTGAGAGATGAGAGATGGAAGGGGGTTGGACTAGGTGGCTTTTGACATCCCTTCTAACTCGACAGTTCTGTGATTCCATTAGTCTAACCATCCCTACTTATTTATTGCTTGAACTCTGAGTCCCACCTATGTGTGTGTCTATACAGAACTTGGAAATTACCTTGGACAACTACTCCCTAAAACCCCAAACCAGGTAGAAGGTTCTGGGAGTTGCCATCCCAAAAAAAAGCCCAAGTAATTTTCCTATGCCCTGATTGGGTATGATACGTATTGCACATATGGAATAATATCTGTTACCTGTCTTGTCTAAAAACTGCATTTCTCTTGCCAAATGGAACAAAGAACAACAAAAAAGAAAAAGAAAAAAGCAATGGATTGTACAGGGTTTTTCCACTTCAAATACTTTCCTTTTAAACTAATGCAAATGAACAGTCTTCCTGACTGCCACCTTTCCTCACTACCTTTAATTAAGTGCACGGCAGGAGCAGGGAAAGCTTTGATGTTTGTGTCCCAGTTGAAAATGTCACCATTTCAGGAAAAGGGCCATCTGTATGATAGAAGCTCCTGTAGTCTTCTTCAATAGACAGAGGTGGCATATTCAAGAGGACTGGAAGAATGAGAAAAACAGACCAGCGTGCATGTGGGGGTGTGGGGGTGGTTTTGTTTAAGCAATGCAACTCTCTTCTGCCACCATCTCATCTTGAATTAGGAGTATAAATATTATCTAAGTGCCCCTCTGAGAACTTTCTAAATGCACACAAATCCTTTCAAATTCAACATCTTGGCTCCTATTGTGTATGAGAGCCATAGCTATTCATCAGATTCATGCGTGACAGAAATACTTGGCTTTCTTAGATTTTTCCTGCTTCTGCCAACTCAATAATATGACTGATTCTTATCTGTCACTTGTATTCCAGTCCTCAACAGACTAATTTGGATATTATGTCCTAAGCATCCCGCCAGCTATTTCTTTCACATATGAGTGTTTTCATATATACAACCAAAGTGTTGGACATATTACAGGCTAGATCCAACTTTCCACTGGCTATTGCAGTAGAACTTTCTTCCGTTCATATACCCACTTCAGTCTCTGTACAAACTCCAATGCTGTTTCAGAGGGTTTTCCAGATCTGATTTTGTGGAAGAATGAGGGCTAGCAATGGGGACGAGAGATCATTCTCTGTTAGTTCTACTGGTTCACATCCTTCTACAGACAAAATGCCACCAATAGATATTGCCTTGGCTTCTAGGGAGAACTGAGGTTTCATTTGTTCTAGGACTCATTTGTTTGTCTCTTTATCCACCTGTGGTATTTTCACAAATCTTCTCCAGCACTACATCTCAAAAGAGTTGGTTTTCTTTCTGTCAGTTTTCTTTACTGTCCACCTCTCACTCCCATACCGAGTGATGGGAAATACGATGGCATGGGCAATCCTAACTTTAGTGTACAGTAGTATATCTTTGAACCTCAGGATCTTGTCTAGTTTTTCATAGCTGCCCTTTCCAGTCTCAATCTTCTGATTTCTTGACTGCAATCTCCATCCTAATCAATGATTGATCTAAGGTATGGGAAATCTTTTAACTATTACAATTTCCTCATTGCCTATATTCAATTCATGTCAGTTCCTGACATAGTGTGACACACAATCTTACATAAAATAAAGTACTCTCATGAAGAGAATTCCAGAACTCTTGGAGGTCATCCCAAACCTGTTTCCCTGCCCCCTATGCCTCTGCATTCTCTCACATTGGTTTGCCTACTATATTGATCTAATGGACCAGGCAAATGCATGCACACTTAGTGATGCTTTCTAAAACAGGATTCTCTGAAGTCACCATTCCTTGCAAAACAGTATAGAATTCAGCCCCCTCCCCTAAATTACCTGGGCTTGCAAAATAAAATATCTTTTTATTAAAAAAAAAACCCCACAAGATTGTAAAATAGATAATGCAGGTAACTTCTACGGTAAAATGATTGGAAAACAAAACCATTATATGAAATAACCATTGACATGAAGATCTCATTTTGTGGGCGACAAGGACACTTAACTTGCCTAGTGGGATTATACACTGTCTCTAGCTATTTTCCAACACAATAGCTGGCAGCCCAAAGACATAGGTTAAGACAGATTGATTAATAATTGCCTTGGCTAGATTAGGAGTTCAGTAGTTTTTTCCATTAAGAGTTGGCCAAGAATTTTTCATCACTAGTTGATGATCACATCAATGCCCATTGAAAACACTGTCTTGTACATGAAGAGGATCCACCAGGAGTCTGCCTATTTTTAGCCTCCCACAAGAAAAGCCAAACCTTGTGCTGTCAACAAGCAAAAGGAAGTTCTCATGAGGGCGTTTGTAAAGTTTGTCAACAGGGAATCAGGATATGATGTGACTCTGAACGATCTAATAATAAATGCCCCTTAGTTTTGCAGATCTTTAGAATGCACAAAATCCTCCACTACTAGAATTTAGCTTAGCCTAACTGGCCTCAGGCTAGGACTTGGCTTAGGGTGTGGGGACCATGCTTATTTCAAAGGTCAAGACATTTGCTAATCATCTGTGCTTGCCACAAACAAGTAGACTTCAGCGTTGAAAATGTAGGGGATTTTGGACTATAGCCTCCAATTTTCCCCTACTAGTGTGGTTATAAGACCTGCTGGTTGGAGGACTCTGTTGTTTGAAAAAAAATACATTTCCAAAGTCTAGTTGAGATCATCCTTTTTGGAAGAAGGTGAAGAAAATTAACTGATTGTATGAAAATAGTTGTTTCTTCTTGTTTTCTTTTGTTTTGCTGGGTTTTTTTAGTTTTATATATTTACATATAGAATAATTATTAATCAAGGAGAAGAGACAAGATACCTCAATAATTAAGAAGATCTGTTTAGATAATTTGTAGACAATTGAGAAGATGAGATCTTATTGTATTGCATTAGTGTGATACTATAAAAATTGTTCTGTAGCTTGTAGTGATTTATAAAAAACTGGATTTTTTTGCATAATTATACATCAATGAAATTATCAAAAAAGAAAAAAGAAAAGAAAAAGAAAAAACCTAGTTTAGTACTGCCAGAAGGGATAGCTCTTCCTTTAAAGAGAGTGAGGCAGCTGCCTCAAACAACAAATGTGAGGTGTCATGAAAGAGCAGCAACCCATTTTGATTGCGTTTTTTTACTGCCATGAACAGGGAGAGATGTTTGTGAGATTTTCTGCCTCAGATGTCAAAACAACTCAGACGGCCTGTGGTATAACATACGGGTGGGAGCAAAGAATATGTTGCTCTCCCTTAGGTAGCAAAAGTTCTTGGGCCAACTCTTGTCAAAGCGTTCCCAACTTTCAAGATTTTTAAAAAAAGTATTTCATAACATAGCCCCAACTGGACGTCACATTGTTGTTGTATGCCTTCAAGTTCTTTCTGACTTATAACAACTTATGGGATTTTCTGGAGCTGAGAGTATGTGACTTGTGCAAAGTCACCCAGTGGGTTTCCAGGATCAAACAGGAAATCAAATCCTGATCTCCAGAGTCATAGTCCCACATTCAAACCACTACACCACACTGGCTCTCCAGCACAGCATAGGGACTAGCAAAGCCTTATGCTTATCTGAAATCAGCTCTTTGTTAATATATGTCTGGTTATGAATAATTCCAAGATCATTGTTAGACATGGTCTTTTAGTTCCAAAAAGAAAAACTGCACTTCAGAAAGAAGCTAAATATAGTATAAATTAAGACAGAGCAAATATACAGCTGTCTGTGGCTCTGGAATTCTTTTGAAAGAAAGGAAACAAACAGACCTTACTTTTTATTTCTATTGGGAGCCAGATTGTTCATCTGGAACATCATGCCAAAGAAAGGTGGATATTTGGAGTCCAGAGCCCTTCTTTATCATAAATAACACGATATCATCCAAACAACATCTGCAAGTAATTCTATGGGAACATATTACTAGATTACACACGTTGGTCTATAAAGAAACATGCAGCCTTACACTGATATCTTTGTTTCTCTTCAGTGGCACTGGACTCTAAGGCGGGATACAGACCGCCAGAAAGAGGCAGCCAGGATCTGTCTCTCTTTTCCGTGTAGCCGCGCTGCAGCAAACAAACTGTGCGGCACGGCTACGTGGAAAGAAAAGGAGCGCTGAAAAATGGCTCCTTTTAGTGCCGCTGCAAACTGCCTGCAGTGGCGCGAGCACATCACTGCCATGCACATCCATCTGGACAGAGTGCAGCTGTGTGTGCCGTGTATATGGTGCTGCACAGCGATGACGTCCTGGTGACGTCCTAGGGTTGTGGGGCGTCTAGAAACGGCGCCCCGAGGCAACCCTAGCACGTCGCCAGGACATGCTACAGGGCCCATTTGTCGAGGGCCTAAGACACTTTTTTTCCATTCCCACCAGGAACGTAGCTGGGGGGGGGCGGTTCTTGGGGTCCAGACCCCCCCCTTCCATTAGAAAAATGAATGGTGTGTGCTGCTGCGCCACCGCGCCCAAGCCCCATTATAATGGTGGCACTTAGTCTGGATCCCCCGCCTTCCCATAATCCTGGCTACGTCCCTGTTCCCACTGTTAGAACACTCCTCTGAATTGATTTTTTATAAACGAACCATGAAAGAACTACTGTCTGAAAAAAGAGTTGTCTCACTTTAACATGACTCCAACTGAACACAGTTGTGTCTGAAACGGTTCTCAGTGTGAACGGCACACATAAAAATCGATGAGGAAATCAAATTATACCCTAGTGGGAATGAGCCCTTAGAGACTCAAAACTGCTAGCTTCCCTTCTGGTAAACTGTTATTAAGTGACACCACTGAGAACAGAAAGATTGGTGAGATTGCTGGGCTGAATGAAAGTGTGGTTCCGAAAACTATCTTTTAAGTGATGCACAAAAGAATGAGTCACAAAGATGCCCCCTACAATGAGTAAACAGATCAATGATTTCTGTTGTTCACTAAAAATGGCTTAGAGACTATGACATTTTCTGAACAGTATAAGGCAGCCAGACCACCCAGTGCATTTTAACTGTAAAAATTTATTTCAGTCTAAATGAGAAGATATTCCACAGTAATTTTCATATTTGTATTTCCTTTGTTGGCCTTCTGGAAGACAGTCCACACACTCCATGTTTCCAACAGCCTTGCAAACCTTTTGCTGTGTTGCACATTTCTTGAACCAAAATTCTTATTTGTCATTCTAAAAAACAAAAATAATTTGAATGTGCTCAAGGTGTTTTGCATTAAAATACGACACTATCTTATGCTGAGTGAGATTCTAGGTCCATTTCAGCCATAGGCCTAGAAAAAGTGATTTCCCACATCTACTCTGGCAGCAATATTACAAGGGTCAATAACATCACTCACATCACAAAAGTATTTACCTGCTCTTCCTCCAATGTGATACAGTCAACCCTTCTTATACACTGATTTTTTATACACGGATTCAAGCATACACGGTTTGAAAATGTTCAAAAAAAGTATAAATTTCAATTAGCAAACCTTGATTTTCCAGTTTTTATAAGGAACACCATTTTGCTATGTCATTATATTCAATGGGACTTGAGCATACACGGATTTTGTTATACACGGGAGATCTTGGAACCAAACCCCAGCGTATAACAAGGGTCCACTGTATATGCTATTCTATGCCAGCAATGGCCCTCTACACTCTACATTGGACAAACAGAACAGTTGCTACACAAGAAGATTAATGGGTACAAATCTGACATTAGAAATTGCAAGTCCCAAAAACCAGTTGCAGAACATTTCAACTGTCCTAGACACACAGTAAAGGATTTACAGGTCACAGTATTTGAACAAGGAAATTACAAAGAAAGACTAGAGCGAGAAAAGCTGAATTGAAATATATTGCTAAATTCCAATCCATTAGCAGAAGTATGAACAAAGAGAATGGCTTGGTAACGCAGTACATATATTAATACAAGAGCCCTGGCTATTGCATATATAATAAAAAGAATCTTCTTAGAGAGCGTTCTGAACCCAAGGAAAATTACTTTTGATCACACATCAACTGGCCATTATAAAGATCTAGAAGACCTATATCATCTTATGCAGCCCTTTGAAAATTGTGGGCTTTCACTCCATCCACCACTGGCAAACAGTTCTTGGAAACATGTATGGCTGAAAAAGCTCCCCCATCCCCCCGGCTACCTTACTCCAATGAACAAATGCTCTCCCAGCTAGAGACCTTTCCCAACACTGCTTCCTGAGAAATGTCAAGTACCCAAAATTAAACAGGTGTGGGTGTTAGGTTAGGCAGGCTTCATTCCTTTTAAAATCAATGAAAGAAGTTAAGAGCCAAAGGTGGATCCCCTGAGAAGGATCTGCCTGTAGGCAATCACACTGGTTCATTCATGGAAGTTTATGAGAAGCCCTTTCCCCCTTATTTTTTTCTGTTTTTTTCTTACCAGAGAAAATCCATTAGGATTAAATGAATGAATATTTATTGCTAAATGATATAAGCCATCACAATTCAGTATAACTGGGATAAAAAAAAACCAAACAAATAAAATATAGTAACAATAATAATTTTAAACAGATTACAGGCAACGGGCAAATAATAAAATAAATATAAAAATTCAAAAATATAAAATAATATTTAATATAAATAAAAAGTGGGGAACCATGTATCTTCATAATCCCTGTATAATTCTTATAAATGATTTTGATGCTTAGATCTTAATTAACATGCAGCCAAGGCAAATTTTGTGACCATAACAGTGTTATATGCATTGTTGCCAGCCAACAGGATACAAATGTGCTCAGGGGGAGATCAATTGAAAGAGAATGGAGAATATAATTAAGAAACTTTGATCTAGAGACAGCACAGAGAGGACATTGCAAAAGATAGTGCTAGATGTACTCCACTTCCCCTGACTCTTATGTGCAAAATCTTTGATGCACAAGAGTACTATTATATCTTTCCATCTCCAAACATTTTCCGAGAAAACATAATTCGCTGCATTACTGCCATTAATTTTTAGGCCCATTTCGTAACAGCCTTGCTTTGACTTTCTTTCATGGCACAGACCCAGAAGGATAGTGCTCACCCAGAAGTGCAAAGCATCCTTGTGTATAATCATTATTCCTGTGTGAGTTCATTAATAATTTCACAGATCATTTAATTACACATACATAATTAACAATGGGATATCCACAGTATTGAACTAGATACAAAACATGCAGTGTCGGCCATTACAAAACAAGTGTAATTCAGCGCAATACAGTGGCCTGGAGGATGGGGGGAAATCTTCCTTCTACACAGAGTTGTCCAAAGAGTAACCTCTGAAAACATAGCTGAAAAACCCCATACATTTTTAGAGGACCTCTGGGGGAATTTTCCAGGACAGTTATTAAGTGAATGGAAGGCATTTGGTCACAACTGTGGGGCCTCACTGTTGCCATGTGTGAATCAAGACTATGGTTTAGAATGTATTCAACATTTTCCAGATATTGGCGCACTCCAATTTCCTTCAGTCCCAGTTACATTGGCCTATGATGAAAGATGGCGGGAGTTGCTGTTCACCAGCATCTGGAGGACCACAGGTGCCCACCCCTGTCCTCCACCTACACAATACAGATAAGCACTGGACATTGTGGGCAACCTTTTCCTCAAAAAACCTTGGCTGATGTTTTTAGACTACAGCTCCCAGATCCAGAGATCAGAGGTTGTAATAAAAAAGGTAAGATTTCCAAGCTCTGATGCAATGATACTGAACTTCTCATTGTGTTGTGCATGGGCCCCAAGGAACCTCCAAGGAACTGGAAGTTCTCTTACACTGGCCTAATGAAGAGAATTTTCCTCTTCCACCCTTATCAATCTATCACTCGATCAACCGATTGAGCAGTTTTGAGCGGAAGGTATAATACAAAATCCAAAACAGCGAAAATGGATGACAACTGAAAAATATAACCTGTAATAATTTGGTTTCACAGAATGAGGAAGCCTACTTTGAGCCATTCTCTGAAGCAAAAATTCATCTTTGAACTATAAAATGCTTACTGTGAATCCCATTAAGGTTTATTTGACTAAGGATTACTTTAATCTCTTAATGCAATGAAATGCTTCCCTTCATTATGATTGTTATATATCAGCATATTCATGCCATTATATCAATATCCATTTTACTGCAACAAACACAGAATTGAACCAAAACAGATCCCCTAGAGAAAGAAAGATCTTAAGCTTTGCATTTACCTTTAGCACAGTAATGTTCCATGCAAAACTCTCAATGGCTTTGCTGAGCTTTCTTCCTTTCAGGCCCTCCTTTGTTCCCAGGTCATGAAGTTCTTCATGGAGTTTCATTCCTGCCAAAATGTGTGGTAAAGGAAAGAAGAAGTCAATGAACAACAGACAAATAAATATTAAAATATGTATTTGTTCCCCATGCTCCAGGAGGCTTAATACATATACAGTAGCTACACAGTGATCTAACTACATCTTAAACAAGAATGATTATAGAGCCTCCAGATTGTTTAATTAAAAGAAAGTTATATTGTGTTTAGTAGGACTTTTCATCGAGAAAAGTGTGCATGCAACCTTTAGTGTTTTATTGGATCCTAGTGAAATGTCCTGTCCTTGTTCATCATAAATGCTGCAGGTGTCCTGGGGTCGAAACACAATAGGGCTTTGTGAACCTGGCTGAAAAAGAAAGATTTCAGAATGGTCTAAAGAAGTGTGAGTTCTTGAAATATAGCGCCTTGAGTTTTGGCTTGCTGGTGTTGCCTCCATATCCACTTGTTTTATACTTTGTTGGTTCGATTTGTAGCAGTGTTTTGGATCTGCACTAGGACCCTTCCAGGGTTGGTTTTAATAAAAAATCCGGGACATTGTTTAGTTTGAAGTTATAGTTTGAAGTTTCTCCTTTGCTTTTTTAATTACTTACAGTTCTAATCTTATAGTGTACAGATGGCATTTCACCATAACTCTAAGACATTTCTTAATTTTATTTTTATTCCACTATGTCTTGGACCAAAAAAAGAAACCTAGACAAGGGCAGGAATAACTTGTGGTACCTGGTGCCAGGAATTGCCAGAAAAATAAGATTACCAGAAAACAGAAATATTGTTCAGATATTGTTTTAAAACCCAAGACTGATAGCAACAAATACCACAACTCCTCAATATATTTACCCCATCCAGAGAGCTCTAAATCACTTTGTTTGTGTCTCTATTGGAACCATGTCAGTGTAGAAGACTATATTGTGCAGAGGTGGAGCTTCTGTCCATTGCTACTGCAACAGTACCCTCAAATCTCAGCATGTGATTATTTCCCATAGTGTTACATGGCAGCCATTCATTTATTTGGAAGGGATCATGGGGATACATTGCAGGGCAGTAATGGAATGGACCTAGGCCTTCTTCCTGATCATTCAAAATCAGTGCCTGCATCTTATCTATGACCTTTCTTTGCATGTACAGTATATAGAAAAAGCATGAAAACCCAGTGACTTGATATTTTTTTAAAAAAAACATATTCAAGCACAGTTCCTACACACACATCCAAGATTCTTTGTATACAGTGGGGAGGGACAACTATACAGACGCTGGGGTCAACATGCACCCTCCAATGCTCTCCCCTCAGGATGCACCATCCAAAAGCACTTCTTTTCCCCCCATATCCCAGACCAAGTGGTGACCAGAGAAGACATCATCATTTCTGGTCACCATTTTGATTGGAATAAGGAAAAAAAGAGAAGATATCTGGGGAAACTGAGGTTCTGATAGACAGAGGATTATGTGAGGGTATTTTGTGTATTACCATGCTTTGCACAAGATTTTTGGGTTATCCCCCCCAAAACAAAATCACTCTAGAAATTAGGGGACTCAGGATTCCTGGGATTCTATTATTCATTATTATACAACAGTTACTTCAGTAGAAAGACTCTATTACAGTAACAAAGTACTTTGGGAAACATTGGATGGAACTACACTGCAGGAATAATGCAGTTTGGCAGCACTTTAACTGCCATGGATCCATCCTACAGAATCCTGGGATTTCTAGTTTTGTGAGATACCAGCACTCTTTGGCAGAGAAAACCGTATTGAACAATAAATCCCAGGATACCATAAGATGAGCTACAGCACTTAAAATGGCATCAAACGGCATTATTTCTGCAGTTTAGATGCATTCAAAGTGGTGTCATATGAGCAATGATGTAGAAAGAGAATGCTAACACAAAGAAAGGGAGCTAGCAGGGTCTCTTAGAGTTTCATAGACTCATTTATTATTTTCTTCAGAGGGCTACAACCACAGAATTGCATTATGTGGGCACTTCTGGTATATACTGTACAAGTTAGGCAACTAATTTTGACTAACATTCACAGGCATACACAGTGCATCATACAAAATACTGGTCAAAAGAAATAGAAAAGTCATGATAAAAATAGAAAAGTAATGAGTAGTGTTAATGATTTGTCTCCCCGTGAACAATTCTTCTTCCCAGGAATGTGTATATTTATGTACGAGTATTTAGGAGACACTGGACCTGGTTGTAAAGAACTCTTACCAAAGGAAGAGTCATGGGGAAACTACAATTAGTTTAATTCAGTTAAGCCTGTGGAAATTCTAAATATTGATTGCACTTAAACAAATTCAAGCCTTAGTTATACAAGCTTCAGCTCATTCAGTTATTATCGTGATATTAATCTGGTTAGTAAAATGCATTTAAGTCACCTTAAACAAGGCTTTAATGAAGTAAGCAAGCATGTGGAAGAGGTTTGTGCTGCCTAAACTAATCAAAAATCAATTTAATTAAAACAGATGCTACTTTCTAATTGAGATAATCTCAATTACCTTAATTAGATGTAAGATACAACAGATGTAAGATACAAAACACACACAGTGGAGCAGAATAAGACTTTACACCATCTAGATGTGAAAGTCACATCTCTTGGTTTCAAAGAATAGAAGAAATTATTCAAAATGTTGATTTCTTTGTTGACTGGTGTGTTTTCTCTCTCTCCAGAATTAGAATATCTGCTGCCAAGCTGGTATGCAGAAGCAGAGTCAGAGGCACTTGTATGCTGAATTACTTAATTGGCTTGTACCACTAAAGCACTATGGCTTGTCACATGCTTTTGAGCATTATTTAACCATGCTAGGGAAAACATTTCCTGTCCTCAGGTTTCAACGCATGTCTGCTGTGGTTGCAGAGCTTGGAAAGTTGCTCTCAAGAAGAAAGGAACATTGGTACTTACCTGTGATACATTCATTTCCAGCATTTAAGGTCTTAAAATCCTGAAGATTGGGTAGCTCCTCCCATTTTTAGGAAAGAAAACAAGACCTTGGCTCCCCTGTGGGAGGGGCTAGCCCCCCTTGGAAGTCAGTCATTAGCCAGCCAAAGTGAACAGATCAACAGAGACGACATTAGATCATCAAACTACCAAACTGCTACTGACACAAAACCAAGCGAAAACGTACAGTAAACTCTAGACATACAATTCTATGTCCAACTAAGAACACAAGCTAACATAGGCAGTGTACAGACCACCTCTTTGGGGTGGCCTGCACCCACCCCTTTCCTTGACGGATCGGGGCCTCAGCTGCCACAGTGGCAGCCCTGAGGCTCCAATCCGCCGCTTTTCCAGGGTGTGGGGAAGCAGCAAATGGCTGCTTCCTTGTGACCTGGAAAGGGGTGTCCTTGGGGCTTCAAGCCCCAAGGACACCCCAACAGCGGCAGGGAAAAAGAGAAAGGGGCCACTTGGCCCTTTTCTCTTTAGTGTCACTGGCGCAGCTGTGTAAAGGATGCGCCAGCGACACAGACCAAGGAAGGAGCTCCATTTCAGAGCTCCTTCCGGGGCTGCTGAAAGGGCGCTACAGGCCATTACAATGTACTAGGGTTGCGGGGCATCTGGAAAGGATGCCCTGAGGTAAACCTAGTACATGTGCAGGCCAGTGTTTTGAGCCGGTCTGTACAGCACCATAAGGTATAAATTCTGGGTTGAAAACATGCCAAGTGCTGCTGAGATCCGCTGTCAGAATCCAAGGTAAGTAGGATATTAGGACCTTATCTGCTGGAAATGAATGTATCACAGGTAAGTACCAACGTTTCTTTTCCCAGCAGGCAAGGTTGTAAAATCCTGAAGATCGGGATTTACCAAAGCCCCATAAGATAGGGAGGGATGTGCTTACGGTCCTACAAAGTATCCCAGCCCCACCTGCTACAGAACTTTCCCCCAAATACCACTTCCACTGATTGGAAGATGTCTAACTTATAATGCCTGATGAAGGTAGAAACAGACTTCCATCCTGCAGACTTCCACAAAGGGTGCCCTAATAGCAAGCACCTGCAGACACCTTCCTCCTTAGGGATTGCTGATGGATGGGAACAAACAGCACCTCTGACAACCTAATATCGTTGGTCCTCCTCACGTAGATCTTAACTGCTTTACACACATCCCGTGTGTGCCATATCCTCTCCAGCTCCTTGGCAGAGCGAGGGCAGAATGATGGTGGCAGTATGTCCTGCGACACATGAAACACAGAGTTCATCTTGGGAGTGAAGGATGGATCCAGCTGCAACCCAGAGTCTGGTCTGAAGATGCGCAGGTCACTGCACACCAACAGTGCACCGAGCTCAGAGATGCAGCATGCTAAGGTGATGGCTGTGAGGAATAGAACCTTCCAGAAGAGGTGTTTCAATAAAAAAAAATTGTGAAGCAGCTCCAACGGCTTGACTGTCAGAGCCTTGATAACGGTATGGAGATCCTATGATGGAAAACAATGGTGGGATCTTATTGGTCACACCTTTGAGCAGTCTTTTGATATGAGGGTGGCTGAGAATTTGGCTGCCTTCCTAGGAGGCAAAATAGATGTAATTGTGGCCAGTACCTCTTGACTGTATTGGGATGTAAGCCGCATCCCATGCCATCCTGGAGAAAGTCAACCTGAGATAGTCCATGTGCTTGAGCTTGCACCATCTGCAGCATGCCCTGAAGGTGTATTCATAGATCTGGTCCATGGATAAACACCTGGAAGAGACAATGGACTCCACCACCTCTGGAGAATATCCGCAGCGATCTAACATCTGTCACTCAATCTCCAAGTGTGAAGCTGAAGCCAGGCTGGGTACACATGGAGGACCTGCCCCTAAAGACACCCCAAGACCATGTCCAGGATTTCTTAAAACTATGCTCTCCTCAGCCATAATGGCTCCATTCTCCCTGATGGATGTCTGTCCTGCTCAGCCAATCTGCCATGGAGTTCAGTTCTCCCCGAAGTGCGACCTGAGAGGGGATGGCTCATCGGCCACCAATCTGGCCTCCTCCACCAACATCCACTTCGGCAATCAAGGGACTCTGCTCCCCCGCAGGGAACTGGGGAATGCTGTGGGTAGGGAAGCCAGGAGACTTTGCAGGAAAGGATGCTAGATAATTCCTCACAAAGACAAAGAAGTTTGTCTGGATCAAAAAATGTGTCCTACTAGGAGTGTAGGCAGGAAGAATACTGACTTCCAAGGTGGTGGGCCAGCCCCTCTCACAGGGGAGCCAGGGTCTGTTTTTTCTTTCTTGCCTATTAGGATCAAGTGGAAGAAGCTATCTGATCTTCAGGATGTTATGACTCTGTCTGCTGGAAATTGAAAATAATGACTTACAAATGAGTAGTGGGAGGATGATGCTCTGAGACCCAGAGCATCTGCATGTTATGTGCCTTCAAGTCATATCTGACTTATGGCAACCCTAAGGCAAATTAGGTATTCTTCTGAAGCTGAGATAATGTGATTTACCCAAGGTCACCCAATGATTTTTCATGGTCAAGTGGGTATTGAAACCATTGCCTCCAAAGTCCTAGTTTAACACTCTAACCACTCTGCCATATCATTCAACTACTATTTAGTTATGGGTAATGTTAGTCTTTCAATATATTCGTTAATTACCAAATTAATCTTCCTATCTATGTTGGTTTTAAAGGAAAGACACTGCTATGCTTCCTGAAATCTTAAGGTGCTGCTTCTGTCAAGTTGTGAGGAAACACGGAGCATTTCATACTACTTTTTCTTTTTGCTGTATAACTGAGAACATGTTACTTAAACGTTTGCC
This sequence comes from Sceloporus undulatus, assembly GCF_019175285.1. Taxonomy (NCBI): domain Eukaryota; kingdom Metazoa; phylum Chordata; class Lepidosauria; order Squamata; family Phrynosomatidae; genus Sceloporus; species Sceloporus undulatus. Next base: position 192,025,649 of record NC_056522.1, read on the forward strand.
TCGACAGTTAAACCTCTATCAGTCTGGCCACATAGCAGGCCTCTTGTCTTCAAATTATAATAAATGGGTGATACAAAAGAAAGTTCTATTACTGGTCAACCAGAATTTTAGTAACACTCGTGTTAGATTATCATCTAATAATCATTTTGCTTGATGTTATTTTACCTGTGGCCTCAACAACAAATTATTTAGTTATCTGATTAAACTAGTTTTACTCTTTGCTATAGCTTATAGCCTTTGAAACTTATTTTATTTGTGGTTTTGAAAATAAAAATTTGAATTGAAAATGAGTAAGGCTTTGTGACATGGGCTCGAAGTAGAGAAGCAGACAGGGGTGACTTCCAGCTGCTCTGGCAGCATGGCGTTTAGATGACACACACCCCGGAGTGCCCAGATGGCTCCAGAAGTCTTCACTTTCAGTTATTAATTAAGCACCATTAGTCCTTTTGCCTGTTCTGCCTATGCAATTGGCAGCAATTTTCCACAATCTTCCAAGGCTCTATACAGAAATCGTGAGGATTGAACTTGGGACCTTCTGTACAGTATGTAGAGTATGTATCCTATCACATGCCCTTCTGCATATGCTTTTCAACTGTTTTGGGGGGTATGCCACAGCATCATAGCAGCATTAGTTGTGTAGGAACACTCATCCCATCCTCATAAGGCCATTTTCTTAACTTTCCCTTTGCCCATCTTTAAGATGTAACTCCTCGAATGGCTGCACACTCTCACTCTTCTGGCACTGAGAACTACACCTCCTTGGTTTCATGAATGGCTATCATGGCATAGCTTAACTTTGACTTTCAACAGCAAAATGGAATGTAGTATCTCTAATGTTTGGTTTGGGCAACTGTAGCAAAGCAACAGATTTGGAACAACCATCATCCCCAAAGTCCCTTCAAGAAAATTAAAAAGGGTTACCTGCTTTCTGGCATTGGACAATCTTGGCATGAACAGTGTCTGCTGTTTCTATTAAGAATTTGCTCTCTTGAATCATCTGTGTGGGAATATAATAATAAAAAGGTTGTTTCTTTTACCATCTTTGTCTTCTTCTCCTCCTTCTCTCTCTCCCACTCTCTCTTTCTCTCAGCATGTATTCAAAAAACCTTGCTCATTCATTCCTGTAAAAGGTGCCCCATTCTATAACAAACTAAATGAGAAATGATAGGAGAAATTCAATAGGCATTTGTTTTATGTCAGATCAACATGATCTTGACAGCTTGGCAGAAATGCAAGATACAGCATCAGCTGGAAATGGAAGCAGAAAACAATTACAAACTTAGGGCTGTCAGTATCTTGAATGTTTTCAAATGAGCAAACACAGTTGTGCCTCTACTAACAATCCTGTGTCTGCTTAAGGTAGTATCCAAGGCCTGTGTGTCCATCAGGAGTATGGAAATCACCAGCAGGGCAGATAGTCCTTCCCCCAGCTTGCCTCTGAAATCTGCTCTTGAAAGCTGGGACAGATTTGGGGGTAGGGAGAGAAAGAAGCTAAGCTGTAGAAGGGAAAAGAACAATAGGAAGTCCTGCGGTAGGAGTGAAAATCCATTCATGTGCAGTGGCACCAATCGGAGGCGTGGGGTGCGGATTGCACCAGGTGACATCCCAGGGGAGCGGTGTGTGATAAATGGGAGTCCCTCCATTTATCAGGGCCTTCTCCCCAGCTAACAAAGAGTTAACTGGGGGGGGGCTGTTCTTTATGAGGAGAATTACACCACTGGTGTTGTGAAGGCAGCCACCCAATCAGATGGCCATTGGTGGATAACTTTCTGAGGGGTGCTGAGGAGATGTTACACGAGAGAAAGCCTGAGGGAAAGCAAGGTCTCAGTCTGTGGTTTTGTCTCTGTATTAGTCAGGGTGTCAGGTTTGGAGTATGTTACGTCTGGCTGACATGACAGGAGCCCTGGCGATGCAGTGGTTAAATGTCTAATGCAGCCATTCATTCGCAAACCACAAGGTTGTGAGTTCGATACCAGCCAGAGGCTCAGGGTTGATTTAGCATGGCTTCCTTCCAAGGTTGCTAAAATGAATAGCCTACATGTTGGGGCCATTTATCTTACACATTGTAAATCGCTTAGGGAGTGCTTAAGTACACTGATAAGTTGTATAGAAATGTATTTGCTGTTGCTACGATTATAATTTTGTAATTGATACTTTACATTTGTGCCTGGAGGACCAGTTGTCCTCCATGTTTTGTTTCTTTAATGTCCTTTACTTTAGAATAAACCTTTTCCTTAAATACAGGCTCTTTACACCCCTTTTCACGGCCTTAGCTCAACTACTGCCTCACCGGTTGTCAATTACCAATAGCAGTTCCCAGCAGTGTCCCAATGAATTGCTGGAGTGTAACGGGTTAATCAATGGGTGGTGGCAGCGTGTTGTTTTTGAGATTAAAGGGGTCCCATCCAGTTCAGTGGGAGTGAACTGGGACCACAGAGAACCTTCTCATGGTGGCAACAGGTTCCTCTGCTTGTCTTACTTCCTGGGAGGGAATTTAAGACACTGGGTCAAACCCTCCTCCCACTCTGGTGTGTGTGTGTGTGCTACATCTGGTGCTGGCCCCTTCTGAAATGCCTGGCACTCTCCCTGAAGATGGCAGCAGAGGAAGAAGATGGGCAAGTATGCTCCTTACATCTCCTCCTGCTTCCCAGGGCTGCCAGGTAAATGAGAGAACAAGTGAGGCCGTGGGAGGGGAGGGGAAGGGAGGGGAAGCATGTGAATCCACTGCCACTCTTAATATTTTAACATATTAAAATATTATCTCTTAGGGTCTTAAGTATCACAGATTCAATTAAAATCACTTTGTACTAGAAAGATGTTCACAAAATCTTGAAAAAAGTTAAGTAATTTGAAATGTGTATTGTCACTGAGTTGGAGTCAAACTTAGTTTTACCTACAGAAGACCAAGTAAAATCAACAGAACTTTAGTTAATAAAGTATGCCTATACAAAAATAACACAGATTTCAATCAGTATGTTTTAATTCTGATTAAGTCTGGATCCAACCTACTGTCCTTGCCTGCACTGGGTCAGCTAATCCATCTGTGTACTCTCCATTCACAGTATCTTCAACTCTAGTTTTATGTGTACTCACACTCTTTGGGGGTGGAAATACCCTTTGCTATATGATCACAGGTGATTTGTAGGGTGAGACATCCCAGTGGTTTTACATCATCGTCTTAAATTCAACTGTTTAGACTGTGTGCCAAGTTTTAAAGGCAGCAGTGGTGACAATGTTTGGTAGTGGATGCAGATGAGCAGAAAAACAAAATCTATCAACTCACATCTGCCTTTGTCCATCACAGCTTTCCTCAATCTCTAGATGTGTTGGATTACAAGTGAACATTGGGAGTTGTAACTCAACATATATGAGAGCACCAAGATCATCTACCTAGACATAGTATGCCTGTAGAATCCTATTTTAGAGATCACTACTAACGTTGTTAGACTGCCTGTGTGTGTTGCATAGTGGGAAGCATAAAAAAAATCCCTGCACTGCTAAACTCAGTAGTATACAGAATTTCAGAAATTCAGAGAGATAGCCGTTCTAGTCTGTTTTAGCAATAAATAAATAAATAAATAAAAGAATCCAGTAGCTCCTTTTATGAGTAATCAGTTTAGTCTAGTATAAGACTTCAGTCCATCTCATCAGATGCAAGACTATGCTAGAATAAATCAGTCTCAAAGGTGCTACTGGATTCCTTTGTGCTTTTTTATGGAGCAGGAGAGAGATTCAAAAAACTTCATTCTCCCTCTGTTTGATACACATACAGACAGATACCAAACATTTGGAAAGATTACAGTGATTTTTAAGGAGAAATCAATTATATCTGAAAATTTGATTTACAGTCCAAACCAAATGATGTTTGCTCAGAGACAAGGCAATTGGCAGTCAGTGATGGTTATTTTTAGTAAATATGCTTATAGTTGCATTGTTTGGCTGCAATCTGATGTATATTTACTAAGCAATAAACTACTTGTTTCTGGATAAACACACACAGAACTAGGTTGAAAGTCACCTCAAGTCCTAACTTTAAAGGACACTTATTAAAGCACTTGAAACATTTCTATGGTGGCTAGGTTTCCCTATCATTATCATCATACGGAAGTACATTTCTCTTAATTCAGCTAACCATGACAAAATTGGATGGGTCTAAATATTTAAAATATAATAAAATAATCCTTTAAGTGCTACTGTGTACTGGAAAGGACAAAGTATCCAAGCCCACAAACTCGGTTTTTCATACACCTAAGCATTCCAAAAGTTTACCATTTTGATGCAGATATGGAGAAAGTGTAGGCTGTGAACTGTATACAGCCCCAAGGTAATTTCTGTGGCCCTCCAGAGGTTCCCATGCTACCCAGTTGATCAGCCCAATACCATTTTCTGCCTAAGCCAGAGCAGCAGACAAGTACTTGGCACTCAGGGTCTAAAATTATTTTCATTTCTGAGCCAGAAAATGCCATGACATACCTCTCCCACTCCCTGGCACAAAAAAACAAAATTGTAAATTCAGTTTTTAATAATTTGCTATCCTTTCATGAAAATCAAACTGTGCTGACAGAGGTAACCACTTCACCCTACCTAATGGTAGGCCAGCCCTGCAGCCTTTTTAATGATTCTGAACAGTTTGTCTCCCTTCTTGAAGGCCCCCATTGTCACCATCTCTTCTGTGCTTCTCCACTAGCCTTGCCCCAAAGCCACAGACATATCTGCTTTCGTTAGAATGTCATCATTGCTCGTTTTCTCTCAGATCTACCTTCTTTGCTTCTTTTCCATTTGTGTCCTCACATTCTTATCTGGGCTGGTCCTCAGAATAAGAAGATCGGGGAATATGGAGGGGGTGGATCATTAAGTCCAATTGCTAAACCTATAAGGGACCTACGATGCAGGGTGTAAGTTTAGCATCCCTAACCAATGGCTGTCCAGCGCCTTCTACCAAAATCTCATCCACAGCAGGAGAACCTACCATCTTCTAGGTAGCCAAGAAGACTCATCTGGTGAACAACCTACAATTTGCTATCTACGGTTTCCAGCCATTCTTTCTAATTATATCCCCTGAAATATCAAGAGAACCAGCCTGCTAATTCTTCTCTGTGGCATCCCTGCAGATATTGGAAGTCCACTACCACACTGTCCCACTACCCTCACCAGAACACAATATTCTGTAGGCTTCAGCCATTCTTCACAAAATGTGATTTCTAGACTACTCATTAAGCCACCCACACTCCTCTGGATGTGCTGCAGGTTTTCAATGTCCTTTTTAAAATGCCGCATTCAGAATAGGATCCTGTTCTTCCAATGACTGAAAAATATATAATCATTACCAAGTTGTGTGGTTGTTGTTGTGTGTCTTCAAGTTGTCCCTAACTTATGGTGACCCTAAGGTGAACTTATCATGGAGTTTTCTTGACATGTTTCTTCAGAGGAGGTTTGCCATTGCTGTCCTCTGAGGCAGAGAGAGTGTGACTTGTTCAAGTTCGCTTAGTAGGTTTACATGGCTGAGCCAAGATTTAAACCCTAGTCTCCAGAGTCATAGTTCAGTGCTCAAACCACTACACCGCAGTGGCTGGGAGGGGGAATTAAATCAAAGATGGGGATCAGGTTTCCAGGGTAGAGGCAGGGAGCTGCACTGAGCCGATTTTCAATCCCTGTCCTTCAGGCTGCACCCACCCATTTCTGCAAAACTGGTCCCTTTTGGTTTTGGGGGAAAAAAATCTGTGGGCCGTTCAAAAGGCTCAGGTCCAGACCCCCCCCCCCAAAAAAAAAGAATCTAAAAATGGGAGATTCGTGATATCTGGGTGCTTCTAGGAGGTGAGTCTTCATTTGAGACTTTTTTTTCAGACAAAGGGGTTCAGGGACCCCTGCAGCACACTGGGTAGACTACATTCAGTTACATGCTATAAAACCTTCGCTCCTTCATTAAACTGATTCCATACCCTATAGCAGACCTCAGAGTAGTAAGTGGAATAGTAGGCCTATGGCTACTGGGGCTGCTTGAACTTCTTTTGGCAATGCAAATGCTGCCAAGGTAAGCAAGATAATGATGCTTCCCAAATGCTAGATGTTGATGTAACAGCTCCTCCTCTCCAAGAAATCTGAGGAAACGCATGGGATAGAGTCAACTCTAAAAGGCCAGCCAAGACTTGATCTCCATCATCTACTGAAACCTTACACTCACACTGACCACTTGATCATCAAACACCATAAAACTAAAATTAAGATTTTAGCATTCACCAGGCCTAAAGAGATTTACTGATGAGTGAAAGCACTGGTAGAAGTATGCTCACCCCTCCCTAATTCCAACATCCCTTCAGCAGCAAACGTCTAGCTAAGCACAAACAAACTCATACCTGGTTGTATGCAGCTAGAACCTTTTTCTGAACGTCAGTTAGTGACCCCAAAGGTTCCAGGTAAGGAAAGCTGTCTTTCAGAGAGAGGGTCACTGAAGAAACATTGTCACTGTTGAGAAGTCGTGGGGACAAGGACAAAATGCACTGCTTCAAGCTGGTGATTGGTGGGAGTCCACAAAGCTCTTTAAGAGACAGAATTGTGTTCTGTTGAGAAAAGAAAAGGGGAAAAACAGCATTAGTTTCCATCTGCTGGAGAGTATCATCCAGGTATATTTTATAAAAATGTGTGTGGATATCAAGGAGGATAGTTAATGAAGGGTAGGTGTAGGGGCTGGAGATCCTGATCAAGGAGCAAAATCCAGTGGCTTAAAGGAACAAACTAAAGGGTTTGTTGTAGGAACTCCATTAATATAAAAGAGATTTGTAGGGTGTTAAACTAACATAGAGGTAAAACTAGGTTTATTTTTGGATGCAGATGAGAGAGAAGGAAGAAGGTGGGAAGAGAAGAAGTGGAAATATCCCTAAGAGTATCAGTTCACATTGGAGAAATCAGGGAGGTGGATGAGGAAACTACAGAACTATTTTAACTCTGTCACTCATGCTCTCTGTAAGACTTTTTAAGCTCTTTAGCGCTAAGCATTGTTGCCTTTCTACCAACAGTCACCTCTTCAGAAGGTAATGGATCTGAGCCTGACTTTGGATACACACATCTGATCTATGAACCAGAAAAAGAAGAAAACTGAGTGAATATGCTGTTGAGGTCAATCCAGTGTTATCTCAATTAACTCTTGGTTTGGACTGACTTATATTTTAATGTGATCTGGATAGATTTAGACTCAACCACTATTGATGGCCTCTCACCATCTGAAATAGCCAGGCAAGTTTCTTATGCAGGTAGCATCACTGTGGTGAAAGACAGTTCTCCATAATGGGAGACATTTTGCAATTCATCCACATCCATGCACACTACTCAGCAACAAGTGTCTCATCTGTGTAGTATCTGAAGTGGACTTGCAAGGCTGGTGTCAGACTGGATGTCAGGGAATGCCTTGGTACACTATCCCTCCCACAAATTTACCATGGGGTAGAGAACAGTGGAGATACAGAGCAACATATTAATTCAGCTTTCCAAAGAGGACCATGCAAGGCATAGATACCACCTTAATTTCTCCAGCATGTCTTTGGGATATTTAAGATTATGGTGGATATAACACTTTCTGTATCAGGGAGGGGGATTTATGAGGCTGCTTCAATATAGACCATAATGTCTCTGGGGATCAGAAGCATTCTGGAGAAATCTAGTGGTGAATACAAGTGTCTTGCCTAATTCAGAATGCCAGGTCACCAAGGATGCCTTCCCTTTTATTCTTTTCTTTTTTTAATAGCAAGTAGGTCTGCAGAAGCAGGAGTAAACCTTGGCATTTGCCCTAAAGGACATCTGAATTCTGCATATACTTAGGCCTCTCCAGAAGAAATGTTATGAATGCATGTTCCTAGACAGCTACAATGTATTGAAAGACTAGGTCCAACTGCTATCACCAGCTAGACTAGACCCATTGACATGACTGCCAAATAGTAAGTTACCTCTTATATAAGAATAATTGATTCAATTGGTCTATACTAGTTGATACTAGATGAATTGAAGTCCCCCAAGGTTCCAGCTAATGAACGTTGTCTAGAGAGCTATCATAGCTGATTTCTCAAAGCATAACTCATTATATATCCTTTTTGTCTTACAATAAGTAATGTATCATTTTATGTGCCTCTGTGTGTAATACAAAACCAGCAAGTTATCTGCCTGATTTGCTTATGTATTACATGTAAATATATAACCACTGTATCTGTTATTTCACTGAAGAGGAAGTGGTGATATGTCCAGCATTTTTAATCAGTTATCTTTAGCCTATATTTGAAGGTGGAAGACTTACCAGCATGCAATCATGAAGGGC
>NC_056522.1:192033960-192088346 GCF_019175285.1 Sceloporus undulatus
ACCACATTTGACTGCACTCCTCTGACCAATACATGCAAATCATTTTTCAAAACTGTTTGGGTTAAGAGTCATGCTAGGTATGTTTTTTCTTCTTCTAGCTCATCAGCAAGGAAAACTGACATATACTGTAGTAAACCCAGTATTTTCCCAATCAGTGGTATAACCCCTCTAGGGAACAATTCCCACCATTTTGACGTGTTATATTTGGATAAGAATATCAGGTATTAATTCTGTTTCACAAACTGAGCCAAGACAGCACTGAAATAGTACAGTGGATATGGACAGGTTGCTTACCTGTAACGGTATTTCTTCGAGTGGTCATCTGCGAATACATACAAATGGGTTGTACTGCGCCTGCGCAGTGCCTTCGGAAACTTCTGGAATCACTAGGCAAAGTACACTTTGCAACATGTTGAAACTTTTTGGCGGTAACCCCGCCCATCCCCTATAAAACCTCCGTTCCCGCTCTTTTCCCCAGTTCCGCAATTTTTCCGCCGCAAAGGCGACAAGAATGAGCCAATGTGAGCAGGACACTGAGGGGAGGATGGGCGGGATTTGTATGTATTCGCAGATGACCACTCGAAGAAATACTGTTACAGGTAAGCAACCTGTCCTTCTTCTTCGTGGTCTCTGCGAATCATACAAATGGGTTGAGACTGGCGAGCTAAGGTCAGTGGAGGCGGGAGTGTCATGACACCTAAAAGATCACCAACACAAATGGTACCAATAAAGACAATTGAGAACCAAATTAGTTGTATGGTTTGTTTATAAACTCTTTGGAAACATATCCCACCTCAAGAGGTAAGCCTCAAGCCTCGAGCTGCCCAGTTTTTGAGTCCAACAGTATGCTATAGTCAATGTAGTCCTGACAACAGAACAGCTCTCCCAAAGGTAGCATCCCTTTTGGCTCTTGTGTCCAACCTATAGTGCTTGATAAAGGTTAAAGGTTGTGACCATACAGCAGCCTTACAGATGTCATCTAAAGGGACCCCGGACAGAAAGGCAGAAGAGGCCGCTACTGCCCTTGTGGTATGGGAGCGAACCCTAGCAGGTAACGGTTTGCCCAAGAGTTCATAGGACAGGGCAATAGTATTGGATACCCACTTCGAGAGTCTTTGGGCCGACACCGGGAGTCCCTTTTTCGGTTCTGAATAGCACTGGAACAGTCTGTCAGAACGGCTGTGTTCCTTAGTCCTATCTAAATAAAAAGCCAGGGCCCTACGAACGTCTAGGGTATGGAGGGTCCTCTCGGTGTCGGTAGTCGGGTTTGGAGCCAAAGTAGGTAAAACAATGTCCTGACACATGTGGAAGGCAGAGACGACCTTGGGCAGAAAGGTAATGTCAGTTCTGAGAACTACCTTGTCCAGGTGGAATCGTAGAAAGGGCTGATCTCGGCGCAAAGCACAAAGTTCACCCGCACGGCGGGCAGAGGTAATAGCCACCAGAAAAACTGTCTTCCATGTCAAGAGTCTAATGTCTGTGGTAGCTAAGGGCTCGAAAGGTTTAGATTGTAGGGCCCCCCAGTACCACGTCGAGGCTCCAGGCTGGGGCCGGCAAGGACACTTGAGGGTGCAAATTATTACATCCCTTTAGGAATCTTTTAATTAGAGGGTCCTTGAAAAACGAAGGCTTGCCTTCGAATTGAAAAAAGGAACAGATAGCCGATAGGTAGCATTTGACGGACGTCAGGCAAAGTCCCGCATCGACTAAAGACATCAGAAATTCCAGGACCTACGGCGTCGTCACCTGTTCTGGTGAGAGATGTCTGTCCGACAGGAACTGAAGAAACTTTTTCCACTTCAGTCCGTAGGACTTTTGGGTCGATGGTTTTTGGGCTGCCAAAATGACTCTCTGAACCGAGGCTGGCAACTGCGCTAGGGACGGATTCTCCAAGCCACCATGCAAATCATTTTTCAAAACTGTTTGGGTTAAGAGTCATGCTAGGTATGTTTTTCTTCTTCTAGCTCATCAGCAAGGAAAACTGACATATACTGTAGTAAACCCAGTATTTTCCCAATCAGTGGTATAACCCCTCTAGGGAACAATTCCCACCATTTTGACGTGTTATATTTGGATAAGAATATCAGGTATTAATTCTGTTTCACAAACTGAGCCAAGACAGCACTGAAATAGTACAGTGGATATCTATATCTGTTCCACCAACATCACCCAGACAGTTGGGTAAAACGGGGCTTTGATAATTATAGGCAATTCTCGTCCCTAATTTAAAAAAGAAAAAAGTGCATGAAAATTGCATAGGATGGGCCTCCAAAATATCAGGTATTCAGGACAAAGGCCACGTTCTACTGTCAACTGTCCTGTTTACATTTTTCTTCCATCACATTAGCCCTGCCTTCTCTGGATGTATAATGATGGGGATTCAGAGCCTGGGTACTCTTAACTCATGCAGAGACAAAACAAACCCTATTCAGTATATTGAGTCCCTTTCTGCATGGACCAAATAAACTGCCCTCCTCGCATCCAACCAATGTCCCAAATCCTGGTTCTGTACAAACAGACCTGACAACATCTGGCATGTTCACCACAAGAACTGAACTATACCCCCATAATATGCATTTTAAAAAGCTATCCGTTGTTCTGCATCTTCCAGAAGGATCTAGAGCCCTTCACTGCAATGCCGGGTGGCTCTTTCAAATGCCTCCTGCTGAGCTGCCTGGTGTGTTTGCCACTGCTGCCAGTCACTCACTCTGAGGTCAAAACAAGTCACCTAGCCCTTGAATGTGTATTCCTGTATGACAGGGGGTTGAATTGGATGGCCTTTGTGGTCTCTTCCAACTCTATGATTCTATGTAATCTGTCACTGGGAGCCTCATTCTGACCCCAGAGCAAAGTGACCTGTGGTAGTGGCAGACACACCAGGTGGTTCAGCAGTACACATGTATGAACAGCCACTCAGCATTAGAATAGAGGACCTTTGTAGTGGAGGAAGGTAAGGGCAACTCTGGGGCCAAGATATCCCAGGCCGCCCTCAAAGTATTTTGGCCAGTGCAGATAGGACCTAAATGTGAAGAGGTGTATATGGGTGTGTGTGTATGCTAAAAAGCATGCTAAAAAAGGAATCAATCATATGCTGATTAATAGGTGGTTCTTTTTAAAGACCCAAATACCATTTTACTTTAAAGATGTTGCTCGTACAGTAGCTAAGGGCCCGAACAGACAGGCCAAAATAAAGCTGATTCGGCTCACTTTGGAGGCATGCTGTTTAAATGACAGACACATCTTAACAGGCCAGAAGCTGTGCCAAAGCCATGCTCCAGTCCTAAGGACTGGACCACAACTTTGGCGCAGTTTCTGGCTTCTTAAGATGTGTCTATCATTTAAACAGCATGCCTCCAAAGTGACCTGAAGCAGCTTTATTTTGGCCTGTCTGTTCAGGCCCTTAGTCTTTTTTTTTAATTTATTTTTTACTCTAAAGTAAGCAGCGGGGGTTGATTGAGACTAGGGCCCCTATGCCTATAATGCATGTCTCCTACAATCTCTTTCCTTTTCCCATGTTAGCTGGCTCAAATATCTGATGGGAAAGCAAAAAGTCACCCACCATGATCTTAACACCTCTTGATAGCTCTTAACACTTCTCACCCTATCAACCAATTACCTCTAGCAACAAGAGTATACCCAGCAATGGATATCCCCTGGTATAAACACTTCTTTCCTCGCTAAGAGCTCTTTTACAATTATAGCACTATGGTTCCAGTTTAACTTCCATGACTGGGTCTTACAGAATCCTGGTATAGACAGTTGGGGGAGGCATACAAAACTGTCTGGCAGAGAAGTGGCCATTCCTAGTATTCCACAGGATACAGCCATGGAAGTTAATGTGGAATCACAGTGCTATAGTTCTACAGTGTGAAAAGAATCCAAGTAGTGAATTTTCGTCAACATAGGGCCTGCAACACACAGTGAGGAATGGCTTTGACATGTCTTGCTCCCCTCCCACCCTTTGTTTGAAGATAATGATTAACAGTGGTTGAAATACACTACATTTTATTTCCTGGTCTCCTGTCATATAGCTTGAATAGCTACTTGCCCAACAGTTGGAGAAAAGACAAAAATAAAAGGCCTCTGTTACCATATGACAATAGAAAAACTGGCCACACCTAATAACATTTTCTTATTTCGCACCCAATCCAAATCCAGAGTGAAACTGACTATATCAGAAATTACTTGTCAACTGGTATGGTCCCTCTGTTTCCTTTTTGGAAATTGGTAAATGAAGAAAATAAAACATAGTCTTCCTCTTGCTAGCTGCCCACTTCTGCAGTCAGAGTCTTCCTGTCCTTCCTTATTTTTGCACAAGCAATCAGCCTGGCAACAACCCTGGATCATTCCAAGGCTGTGTTCAGGGGGAAGTTCACATCCAGGCATTTCACTGGCCCCAGATGAACCCTGAAGTATTTATGTTGATTGGGGAATGGGTGGCCATCCAGAGACTGTTGGACTATACAGTAATTTACATCAGCCCTAACCAGCATATCCAATTGCAGGGATCAAAGGAGTTGTAGTCCAAAATTCTCTGAAGAGTCATGCATTCCTACCCTTGATCTAGGTGAACTCCTAGATACTTATTGGTCTGCTGGTGCTTTCCAATAAGAATTTTACTTATGAAATTGATGTGTCTCAAACATGGGGTTTTATAGACCTCTTCCACATGTAACCCTCCTGTGTTTCTCCAACATTTGTTCTGTCTTTTTCCATACAACAATAAAAAAGATGGAATCGCCTTTGGACTGGTGTACCCGGGAGCAGAACTATTATTATTATCATTATTATTACTACTACTACTACTCCATCTTCAAGACTTACTCCACTGCTCAGAATCTCTGACACTAGCTGGGGAATCATGAGAGTCCAAAAGAGTTGTTTTTTTCCTAATCTCTGGCCAGGTGCCTTTCCTTTCAAATCATTCCTTTGCCAGAACAAGGCAAGTATATTCTCAAGCATATGGAATGAATTATCACAGATTTGAAATGTGATTCCAACTGAACTTTGGGCAATCAAGCAAATATTTAACTTTGTCTTTGTAACCCATCAAACTGAACATAGCCCACCAGCCAGCCAGCCAGCCAGCCAGCCAGGCCACTGATAGCTTAGCCAAAGTCCTTGTGCTTGCTAGCTGCCAGGGCCTGCAAACAGAGGGATGTTGTTAGGTGGCATCAAAGGTCAGTGGACTGTGATCCCTTTAATGGGTTTACATGTTTTATGAGTTTCTTCCAGTTCAACAACAAAATAATTTGTAACAGAACCACTACCCACTATAAGTCTTAATCTCTGTTTCACTCCCTTTAGATGTCACACATCAATTTGCTATTTATTACAACAATTTCAGCAGTTGTGCATTTGGAGACAGCACAACATTCCATGACAGACATTGGGACTGAGAAGGCCACCTAGATGGCATCCATCCAAAATGATATAAACTGGCACAGAACCTGTGTTTTGCTTTATACAATTCTAATCCAAGTAAGCAGAAAATGTATAGAACATCTGTGTTTATGAAGCTGATTCTGTAATTGTGGAAGAAGCAATTCCCCGTCATTTGGCATTCTGAACATTTATTTCTAATATGAGCATTTATTTTGCATGCGGTATAGTCTTTCTTTCTACAAGCAAGTTAGCCAAACATCTCCCAACAGGGACTTGGGGGGAGGGGCAGCCAATATTACAGACTATTAAATCACCTGCTCTCCCCCATCTTCTTACAAACATCAACAGTTTTTTTCCATCTAAATGCACATCTTGCAACTTCTTAAATTTTTGTCATAATTATAATCTGCCTTTAAAGATGGTTTAAAAAGCAAGAGTTCACATTTCTTATTCCTTGCTTACAAATTATGGTGTATACAAAATATGTGACACTTTCTCCTGATAAAAAATGTTCCACCAACACCATGAAATTCACTTGTCTTCATAATATCTTTACATGAAGGAGGACATCACATTCTTTCCAACTCACTGTATGCTTTACAAGGTACTTCCAACTCCCTGTAGAAATGGGACTGGGCTCTCAAAGAAGTTAAGGTTTCATACAAGTTCAACAATGTGATCCTACACCCATCAATCAAGAGATAAGCCCCATTGGGCTCAAATGGGACTTACTCCCAGATACAGAAGAACAAGATTGTAGCCTAAATGGCTACTGTACAAGATTTCATAGAACTAATGATGTCTGCCATTTCATCATTAGGAATGTTCTGCGATAAGTTAACATTTTCTACCATGCAAACACAAAGAAAAGATGCTAGATGCAGTTTTTTTGCTGTGAAGGGACCACAATGGGCCCTAGCATGCATTTGATATTGGGCTGGGTCATCAGGAGTGTGCAACACACATGCCCCTATACACACTGTATATACGAAGTCATGTGTCATCCAATGCATACATACATACATTTCTATGCAGTTTCTTCTGATTCCTGCAATCCTTCCTCCCAGAAAGAGATGAGGGTAGGTGGTAGGGAGAAGGAGCATAGGAATTGAACATATATGTGTACCAATGCATGGTATGACTCACACATGATGATGTACATGCAGTGTGGGCCATGCGTACAACCCCAGTTGCCCCATCACCTGGAGAAGACCATCTTTTTGAAAACTGCATGTACTGGCCCATTGTTCCAGAGAAATCCAGATGAACAAGGGAAGCATGGTGGAAGTTGAGAACTTCCAACTACAAGGGAAGCAAAGGACATCTTAACATTATGCTCAGTTCATTGGCACTTGGGAGACAGGATCTTACAGAATGTTTGCCACAAAGTGAACTACAATATTATTTTACTAATGGGACATTGATCCATTTGTAGGAAATACAAATTACCAAAATATCATTAGCAATTCTACTGAGCTTAACTGTTTGTTAAATCAAATTCTCATATACAAAACAAGAAACCAAAACATTTCATTACCTGCATGTTCTCCCTCATGTCAGTTGCCTCTCTTAATGGATGTACTGCAAGTTTGAAGATGTCATCTATAATCTTAAGGCCAGTGTTCTTCAGCATAGTATAGTCTCTTGTTTTCATCCCTATTCTTGCAGTCAGACCACGCTTTTGGGTCTTCCCTCCTCCACTTCGATTTGTTATGGCAATGTGCACAAAAAGTGTAACATGCTCCATAATGTCTCCCACAAAAGAGCGCAGAGGTATGTGTCGATAGCCTGGCTGTATACACTCTAGGGGGATGGCACATTGACCTATGAACTCATCACCAATATAATCATCATCCAATACAACAAAACGGATCATGGCAAGCTCTGGCAGATTTATCTCAAACTCAAAACTCTCGTCAAAAATGGGGTTGTCACTGTTCTGCTGAACAGTTTTAGTTCTCTGTTCTGTACAGTCTGCAGGAATACCATGTATTTCTAGACAAACGTAAGGATCAATGACATCCCCCTTGGCACAGGCACCTTTGGGCTTTGGAAAGTTCTGGCCACTGATGATTTTGACATGCAGGAGTTGAGGAGAGACCCCTGGGACGATGCCTTTTGTGTTTGCACTGAAGTAAGAAACCTCTTCTCGCATAACAGAAGGTCTAAGGACATAACCACATCCCCCATTCTGTGAAAACCAACCTGTATGTAAATCCATCATGGGTCCTGGAGTTTGATAATTCACTGCTACTATCTGACAGCCACAGTTCCAAAAATCTTGTGGATTTAAGTTACTAGAATCTATTCTCATTGCACTAGGGTATATTCGAGACAGAAATTTCTTATTATAATTTACAAAGTCCTCTGGGCACTCATTTGCAATTCTACTTGCTTCAGCTTCACTGAAAGAGCAGATTTCCCAGTAATTTTGGTTTTTCATGGAGCTCTCAAAATCTGTGAACTGGATAGATTTACATATAGAAACAAGGTCAGAGAGTTCCTTGCATAACCAGGACCTCTTGGGTAACACTGCAGCATCTTCAGACATTTTTCGAGATACTTCAGCTTCTTCATCTTCATCAGTGACCTCTCCCTCTAATAAATCCTCATCAGAAGGCAGTTTCTTCCCTTTGACAATAATCCTCTTTTTTAGTTTTTCTGGAGATGGGAGGTAAGTTTCCGATGGGAGTGGTGTGTCAATGTACAACTTGGTACCAAAAGTCTTCTTCATTTGTTTAACCATGACTTTCTGCTGTTGTATGGAGCAGTGATTTTCCAAACAGAGAATAAGAGGATACTCTGAAGAAAGAAAGGCTAATTTATTGATCACATCAATGACACTTTGAAATGACAGAGGTGATGTCATGCTGTTACGGTTACAGATTATGGGCTCATTATTAGGTCCATCACAAACATCAAGTTCAATACTTCTACAGCTCATCTTCAGTGCTCTGACATAACCATTGAGATCTGCTGGCCCTCGGACCTGGTCTTCTATCAGGTAGGTATTGTGAGATGAATTGATATAATAATGTGATAAAGGCTGGGTCATATCTTGGACAACCTTTTTATGTGTGGGGTCAAAAATTTCACATTCTGGGGACAACAAATATTGAGTAAATCCATCAATTGCAAGAAAACCCTTCAACTGCCCTTCCTCTGAAAATTCATATCTATGAATAATATCAAGACACATTTCTTCAGTTATATTAGTGAACCCTTGCTCAGCTTCTAAAAAAAGCATGAGGTCATTGGCATCTAAATATTCTTTGTTTTTGGATATCTGCACCAGCAAAAAATAAACTTCAGGTCTAGTGCAAAGTTCAGTGTATGCTTCACAAAACTCCTCTTTTGTTACACGAGTTGTTAGTTTCTCTTTGCTCTTCTGGATTTCCTTAAATTTTAACCTGATTTTAGACTCCTTTAAGGCAGGGTTCAGCTGTTTTATTAATTCTACAGCTGTATCTTCCAACATGATCCCATTGCCATCAACATCTGCAGCTTCAAACACAGATCTAAGCCACACAAAACGTGGAGTATTCTGACTACCTTCTATCAAATCCAGACACTGCTTGCTACGGGAAACCAGATACCTTAAACCTGACACCCAAATGTTGGCCACATCTGCTGAATTGGCAACTAAGTCCAGAGAGTCATAATTCTCCCCGTGAATTATGGAGAAGGCACAGTCTTCAGAAATCTGATCTGCAAGACCATTGTTTCTGAATGTTTCAGTGTTTTTACCCAATCGGATTTCTTTTACAGCAGAAATATCAAGTTTAGCCTTGTCAGGATCCTTTTTCGATGGCTCCCAACGAAGTGCTTGCAGTTCAGGGTCAAGAGTAAAAAATCGATTATAAATACGGGAATTCGGCCGGACTTTTTTTAGTTCACAGCCAGCTTGCATGAAGCTGATGCAGTCACTTGCGCTACTTATTTTCTTTTCTGATGGTGTGCTGCTGAAGGACACCGTTTTCTTCCGTCCACATTTTTGGTTTGCAGGGTCCTATAAAACAATTAAACATGTATATATTAATGCCTTCTGATCAAGTGTAAAGCATAGAAAGAATATATAAAGCATAAATATAATTACTATATTGAGCCATTAGACTCCATACAGAGATAATACAGAGTCTAGAGATTCCTTGAAGATTAACAAGGTTATCACTGGCTAATTGTAGCACAACCTTTTATAGCTCTGCTACATTAGATGCATCTTGCATACCATTAAGTTTATTGAATCACAATGAAATAAAAGGGACTCATATGCTTACTTAACTATGTGCATAATGGTAACCAGTAACCAAACGGTCCATAGCAGCAGGGTGAACCAAAAGTGATGCAAACTGAGCTAATTTTTATATAACTAAACATTGACCCCCAACTCAATTTTATTCTGAGTCATAAAGTAGAGACAACACAAATTTCTACAAAACCACAAATACTATCTACAAACTGAAGTTAACTTATTGGTTGAGATACATCTATTCCTAATTTTATAGCTCTACAAAACCCCATCTTTCAGAACAGAGTTTGTCAGTTTACAGTGGTTGACTGGCTGTGTTGGTCCATCAAGAACATGGGCAGCATTGGCAGAAGTTATATTGCCTTGTTGTACAGTTCCCCACATCTCCCAAACATGGTCTAGCAGATTAAAGGGCCATCTTAAAAAGTTCTGGTGGGTACATGAAAGATGAGAGCTGGAGAAGAAGGGAAAATCTTAATGTACAGACAAACTAGTCCTTGCATAACACTGACTGGAACTCAAAATGTCAGAACCACAGTTCTTACCAGGGATGGGAAAGCATCTCATAGTGCAATCCTAGACGCTGTCTATTCATTACTAAGTCCTACTGGAGCTTAATGCCCAATTAGGTGTAAACAGGATGACCCCTTTAAAAAGAGAAAAACAATTTCTAGAAGAAATACTATTTGAAATGCTCTTAAAGTGATAAAAATGAAACCAAGATTAAGAGTGCCCTGTTATCCCTTTAAAACCCAGAACTGCAAGATTCAACCACTACCAGCAGATTTCTCCTACTCTGGAAGTCATAGGCAGCCTGAGCCACCCAGAAGGAGAGTTCCACCGCAGAGAAGGCCCTTCAACAACAAATAGCAATAGCAGTTTCATTTATATACCGCTTCATACTACACTGAGCAATCACTAAGCCGTTTACAACTGTAAGCTAATTGCCCCCATCAAGCTGGGTACTCATTTTATCCCTTACTCATTCTTCAAGTGATGCAACCAAGTTTTGCTTTTATGAACTTGAATTTGATAAACCAGGTAATTTCTCTCCTCCCTTCCTACTGGCAGACTATGAACATTCTTATTTCTGTCTGTGTAATCTAATGACTGAAGACAGGATCTTTGTCAGCACTGAGGAACAAATGATGGTGTGCTGTCAGCATCCCTGCAACTGAGAAACCCAACAGAGCATGAGATCAATACAAGGTTTAAGGAAAATATATTCATTAAGATAATGAGACATCCATTTACAAGGTTAAAATGGGGAAAATGTGCAGAGAGGTGAATAAATTATGTTTATGTTAAATGCCCTACTTTCTGACAAACACTAGGGTCACTGGTACTACAGACAAGGTTTTCCCAGTTATGACCCCCACACCTGTTGGAACACCCTTTTTAAAATGCTGAAGACACTTTTATTCCAGTCTGCATTTGGTATTTTGAAAACCTTAGCTGCTGTGGCATGTGTATCTGTTTTAAAATCCTGATTATATTTTCAAGTTTTGCAAGCCATTCCAGTGAATCTGGAAATGCAGGTCAAAATTCTTGGAATCAACTAAATAATTTACTTTAATGCTGCTGCTGCTGCTAAGCAGGTCTAAAGCTTCGACTTAGATTGACAGTTATATTTAAAACAGATCCAATGGAATCAATGAGGCTTAAGCGAGACAACAGCTGGATTCAACATCCGAAATACTGCATGGATGTGAGATAGCCTGAGATTTCAGTTCAAGATTTAGGAATGCATCTCCCAATTAATACCATTACCTAAAGGTAACCTGAACTGTTAAAAAATCTTCACTGTCATTTGTACCTGGTGAACATTTGTTCTAAAGCTGCCCTGCCCCTCATAATAAGAACAGACATTTATCTAACCCTAAATGGTTCATATAGTGGTTTGAGTACTGGGCTATGTCTCTGGAGACCAGGACTCCAATCCCAGCTTGGCTATGTAAACCCACTGGGTGACTTTGAGCAAATCACACACTCTCAGCTTCAGATGACGGCAATGGCAAATCCCTCTTGAAGAAACTTGCCAAGAAATTCTCGTGCTAGTTTCACCTTAGGGTCACCATAAGTCGGAAATTAGCTGAAGGCACACAACAACAACAATGACAACAACAACAACAGATGGTCTTTCTCAAAGTAGTCCTTAAATTAAAAGGCCCATGTAAAAGTACTGCTCATTGTACAATAAAATGGAAAATCAATCCACATGTAAAATCACTTTGGTCCAAGAAACTGTCCAGTTCCCAAACTGTAATGTAGATTAAATGAGTACATGAATCAGTGCATGTACAAACAGTAGTTTGTACATAGTGACCACATAAGAAGAGTGTTTTGCATACAACGTCCATAACCAAATGTCATTTGCACAAAAGCATTGAGCAGCATTTAAGGTTATGGTGAAATAACCAGTCAAGCTGATTGCACTCCATTTTAGAACATCCATTCATTCCTTAAAAGTAAGAAGTCTGTATTTCAGAATGATCGAGAGATGAAGAACCATTAAAGCAAAAAGATGTGGAGGAAAAAAGTTATTTCTCCTTCCTATCCCAAATTAAAATCCTGCCCTAACTCATATATTTAACAAGGGGAGTGGAGAAAACATCCCACATGTTTTGAACATCATGAGAAGAATGCAGGTTAGGAATTTCGTCAGCAAAGGCTCTATCAAAGCACAGAGAACTAACCAATAAGGTACAAATAAGCATATACAGCTATCAACAGAAGACGAAAGAAATTGTCACTGCATACAAAGTGGGATATAAAAACTAGGTGGGACAAAGCAGGGGCAATAAT
Organism: Sceloporus undulatus; assembly: GCF_019175285.1. Lineage (NCBI taxonomy): Eukaryota > Metazoa > Chordata > Lepidosauria > Squamata > Phrynosomatidae > Sceloporus > Sceloporus undulatus. The sequence continues at coordinate 192,046,400 of NC_056522.1, forward strand.
TGTAGACACTGTTCAACTGTATTCAAATGCATATTTCCAGCATTCCTCACCAGTTGCTGTATTGACTAAAGCTGGTGGGAGAGGCAGTCCAACAACACCTGAATGGGTAGACCAGTGATGGTGAACCTATGGCACGCATGCCAGAGGTGGCACTCAGAGCCCTCTCTGTGGGCACATGTGTCATCGCCCCAGCATAGAGTTTGCCAGAGTTTGTTACTAGAAAGCCAGAGGGACATGGAACTTTATTATTATTATTATTATTATTAACCTTTATTTATAAAGCGCTGTAAGTTTACAATAAATAAGTGGGTTTGGGGTTGCAGTTTGGGCACTCGGCCTCTAAAAGGTTCACCATCACTGGGGTAGACTATTCATACTCTAGAGACAGAGTATGGTGAGGCAGAAAAGAACAAAAGAGCACAAGAAATCATACATTACCATGGAGAAATCCAAAGGACAAAGGACATGTACTTCCAAACTCAAACTTTTCTTTCCACCCATGCTCTTCCCCATAACTCAAAACCACTGGTTTCCAAGCCTGGGTGAACAGATGTTGTCAGATGTCACTCCTAGAAACCTCCATCAGTTGGACTAGTGAAATTCTCTGAGTTGCAAGCCAAAAGCATCTGAAGATTCAAAGTTGGCACCCACCCTCCTTAATTCAAATATACATTATTATTTCCCACCAAAATTGCTTTCCCCCCACATCACCTCCTTTAGTGATGGACTGCCTTCAGATGTAGTGGGAACAGTTAAAAATTGTGATGGACCCGACATTTAGCACCTTAGAGCATGTTTCCCTGGGCAACCCAGGTAGGCAAAATGGCAGCTCTTTCTTGCATTCCAATGGCTCCACCAATCAGATTTTAAAGCCAGCCAGCCAATCAACTGCAAAAAGAACACCCCTATTCAGTTCAAATCTGATGAATTCATGGCTGCATCTTTAACAGCAACAACTATATTAAAATATTTACAGCCTGCCTACTAGTCTACAATATTCAACAGGGTGGCAGGAACTAAACAGTCAATTCCAAATTAAAAGCAGAATTGTATTTTAAGACGAAAGCCCATCAAATTCTGGCCCAGAAGATACTGAGATGAAATTATAACAACCAGGTTACTGGAAGTTTTCCCACTTTTCTTGCCTTTTCATTGGGCTTTTAGTTCTGGATCCCAGACTTTCTCTGAATAGATACTTGTCTGACTTTGAATGGAACTTGGTCTTTGAGGGAGAAACATGAAATTTTAAGTATTTGGCTAGATGTTTTAAGCTAAGGGATCTGTGGTTAAATTGATCCCCAAGGTGAAGAGTGCATTAACTGACAAATCATCACATCCAAGCCTCTCATGATATCTAGCAGTCCCTGCTGGGATGAATATGGTAGATGCCCATTAGTTTAAAAAATAAAGGCAAGACTAGCTGCAGGTCAGACATCTGCTTTTTGCCTTAGGCGAAACACACAGCTGTTAGGCAATACAAAGAAACGGTAATAATACAACAATATTCAGATTTTCCCTGTTCCCCAACAATTTTTTAGCATTTTAGCCCACTGAGGGATCTTGGAGAACTCAAAAGCTTGCACTCCATTGTGGAACTGTACTTTGTGCTAACCTAAATATTGCCTGTCTGTGGGTTTGGAAGTTCTAATTTGATGAATTCCTGGGTCTTATGATCCTCCCTGCCATCCATTCTTGTTTCTGACAGGTGTGGCTTTCATCTCAAAATACTTCTTCTCATTTTCAGCTTGTAATCAAGCCCAAGGAGAACCATGCAAGACATTCTATATAGAAGGAGAGCTTCTATTTTGGTACAAAACCCCTATCTATAATATTAAAGCCTGGGTATTTGCATATCATTTTTGGAGTTTTACTTTATTTGTTTATTTTTAATTTTGTCCCAGCAGACTGAAGCCTTTGATTTAACCTGGCTCTTCTGCAGTCTCTGTTTGTAATACGGCATCATCCTCAGACATTGAAATGGATTTCGATATGTTCCTGTATAAAATTCTTTATTTTAAATATTAACACCACCTCAGTCTTCACACCTGCTTTAGGAGGGAAATAAATTATGTATCTAGTTTACTAACAACACTAAAATATTAGAATACTATATTGTGTGTGAAAACAATATTTGCAAATATATAATGGGTGTTCACACAACACAATGACCTGGTATATTCAAGCCAGTCTGCTAACATACGTGCAGGTTGTTTCTATGTATACTGATATAACTACTCACATGTACATGTATTCTTATGATGTTTCTGGATTACCACTAGCTCTGTCAATCCTTACTTAAGTGGGTTTAAAAGTGGCAGCTGTTACCTTCCTCTCTGTACTGTTCAACATCAATACATATCCATTGAGTGGATGTACAGACACTTTTATATGTAATTAATTTAATTGAATATAATTAATATAATACATCATTATATATACACACTCATATACACATGTTGAACAACAAATCTAGAGATGAGGGTTATATTCCCCACTCAGCTATGAAACCCACAGGGTGATCTTGGGATAGTCACATTCTCTCAGCCTCAAGGACAGCAATGATAAATCTCCTGTGAACAAATCATGTCAGGAAAACCCCATGATAAATTTGTCTTAGTGTTGCCATAAGTCAGACATGACTTGAAGCTATAATGTAATAAATTCAATTTAACATAAGGAAGAACAGTTTTGGGCATGCAGACTGAAAACTCACAACACATGGTCTCAACATAGAGGATATTACCATTATTCACTAAGAATGATGATTACAGAATATTCTATACTACCACATACGGTGCAGCTCAGTTTCATATTCGGCCATTGAAGAAGACAAATATGTTTTCCCCTTGATATACATTTTTAAGTTCTGTTTGTTAATTACTTCAATAAATATAATTAATTAATTTACATCCTGCCTTTTTACTTATACAAGGCAGCTTACAAGCATTTAAAAAATAGGGAACCATTTTTTAAAAATCATAGGAAATTTTTTAAAAATTAAATCATTTTTTTAAAAAAACATGAAGTTTGAACAATATAATACAAACTGAAACGTCTTTTTAAAAAAACAGAGAGAGAGATAAAAACACAACTGCATTAAAAGCTATTTCTGCCACATAAACGGCAGAAATGACCAAATGCATCTAAGGAAGTAGACTGAAGTCTACGAAAGCTCATGCTGCTAATTTCTTTCTTTTGGTTATTCTCAAAGGTGCTACAAGATCTCTCTCCGTACTGATTCTATAGACTAACACAGCTATATCTTTGAATTCTGCCTCATAAATTGTAAGCCAAAGGCCTGCCTTAATAAAAAGGGCTTGGCCTGCCAGTGAAAGGAAAGGAGAGAGGGGGGCAAGTGAACCTTCTAGGGAAAGGAATTCCTCAAAATCCTCAAGTTTTTTGGCTTTGATAGCCAGCTTGGTTTTTGTTTTGTTTTTTTGTGCTTGGTTTGGTTTGTTCTTGGTTTGGTTTGTTCTAGGTTTGGGGCTTGGGGTTAGGGTATAGATTTTTTGTTTTGTTTTGTGTTTATTTTTCATTGGAGCCCCGGATGGTCCTGGGCCAAAAAGCAATTGCTATTGCCCATCATGTCTTAAATAGTGGAGCCACTGTCAACCTGCTTTCCTCCCATTCCCCCAAGTGCTTCTTGATGCACAAGCACTGCACTCCATAGAAGAACACTCTTTGAACCACCCCGCACAGTGACAAGAGACACAAAGAAAGTAAAACCAGAGTCACTAAAGAGTTTGGAAATAAATGATAGATCTTTAAGGTTCTAATACTTAAAGGTCTCTTATTATACTATTAATACAGTGAATAGAAAACCTGTAATGGCAGGTAAATTTACTTCATACATCTATCTATTGTCACTCTTTCTATGATCATTAAGATATAATAAGCAGAAAGCCAATTATGCCAGCACATTAGGTCAACCTTGCTATTATTCCTCTAACACTTTTTGTTCCCAAATTGTCATGTTATAATTTATGGCAAAGCTCGTGTGCCAAGCACAAATGAATGCAGCTAATTATAATGGTGGCCCTTGATGATCCTTTCCGCATATTATTTAAATGCAAAACCTTGAAGAATTTGTGCTGCTTTCATGCATTTTCAAAAGCAGAACATAATGAATTAAAGACATTTTGCTTCTGAGTTTATATTGTTTTATAACCAGAAAGGAACCTGCCCCTTTAAGTCTGATTACAACAAGGCTGGGAAACCAGTAACTATCCAAATGTTGCAGAATAGTAAGACCCATCACCCCCGGCCAGCATAGCCAATGATGAGGGAAGACAGGAGTGCCAGCCCAATGATATCATAGAGCCATGGTACCTATCCCCCAAACATGACAGGTTCTCTTAACAAATCACACTACTACAACAGGTCCTTGCTATCCTCTGGGGTTTGGTTCTAGAAACATCTGTGGATACCTAAATCCGTGGATGCTGAAGTCCCATTAAATACAATGGTATAATAAAATGGCATCCCTTACATAGAATGGCAAAATCAAAGTTTGCTTTTTGGAATTTATATCTTTTTTAATATTTCAAGCTGTGGATTCTCTGTCTTTCTCTTGCTCACATTTACACACATACACATACCTCACAACATCCCACAATTTGCAGGTTAGTCATCTACATTTTTAAATTCCTAAAAGTTAGTCCTAGCTAATCCCAAACTGCTACATGGTCACCTCACACTACAGAACAGAGTGAACTAATGACCCATTTAATACAACAAATGGATTTGAAAGTCAGTGGCTACAATAAAGGAATCTGCCTAGGATTCATATATGGCCACTGGGGATTTACAATGGATTTCCCCTGCCAGTAAAGCCACTATTTGCAATGGAGTCACTAGGGTTGGTGTCACCTGGTGCATCAATGTATGGTGTCACCCCTATTCCTATCCCATACCATACAGAATTCTTAGTAATTTTTGTACTAATTTTACTCATAAATCATAATTCCCTTATATCACTGAATATAATGGCAATAGTTGTGATATGAACCACTTGCAAAATTAAAATTGTACCTTTAAATTACAATATCAAACACACAGCCTACATGTTATTTAAAGGTACATCGTTTAATGTAGTTAAAGTGAAAATTTGGTAATACGGGTGAAGTTTTTAAAGAAAATTTTAAAAGGATAAAAGAGTTTTAAATGTTTTTTTAATTAAAATTAAAATTTAAAATGTAATTTTTTAAAAAATCTGGGGCCTCTCCTTTCTCTTCTCACTGAGCCTTATCCAACTCACACCATCTCTTAGGTGTTTTAAAGGGACGCAGGTGAACACCACAGCCCATTTCTGCCAAAAAGCAAATGTTTGGGGACCAGTGATATCACTCCCCCATTCGGTGTCAGCTAGTGTGATCTGCACCCCTAGCCCATCTCCTAGTGATGCCCCTGACCATTTACATTCAAGGCACTGTTACCACTGAGTCACAATGGCTGTCAATTAATTTTAAAGAGTAGGCCTGACTCTTTATAGTGGTCAGAGACAACCTTGGTTCAGGGTGAAAAATTATTGGCTTACAAAGAAGTCGACAAAATATAGTTTTCAATATGTTTCATGGCTGGCTCATTTAGTTAGGGGACTCATAGAGATTATCAAAGATGTCAGCAGAAAAGACATCAGTCACACAGCATACATGAGTCACAATCTCGTCAATGAAACCCTAGTGCACTGTATTAAAGTCTTTAAAGCAAATTTGATTGGGACCTCTCTACAACTAATAGAAGTAATTCACTGGAATTAATGTCTATTCGCTCATCACTCTATGTTATCTAACACTGTTATGTCTAACTGAGCAAGCCAATAATTGCATCACTGCCTCTCACCATATTGGATCTAAATAATCCTTTTCAAATTAAACCTTTCCATTTTGGCATATCACAGAATCAGACAAGTGGGTCCCACTGCAAACAGTGAAAGTGTGAAGTTCTGTGTTTGATGTGTTCATTTCATTCTTCCTCTCATCACACAGTTTTCCCTTCCTTTCTATCTTCCATCAACGTTCAGTTAACATTCCATGGCCACTATCTGGACTAGGTAGTGTTGATAATATGTAGTGATTTCTTTTTTAAAAAATCAGATTTAAAAAAATAAATTTGGGTTTTTAATTTTGAATTGGATTTTCTTTATTTAAATCAGATTCCATTTTTCTTAAAACAATTGGCAAAAAGGAGGCCTAAATAAAAGATAAAATATATTATCACAAATTCAAATTTTGCAACTTTTGCTTTTATTTAATGAATACATTCATAGCATTTTGTGGAAATTAGGAATGAAAAAAAATTATAAAATATTTCAGAAATTGTTGAAAAACATGATTTTTTTAATGTTGAAAAGAATCCTGGACTGATGAGAACCTTCACAGTTTTGGACTTAATTCTGTATAAAATTCATGCCTTGTTGTTTTATACAGAAGACAACATTTTATGTTCCTGCCCAGAAAATGCTATTTCCTGATTAGAAAATGCTGTGTTTGGATATTTATTCTGCACAAAATTCACACATGGTTGATTTGAGTACACAATAAGATTTTATGCATAAAAAACAGTGTTTCCTGTGCAAATATTTCTGTGTTTCCTGTGGGGGGGGTGGGGGGAAAAACACCAAGTGGAACTTTTGTGCAGAGTGAGTCCCAAATTTTAAATATACTTTGAAACTGCATGGTTGTCAATGGCGTGGGACAGACCATCCAAAAAGGCCAGTCTCCTGGCACCCTGGTTTGCTGCTTTGAAGGAGCTGCAGCGGACAAACTGCATGGCTCCCCCGCACAGCAAAAGAACCCGCAAATACGGGTTCTTTTTGCGGCGCAATTGTGACACCGCAGTGCACCAATGGTGCACTCGTGGCATCACAGTGATGCCGGGACGTGCACACGCTAGACGTCTGTCAAGTCAAAATGGTGGCGCCCATGTGTACAGGGTGCCGCCATTTTGACGCCCTCATCACGTGCATCTGAAAACGCCATCCCTCGCATGTCATAACAGCGCCCCATAGGGCCCATCTGTAAAGCACCAAAGTCTTTCCTCCAGCAAGAAGAAAACTGTTAAAATTACTTGTTGCTTCCTTTGAGAAGAAACTTGGTGAAGAAGTATATCCCCTCTGGAGATATTACAATTCAAAATAATGTCTATTTTTTTAATGGAACCTACATTTCTGACTAGATATTAAGATTATATTAAATGATAATGTACCTCTGCTAAAAATGATAATAATTTTCCTCACTGGTATCTTGTTAAAATTAAGTCCTTCAGAGAAGTGATTTCAAAGATTATTTAAACAAATTTGATTTAAATCAGGTCAACCATATGACTAGGCCATGCTAGGTGGTTTTTATCACCCTTTTGGGGTTATTTTTCTCGAGATTTTCTGCTATTTTTGACAAACTTCAGATTTCTCTCAAGTCTGCTGATACCACCCTTTTGCCTGCAGGTGAAAGTTACATAAGGAAGTTACAAAAGGAAGAACAGTCATGCCTCCAAGGGGGTGATTTGAAGCCAGATCCCATGATACAGCTCCCTCTTACTCAAGAGTCTACTTCATGCATCCCAAGGTTAGCACAAGGGAACAGATGTTCATTAGAGTCTGTAGCGCAGCCATTAAATTAAGACACTGGAGAGACAAAAATGCTAATTAATTGCTGAAAATATTTGTGCCAGATGAAAGGGGGGGGGGGTCCTTCATGAAAAGGTGAGAAATTTCTGAGAGGGGGTGAGAAAATCAAATTTTAGGAGTGAGTGGTGGATGTCTGAGGGAATATGAATAACGTTGGTGTGTGACAGCCAGGGAATGAGAGTTGAGTCTATCAAGAAATGCATCCACACTGCAGAAATCATGTAGTCTTACACCACTTTAACTGCCATGGCTCCACACTATGGAATTCTGTAATTTGTAGATTGTCATGGCACCTGAGCTCCCTGACAGAGAGGGCTAAATATCTCATAAATCTACAAATCCCAATATTCCATACCTTTGAGCCATGGTAGTTTAAGTGGTGTGAAATTCCATTAATTCTGCAGTGTAGATGCAGCCAAGGATAACCAGACTTAGGTGGAGGAGTTAATCAGGGTTGGAGATGAGTTAGTGTCAGAATCAGTGTTAGCATGTGGGAAAGAGAGAGAGTAGCAGAGAAATGTGAGTTTGAGTTGTGTTAAGCTTTAGATGTTTAAAAAGTAATATTTGCTGTGATGTTCAATTTCTGATATGTAAATCTTTTTTTATATAATACACTTGAGCCTCGGGGACTGTTACATATGCAGTATTAGTGGGAAAACCTCATGATGGCAGTGGAGGGAAACATCACAACTGGTAGCCATAGCACTGGGACAGGAAGAGGTCCTCGCATTGTTAACAGAGGTGGGGATAAAGAAAAGACTTCATAATTGGTGACAGTGGTGAAATTAGTGGAAGACCCACCAAAGGTTGTCTCTCCAGCTCAACTACGTGGCCTGTGGAGGTAGAGAAGAACAGGTATGCACAACTCCATCATGCCTAGGCCCAGCAACTGATGAAAGGCCTTCCCTCCATCACAAACATCAGTGCTGTAACAACAACTTATTAGAACTTTTTTTCATTAGATGTGCCAGGAAATAAATACCATGTGTGGTTACTCAGAAGTAATCCCTAGTAAACTGAATAGGATTTTCTCCCAAGTAAACATGGGCGGGTTACAGATGGCCCTCTAGGGGCCGTTTTCCCGCCGCCGCCATTCGCTGCAGAGGGAAGCCCCAGCGGCCAGACCACGAGGCTTCCCTCCGCAGCGAAAAAGGAGCGACGAAATGGCACTCCTTTTCAAAACGTGGAAGTGGCGTCGCGAGAGGCGGAGCGCGCCCTCGCAGCATCACTTCCGCCGTGACACGTCTGGACGCACAGCGTCCAAGACGTCAAAATGGTGGCGCCCATGTGGATGGGCGCTGCCATTTACGACGCGCTACGCGCGTGTTGGCACCAGGACAGGTTAGGAAGGGGCAACTCTTCCTAACCCTAGGCCGCCCCTTCGTAACCCTAGCACGCACAGAGTGCGTCGGAAGTGGCGGTGTGTAACCCGCCTTGGAAAGGACTGAAACCTTACAGCAGAATTAACCCTGTATGTTATTCATCTTCCCTACCCCATCCAATTATTGGCAGATAAGTGCCAGTCCTCAGTGAATCAGCCCTGTTAATCTCAAATCCTCATCATGTGACACATGATGTTTTTGATACTGTTATGAGTGTCTGTGCATGTGCACATTTGATTTGGCTCTGATGATAAAATGGATGCCTCTGTAACAAGTACCATGGTCACTGCTCAATTCTATAACAAAGGATCCATACAAAAAGTGACAGAATAATATTTTAACTGAATGCAGAATGAAAAATGAGATGCGAAAGACAATGAGTTAACATCTGGAGTCCAAGCCTTTCTGTATCCAGTGATATCACTTCTAGTGAGAGAAGAGGCTGGTATCCCATGGTTCAAGAAATGAAATTTCTCAGTACAACCAGGTCAGATTATTGTAACTTGCTTCTCTTTCTGGCTTTTTGAGCTGATTCTTCATTTAAGTTATTTATTATCCAGCTATTCTACTGGCTGCCAGCACTGTCCCAAGACCGCTGCTATTATAAAACAAGATGACCGCTTTTAATCAAATTACCTTGGTCTTAACCATATGCCTTGGGGGATATATGGTATTGATCTGTGTGGGAAGGGGATACTTTTGCTAGGAACCAGGTTTTTCTCCAGTCATAGTATTGCACTCCAAATGACACTGGAGCTTCCTTTATCCTTCACCAACAGATCCAATCTGGGGTACATTTCAAACAAGAGAAATTCCACAAGCACTTCTAGAATATACAATTTAAAATCTTTTTTAAAAACTAATGCGACAGTTCTCAGAGGTGTTCTACTCCTTTTATTAGATTGGTGGAAGCAATGGATTCAATACCCCTTTAAAAGGTTACCTTATGTAACCCAGGAGGTAGTGACACTTTTCTGTAAGTGGCTCCTGTGTGGTTGGGCTAACGTTAATTTGCCTAAGGATACAGGGGCTCTCTGTAATAATCTCAGCAGTGGAACTGACAACCTATCAAGACCAGAGACTCCACATTCATGTAGTTGAGTCATTTAAATGCTTATCCAGCTTCCTAGAGCACATTCAAATTAAAATGACTGTGGTGGAGATGTGACTACTCAGCACACTGGGTCTGGTGATAAACGAGTTAAGTGCCTGCCTTTTTTGCTGTTCTCACAGCTTCTAGGATAGAAGGATGGGCTTTCACTTACATATTAAATTTTTCTTTGTTCAGAGCTGTGCTACCTTGGGCTTGTGGCATCTTGGTCTCACACAAGCTATAAATGTGCTTTATTCTACCCTGGACAATATGCCAATCTGTGAGGTGGCTCGGATGCGCTTGGAGACCTACTCTGTCACCAGGAGTGAGGAGGAGCCTGGCTTCCTATCTGCTGAAGGACTTTAAAGCTTTTCTCTGCCCAAAACACCTGTTCCATGATTCACCAATAACGTTTATTTTGCACCAATGATATGTGCTAGTTTTGGCACGAAATAAATCTTTTGAGAAGTTTAGGATCAGATCCAGTTCCAGGTCAGAACACAGGTGAACCTCCAAGACACATCAGAAAAAAAAAGGAAAGTTTGGAGCACCTGGGGATGTTGGAAGGCTTTCCAGAACACTACAGGATCAGAAATATAATGGAGAGGGGAAAACAGAAGAAAGGAATACCATGAGTGTTCAGCCATGAGCTTTTCATCATAAGAGGAGGAAATTCTTTCCTCACAATGGTCAGCCTGAGAAAAAAGAGAATCTGTTACATGAAAATGGATGATACACCATCAGTCTAAACCTGAGCATGTTCTCCATTACACATTTCAGTGGGAGTAAAGATTGTAGCAGCTTGGGTAGAGGGAGGGGCTGTTTTCACCCTCCTGTTTGTATAATCATTGCATAAATACTATTGAAGGGAGAGAGAGGAAAGAAAACCAATACAGTACAAGCCTTCTTAAAAATAATCCTTGGGGGAGAACACTAATTTGCTCTGATAAAATGTGTTTTTGACAATTTTCTAAAATTTGCCTAAGGGAACATACAAACACAGCGGTGACATAAGAGTCTCTGAAAACTCTTCTACAGAAAACAATTTTATCTAGTGTTTGCTTTTTCATACTTTGTAGCAGCCTAATCGTTTTGATAAGAATCTTCTAGTCAGAAGAACACTAGAATGAAACAGGGGGGTTGTGTAATAGAAGGACAAACTAAGCGTCCTGGGTATACCACTATGGTTCCAATGAAAAGGTAAATACCACGATTTTTCCTCTTTTCCACTCCAACGTGAATTAATTAACTAGCTGTGGCAGGAGCAAGAGCTGAGATACATTCAGGCAGGAGAACAATAACAGAATATTTGTGCCACATGATTTTCCATTGAGATGGTGCTAACAATATCCAGAATATGCTCTTCTTAATTTACTTTCCCATAGAAATCAGATTCCCTGAACATTTGGCTATTCTAAACTCACTGTGATATTCAGTGTGTTATTTCCTTTTACCAGTCTAAGGAAGTACCAAAATGGGTTACCTGGTTCTCAGTTCACTGGCAACTGTTCCCAGCTAGATAATGTTCTACTTTGAGATGAAAGGCACCTGAATCCATTTGAAGGAATGCAATTCAGCAAGTTGGATAGCTCCTTTAAAAATCAGATGAAAATCTGGAGCAAATTAATCACTCCATGGGCCCTGGAGCCACCAGACCCCACAGCTGGTATGTTCTTCACTTCAAGCAAAAGTTCATTGGTGGTACAATTCCTCGGCTTCCACTGAAAAGGCATTACCAATTGATTATATCTTCTGTCATTCTAACATTCTCTAACATTCTCATCTGATGTGGGGAACCATCCATTTTTTGCCAATACACCAAGGGCATTGTTTCTTGGAAGCTCATCAGGGACTGGAAGCCAATAGCATGGGAACTGGTACTGGTCAATGGACCTTCTGCATGATTCTATGATCAATTTTTGTCAGGTGTTGATCACAGAGTTGCACTGGAAGACCTGGTGATTCCAAGAGGTGTTTCTTAGGTAAGAAGAAGTTTTTTGTTTTTGTTTTTTAATTTGTGGTTTTTCCACATTTGCAGGGGTCCTTCCCTCCTAACCCTAGCAAATGTGCAAGGACCTCTGTATTTATAAAGAAACTCATATATTAAAGATCTGGCAGAAAGCTCTTTAAGGTAAATCAAATCCAGGTAAGTGCTACACCTTGGAACAACTAGGTCAAAGGACCAGTCCTTTGGGTATGTGTTATGTCACTGTATTTGGTAATATAGATTTTACAGCTTCAGTCTAAGCCATTTTATTTGCAAATTAGTCAAGGTAAACTCAAAATGATATGTGCCTTACCTTCCTAGTAACTGAGCTGAACAACATTCTTCTGCGGACACCTGCATTGAGATGGTGAACTGATAAAACTGTAACTTCAGAATGATTTTCTTGATTAAACCACAATGTGAGCTTAACTAAGAGGAATACGGCTCACATAGGATCCCTCCCTCCCTGAACTTTCCAGCTATGTTGCAGTACAATTCTCACCAGACCCAGCCTACATGGGTTCACTAACTGGGGATGGTGGGAACTGGAGTCCTACATATCTAAAAGGTGCTAGGATGGAGAACAGTAGGCTTACAATTCTATAATGTTGTTGTTGTTGTTATTGCTATTAATCCTTGAGTTTTATTCCCTACCCTAATGCATACCCATACAGAGAATGCCTCTTTTCTACCTAGTTTAATGCCATTACAAAAAATGCATGTGATGTCATTCTACTTGAAACTGATATATAAATTTACATGAATCCAGACTGCAAGTGTAATTCCAGCCCATTTTCATTTACCACACTAAATGAAGTCAGGTTTTAATTAAAATGTTTTAACTGAAAATTAAATGTCAGCAGCGATGCAGAGCCACTGTTGGAAGGATATATCAAGTCAATAGCAGACATTTTTCAAAAAAGGAGCAAAGTCAGTGTGTGCTAAAGTGAGGATGGAGAAATCTGTCAGTTTCTCTTTCTTCCAAATTCTCTTTATTTATTTATTTATTTTACATTTTTTTCCTCCCTCTATTCTGAATATGAGATTGGCAAATGCTGGTAAAATCTTCAAGATCGAACTAAAAATTATCTCCTATTTACACCAGCAGAATCCATTAGGATTCATATGAGAGACCTGTGTTGGGTGTGACTGCTGTTAAAGGCACTCTTGTGGGGTATGAGACAACCTAAATTTAGCATTAATATGATTGAATAAAAGGAATTCAAACTCATACATATTTAAAGCCGTGGACCTGCATCGACAAATCTATCTGTTTTGCTTTCTGTTACACAGAATTAAGAGGGAAGGGGGAGAATTTCAAAGTCCTTCCATCCCAATTATTTGGGGGGGGGGGATGAGAATGTGATCACTAGTAAATTCTAGTAAGATACAAACTAAAATAAAATCCCTATCCATCCTTCGTCAGGAGGAGCAGTGTTATAGGTGATATATAAGCACCAAAGCAAAATACAAGAGTTAAATGGTTTAATTTGTAAATAGTGTGTGGGGATGATGAGGGTCTCCTTTCCCCCTGATTCCAACCTGATAACAGATGTAAAGCTGAGGACCTGGACTGTTGCCTTTCGTGTGTTTTTGGCCTACAAACCTGAAAGCTCTAGCCAGCATAACCTATAGTGAGGGATCATGGGAGGTGCAGTCCAAACACAGCCAGAGGACCACATCACAGGCCGAGCAACTATGATACTCTTTCCAAAACACTCCCTACAAAATACAACAAATTGAAGATTTTAAAATGAAAAATTGCCATTTGAAGGGGAGGGAAGAGTCACATTTTTCAAACAGCAAAATATTGCTGTTTGAGTGCTGGTCATGTTCAATTCTGCTCAGTGTGCTTGGAATGAAAGACATCTCAACCACATTCAATGACAGAGTAATAACTTTATCTTTATGGTGGGAGAGGACCATCTAAGAAGAGAATTTGACCATTTATTGGGGCGGGGGGTCCTCAAAGATTCCTGTTATGTCATCCTTTTTATTTATTTATTTTTAACAGCCTTTGTTTTGTTCTGTTTTGTGTTTTGCGAAGGCTATTGGAGATTAACTATTCCTAATGCATGTCTACTCCTGGAAATATTTTCCTGATGAGCCAATAAACAACTAATCAAAGATTAAAACATCTAGAAATGGTAACATTTTAATGGTTCTACACTGCCAATAGAAGTCCCTGTTCCTTGGTTCACCTGGCAATCCTACGTTATGCCATTCCCGTATATAAATTTGTCTGTTAATTATCCACTTCTTCTTTCTCTTTGATGTATTCTTCAAATGGGTTAGTAAATCTAAAGATGCTCCCAAAAATGGTCAATCACTCGATTTACATAAAAGCAAGCTGCATTCAGGCTGCCATCCTATAGTTGCCTTCTTTCTGTAAGTAAGCCCAACTGAACACCATGAGAATTACTAAGTTAGCAGGCAGACGACTGCAGTATTATTCGATCAAAAAAGGTGGGGCAAAAGAAATAGGCAAAGTGACTATGGCCCTGTACAGACAGGCCAAAATAAAGCTGCTTCAGGTCACTTCGGAGGTATGCAGTTTAAATGATGCATGCATTCTAAGAGTCCGGAAGCCGCGCCAAACCCTTTGGCACAGCTTCTGGACTCTTAGGACACATGCATCATTTAAACAGTATACCTCCAAAGTGGCTTGAAGCAGCTTTATTTTGACCTGTCTATATGGGGCTTATGTTATCTAATAATCTCAGTAGAGCAAGCTTGGGTAGATTTGATGAGGTTTCCTCTTTTCTAGAACGCCGAGAACAGCCAGCATCATACAGTAATCTGAGTGTTAGACTAGGGCTCCAGGAGACTAGAATTCAAATCCCCATTCAGCCATGGAAACCCATTGGGTAACCTTGGGCAAGTCACTTTCTCTCAGCCTCAGAGAAAGGCAACAGTAAATCCTGCCAAGAAATCCCAGTGATGGGTTTGCCTTAGTGTCATCTTGTGTCAGAAATAACTTGAAGGCATGCAACAACAAAGAATCCTGAAATCAAATCTTTGACACAAAGAAATCAGTAAGAATTTGCTTCTGAATATATGTCCAGTCCATGAATTTGTGCATGCTGCAAGAATCATACAAACTTCAAATATCCTGATTGGAGGAAATGGGGGAGAAAACTTTTTGGTTGCTGCTGCTATTAGACACTGGGGAGCCAGAAATCCTTGCTAATATACTGCAAATCACTCCAAGATCTACCAATGAAGTATGATCTATTTTCTGCTGATCCCTGTAATAAAGCACCCTATTCAAAATAATCTATAAACAGGTCTCATATATCTGACTTTTTAAAAGAGATACCCCAATCTTTAAATGCCATATCATTGATGTAGCCCACGCTTGATTTTTAAGGCTTTTAACATCAAGATTCTTATTATTAATGTAGTGATCTTGAACCAATGTTGTCATACCAGTCCCAGTCCCAGAATTACATTGCAAAGCAATACAAAATGCCATCAAATAACAAAAAGGAAATTAAATAAATGCATTCAAAGTAAACCGGAGAGACTTAACACTGCCAATCATCTATTTATATATTTTATAAGATTTGTCAATGGAATTAAGTATGTTTTCATTGCTGTTACTCTCATCAGGATACGATAATAGTCTCATAATTTCTCTCTCACTTCTCAGGATACCACTACAGAAAAAAATCTGTCTTGTAGCCATCTACCCCAAATAAACCTCTTTTGATGATTAGAAATATAACAGGGCTTCCAAAGATGATGTCTGTCTGTAGGCAAGTTCACACATGAGGAATCTTCTTCCTAAGTGATTTCAGAACCTGCACTTGAACAAAATCCAAAAACTGACAGCCAGTACAACTGACCTAAGACCAGTGTAACATGTGCTAAAAAGCCAACAGCACAGATCATCCAGCAGCTGCATTCTGTTATCAGTGGCATTTTCTGAATATTTTTCAAGGGCATCTCCACACAAGGTGTTTTGAAGCAAATGCCTCTCAGCAGCTCAGATCAGAAGTCCCTACTGGACTTGCAACACAATAGCATACACTGGAGAAGAGTTCCTTTAAGGTCATTTATAACTAAGCCGTCACTATTGAAATTTCAACATTTATAAGGGGACACAAGTTGGAGCTGAATAAAGCTGACAGGAAAACCAGTGGATGAAATACAGAAACAACACGAGGAATGAAAACAGCCAGCATCACTGTTCCTCTAATGCCAAGTTCACATACATGTTTAAGCTGTGTTATAACAGGTAGATACTAGGAATGCAGCTAAAACAGCCACACAATCTTCTGTAAGCAAGAGAGCACCTCTGCGTTTAGCTTCACTTTTGTCATCAGCCCTATCATGTGAGGCATAGTTCCATGAATGGAAAAGTGTATGTCCTTCATAACTGACTCTACACACAGATATTTTGAACCTCCCAAGCCCATGTGATTTCATGGTCTGAATGAGGGGCTAGGAATAGGGATAGCTAGGTTCAGATTTTGCAAGTCATAAAGTGGACTGGGTAAATGTGGCCAGTCACTATCTTTCAACACCACCCACCTCACAAGATTTCTGTGAGGATTAAAACAGGGGAACCAAGAACATTCCCTAAAGGTGGTGGCAGGAATGGTGACAAAAGGTAGCTAATAAAAATAGAAAATAACCCAGATAACAGAGTTGGTCCCCAAACAGTCATATAAAAATAGCTTGTAGCAAAAAAAAAAAAAAATCTACTTGCCCTCCACCAATGAAAAGACCTCACTGTGCAACAGAAATGCTCCAAGCATAAGGTTTTCCAGCTGAATCACACAGCAGTGAGAATTGCTTACATGAAAACAGTGGCTTAAGAAATTGTGTGTACGAAGTCATTGTTGTCCTCAAAATCAAAACTGGGGAAAGCAGCATGTGTTTAATGACTCTTAAGGAGAGCCAAAGATGACTTTTGGATGTCCTCTGATTCAAGAAAACTCTAATATATACAGGAATTATTCATTCCTGTACATTAGAGAAATGGGAAAGGTGATCATTTCTGATTTTCAGAACCCTGAAGCACATCCTTGGGATTGAAAGTGTCCTGGATATGTCTTTCAGGGTTCTGAAAATCAGAACTAATCACCATTGATATGGCTATTAGGGTTCTAGGATATGTTAACATCATCATACTTGCCATTTGAAGAGAATAACAATAATAGATTTCTACATACAAAAAACAAAAATGTTGTGGCAAGCTAGTGAAAAAACGTGAAGCTTTTGCTCCAAACAGAAAAGGGAAAAAATGGAAATGCAGAATTCCAGGTTTCACTAGCCCAAGGTCCAAAACATACTGCAGAAATGATCCAGTTTGAAACTGCTTTAACTGCCCTGGCTCAGTGTTAGGGAATCCTGGGAATTGTAGTTTATTGTGGCATCAAAGCTCTCTAACAGAGAAGGCTAAATGTCTCACAAAATTACAGTTCCCAGAATTCCTTAGCATTGAGCCAGGGAGTTAAAGCGGTCTCAAACTGTAATGTATTTTGGACCTAAGACTACTATGTAAGCCCTGTTTTAACTATGATACTTGCTTGAAGCCACAATGCCCAACCCCATTGAGATGGATGCACCTGGACACAAGCCAGCTGGGTCATATGGATTTCAGCATGACCAAGTCTGATACAATCATTTTTGAAAGCTCAACAACACATGCCTTGAGAAAAATGTATTTTAGTTCTCCTGAAATGATAAATCTCTGACAAGATTGCATGATCAAGGAGTCACAGTTTATTCTAGCACATCGCTCTGAAAATCCAAAAGGCAGCAGACAAATGCTCCTGTGTGTTGAACCAAAGCATCCATTTCTTGACAAAACTGACTCAGGTTGTTGTTGCGGGGGAGGAGGGAAGAGAATGGATAGGAGATCTTAACCCAGGGATAAGGAAGATATGACCTACCAGATGTTGTTGGACTGCAGTTCCTATCAACTCCAGGCAGCAGAACAATGGTGAGGGAAGGCAGAAGTGTCAGTCCAACAGCATCTGGCAAACCGTATGTTCCCAGTCCTATCTTGGCCCTCTAGATGTATTTCCTTATTTGAAGCAGCTTTAATTTGCTCTTCACCTGAGGCAGTTTCTACAGGGGCTTACGTAAGAATAATACTTAAACAGTGCATACTATTGCAGAAGCAGGGAGCAGGAGTATAATCATAGTGGTTTTACCCAGCATAGATTTCTAAACATTGCTCCACAAAATGTGTATGGAATTTGCATATATACAAGCAGGTTGTAAAATCACACAGAAAAACCCTACATCCCTCCAACTTTGAATAATGTATATTGCGCTCCACTGAGTAGAAGAGAAGTGTGGACTGTGAGGCCTTCCAGCTGTTGTTGGACTGCATCCCGAATCCTGGGAGTTGCAGTCTTAGCAACAGCTGAAGGGCTGCACGATTCCAGTCTTAGTATAAAGGTTGGAGGAGGGAAGATTCCCCAGGCTTCATATTATATATACTCAAATTCCTGGACATCTGAAAGGGTCCCTGGAGACAAAATTGGGAAGTAACCTGGTTCTGTCCTCTTGAAGGAGCCAGATTTTATTGCTATTATTATTATTATTATTATTATTATTATTTTAAATCAGGCCAAATTAAAAAGTGAGATCACAGTGTAAAGATTCTCTGAATATGAATCATGGGGTGCTGTTTTATAAAATGTTATGGTAGAAAACCTTGACCAAAATGTATTAGAAAGTGGAAAAAGAAGACCAATATAAAAGCCCTCCTTTTTCAATGAAGTTCTTTCTTTCTTTTTTCATATGCAAAGACAGACATTCATTGTGGATTTGTTTGCTATTTAACAGTATCTAGGTGCTTCTGTTTAGCAATGCCTTATAGGTCTATGACAACTGGATTTTTAGTTTGCACTGATTGGACTCTTGGCGCTGCACGGAACTAGCAAGGGTAGCCCTTGTTCAAAGACTGACAAAAACAAAGCAGTGGCATAGAGAGTGAGGGATCTGAGAGACTATTCCCAACATTATAATGCCCGAGGAAATGTAAAAGAAAAGAGAGAGACCACGGGAGGGTGGGAAGAGGGATCATTTCGACCTAATATTAGCTGAAATTGTCAAAGTAGCCTGTGGGATCTGTATCAGTTGCTATCAAAGAATCTGCTTTCCGGTACCTGCTTGTTTTCACAAGGCTCCATTTGTATAACAGAAATAAAGCAAATTGGATTACTTGACAACCAGTAGGTACCAATACTCCCTCATCCAAAGAACTTAATGTCTCACAAGGCTTATTTCTGAGTAGACACACCTTACAGGGGTAGCTTGCACTTTGCATGACAGTGGAATCATTAATCCATTTACATTAAATTCTGGAGGAGCTATCCAATATGCTGAACATATTTTGAGATTAGATTCAGCACCCTTGATAGCTCCATGCAAGTTCGTATTATCCCCCAGAGCAGATTGATCATCCCACTGCCATGGGTGCCAACAGCTGCCACTGATGCCTAAGAATGTGCTCATGAACTCCATAGCCTGTACCTGGAACTCTTCAGTGTCTGAGGGAAGGCAGGAACAAAGTACGCTGAAAGGACTGAATTGTGAAACTGGGGGGAGGGGGAGGGAAGGAAGATGAGTAAATGAATTACACCTCTGGAAAAAAAATGGGATTTGGACCCAACCAGGCCCACTGTCATCTATATTCCCTCACCTGTCCAAAATTCATCTCTGTGCAAGTGGGAAGAAGGACATCTCAGGTTGTGTTGACGCTGTACACTGCTCTGCAGTCCATTATATTTAAGACGTGTGTCTCAATAAACTTGACAGATTACATAAAGCCATTAGAGTTTTACGAGGGGAAACATTTTCAAATGTGTTGATTAAATTATGACTAAGGGCTCTGACTAACAGATATAAATCTCTAATCTCATTCTCACTAATGACCTCCCGCAGCAAAAGGAAGGTATTTTATTCACTAAAGCCAGCTTTTCATAGGGAGGCAGCAAAGCACCAGCCTAATTTTAAAGCCTAAATGGATCATGAAAACAAAGAATTTGTTCTTTATGAACAATGACAATTTCAAAATTGTAATAAAATAAAATTAATTTAAAAAACAAAACAAAAAGGCCATCTCTAAGATAACCCATCTGCATTTCTGACTTCTGGGAAATGACACTTTAAATTCTACTCTGAAAGTTATTTAGTCTTCCAAGATTATTTTGAGGCAGGATTGAATAATTAAATTTCCTGTCAAAACAGGATTGGGCAAGTGTGGTCCTCCAGATGCTTTTTGGACTGCAACTCCCATAATAATTCATTGACTACACGGGCTATGGCTGATGGGAACTGCAAGCCAAAATAGCAATAGCAGCAGCAGCTTCATTTATATACCGCTTCATGCTGCATAAAGAATCTCTAAGCGGTTTACAGCTGTAAGCTAAAAGGATCACAGATGCCACTGTCATGTTAAGAGATAACTTGCCAATAAGTTATCCCCCCTCCAAAAATGCACTCCCTGTTATGCATCTTAGAACCACCCTTTAGAATGACCTAGTATAATGTATTAAAGCCAGGCCCCTAACATGTTTTAAATAATGTCATGTTGATTTCCTATTGGTATACTACAATTTTCCTCCATCCATGTTTTTTCCTTGCAAAAAGTTCCACAGAGTTATAGGATCCTTTGATGACTCTGATACAGTACATTAGGGAAAATATTTAAAAGAACTTTATTTAGTCCTTCACAAGATACCTCTTCTTCCTCACCTATGGCAAACGTGGAACAGATTATATGCACCTATCCAATACAAACAAACACTTCATATTAGCTGCCTGGTTTCTGTTCCTGAGATCTCCCTCCATAGCTCTGAACAGTGCTGGAAAGACATTGCTCCTTCCTGCCTGTCGAGTCCAACATTTGGGAGGGGGTTCCTTCATGGAGCTTGGAAGAAATGCTTTCTTGAACTGGAAATTCAAATGTCCTCCACATCACCATAGTGGTTGAGGACTTGGAAAGCTGCAGCCCAAAAAAGGAACTTCTCCATGATATATAGCACCCCACCATCAGCTCCACCAACATCACTGTGTTATCATGCTTTCCATGATGGCAAGTCAACTGTCACAATGAGGAAGTAGTTCCCACAACACTCTTAGATATAGAGGTGGAACTTTGGCTGATATATGTGCATATAAGGACCATGTTCTATGTTTATGTAAGTAGTAAGTGGGAAACATTTGGGGCTTCATATGTTTTGGCTTGCTGCTCCCACAATTCCTTGGCTCGGGTCATATTGGTTGGGGTGGTAAGACAATAAGCCAAAAGATTCAGATGGCCAAAGAGTCCCTGCCCTTGGTGTCAGAGGTCTATCTCCTTAATTTAATTGGCCAGAAGTTCCTCACCTCTGATCTAATCAATACATCCTCTTAATCAAATTGCAACAGCAACAGACAAGTAACAAATATGCAGTTTTCCAATATTGACAAGTATGAGGTACATGATCCGACATTAGTCATGCTTCTGTCTAGTTGATATTGTATGGGTTGGTCAGACAGTTCGTGCCTCAGTCATTAGTAAATTATCACAGTGCTTTTGATTTGCATTCTTCAAACAAAAGAAGAAGGGAAAAAAACAGAAAACGGTACTTCCCATCAACCACAGCTATTTTCTGCCCCTTGCAAATAAAACCATACAACTGACTCTATGCTGATTGGAAGCAAAGGTTAGCACTTCACACCAAATTAATACAGCATCAGTACAAGTGCATTACTTATGTACCATTAACCACCATCCCAGGAGAGATGGCTAATCAATGTACGAATAAATCAGCTTCAAATGGGTATTTTCTCCATAAGGAATGGGGGGGGGGACATTAGAGATATCAGACACTTTATTAAATTCAATCCTAATATGAATTTGAACATGAACGAAATATGACTTCTATGTTCCCCTCAAGGCAAAGGTTCTTAATTTGGGGTCCACTGACCCTGGGGATCTATGGATGGGATTCATGGGGTCCATGAATTAAATACAAAAATGGCTTTTCTCCTCCAGTTTTCTTCCTGTTACATTGAATTTTTACCATCACAGTGAATTTTAAGGTATAATCATAATCATTTCAAATATTCATTGTAATTACTTTATTCCAAACTAATATGTGTGAAGGAGATCAATTTCCAATGTTAAAAAAAACAGTGTGCAGAAGGGAGTCTATTGCTTTCATTGGGGCCTGTCTAAAAGGGCTTGAACGTACTGAACAACAACAGCAACAACACCATTACTTATTTATTGTCAGTTGTCTATCAGGAATAGCATAAACTGCACAGTAATTATTCTGAAGTGCAATATTATTTTTTACATAGTTTTTTGCTCTCATTATTCCTTCCTTCAACATCACAACTCGGTGAAGCAGGTTATATAGTGAGATGGTAAAAAGCTGAAGATCACCCAGTAAGCTTCATTGCTAAATGTGAATTTGAACTCCAGCCTCCTCTTTCCTAATCCAATAGTCTAACCGCTATATCATACTGATGTGGGCTATCAACATTGCTTTTCACATCAAGGGGTTCTCAAATACTGGTGTAGGAGAGTTGCCAAGTGAATTCACTCCGCCCCATCCCACACACAAATCCGGAGAATCACATTGTTCCTTGTCGTCAATACTGCAGATAGCAGAATGCATGTCTGGATAAATAAGAAAAAATAAAATGTCCTGGCTGTGGAAAAGCCACACTACAATTCTTGTCACTGACTTCCAGTTCTGTATTTATTTCTGTGAAGGCCCAAATAGTCAATTCATAAGTGTAAAATGGTACAGTTCAGCAACAGCTGGACCACATGATCATGCTGAAATCCAAGCTACCAGCATAGCAAGTGGTTACAACAATGTTGATAAAGTGCTACTTGATAAGCATTGCCTGTATTTACCCACCATGAAGTCAATATATATACATATTCAAGGTCAGTTCCAGAAAGTGAACAGCAGCTCTCCAATAGCAATTTACAAAAAATGCTGGGGGGGGGGGGATAACAATCCCCTTTATACACACAAAATCTAACATGCCAAATTCTAGTCTGCAGAAAACTTTAGGAGATGAATAATAATTTATCTCGTTCACACTCTAAATGTATTTAACTGCACATTTTTAGAGACGCATGACTAAAGTACAGTTATTTAAATTTCAGATCCTCCAAAGAGCTTCCCAGTGCCAATCCAATCATTTTAGCAAAGCTCCAGCCAACAGAAGAGCTTTGACAATTGCTCTAAAATCCAGTGTTTGTTATAATGAAGCATGTAAATAATTTCACATCAAGACTCTGGGATGACAAAACAGAATGAACCTATTAACACAAATTGATTGCTCATAAATCAAGATTATGTTTTGGCAGCTGAGCAGTAACTTGGTGGAAGCTGCAGGAAATCACAATTAATAAAAACCATTTACCTAGGTCATAGGCTGGTGCTGTAAAGCTCAAGAGTGCACATTAAACTGTAGCAAGACAAGGACAAGTTACCCTGCTTTGTTATTTTCCAAGCAAAAACCTGGTGGGTGAGGATGGATATATGCAGGAGGGTGTGTGTGGGCACGCGAGTGTGTGTGTGAGAGAGAGAGAGAGAGAGAAGGATGAGGAGGAGGAGTTGAAACATTAGTGCTGAGCCAGAATTCCTTAGCATTCACTCCTGAAACCCTTCACTATTCTTGTTTATCTTGAATGAACAGTTATGCAGGTAGACACTGAGAGCCTGCATGGCCTAGTAGTTTGAGCATAGGACTACAACTTTGGAGTCCAGGATTCAAATCTGTGCTGAGTCATGGAAATTTACAGGGTGACCTTGGACAAGTCACATTCTCTCAACCCCAGAAATGGTCACCATAGGTGAGAAATGACTTGAAGGCACACAACAACAACAACAACAACAACAACAAGCTAGGTAATAGCTGTTGTCTACCTCCTTTTCCCAGCAGGACTGCCTCTCTCCATGGTCTGTTTACAGCATGGATCATTAGCATCTGAAGGTGTGCGGGGGCGGGGGGGACTCTTTGCTGCTGCTCCATAGACGAATTACAGTGGTGCAGGAATGGGGACTCCTGGAAGCCATGACAATATGGCCAGGGTGTATATGATATCTGCACACCACACTTTAACCATCTTCATTTTAACAATATACCCCAGGTGTCCAATATAGCTCAGCTTACTGCACAGCATATCAAGTTGTTGTTGTTGTTGTTGTCGTATGCCTTCAAGTTGACTCCAACTTACAGCAAACCTATCATAGCATTTTCTTGGCAAGATGTATTCTGAGGAGGTTTGTCATTGCCTTCTTCTAAGGCTGAGAGAGCAAGCCTTGTCCAAGGGCACCCACTGGGTCTTCATGGCCGAGTGGAGGTTTGAGCCCTGGTCTGCTAGAGTCCTAGTCCAACACTCAAACCACTGCACCACACTGGTTCTCACAACAACACAGGCCAAGAACTGGCTTATTAGAACTGGCTTATCAGTCAACAATTTAAATGACTAGTTAGTCTTGTGAATATCTAAAACACTTTGGTTAACAGTGGAAGTTCCTGCTTCAATCCTTTTGGGGTGGTGCTGCCTTCAGTTCAAAGGCAGGCAACTTGTGGCCCTCAAGATACTGTTGGATCTCAGGACCCAGTGTTCATCACCACTGACAATGTTGGCTAGCACTAAGAGAAGTTACAGTCCAAGAATATTCAGTGGATTACAGGTTGACCAGCTGGGTAACTCAAACGCTGTGTTAAAAACTACAGCAGCTAAATGAGTTCCAGCTGAGGATCCAAAATTATCATAAACTCCACAGTCTGGAAAGTTTAATCCTATCCTAATCCTATTCCTTTTTAATTTTTGTAGACTACCATAATAAAAAATGAGATCAGAATCATTTTACAATATTTGAGACCAAACTAGACAATATCATGCACACAATTAGTAAGTGCATGATGGATGGTGATCTAAGGTCTATACTGGCAGAAACAGAAACTAGGTAGATATCAATGGCGAAATCATACATACATACATATGGATATAATATTGACAGAAAGAAGACAGGAGAAATACTGTACAGTACATACCAACTTGGTTAATTATATACGTAGCCAAATTTAACTGCTCATATTACTGTATAGGTTAAAGAGATCTGATGAAAAACAGAGATGAAATGGAGGAAGATAGATTTCTTGGTTCATTATTTTGAATGATTAAAAAGTACATTAAGATCCAAAATTTAGAGGATAGGAAGTTTTTGACAATTAAGTTGTATGTAAATTTGTTTTGAAAGTGATGTTTGTTATGGTTTTGGGTTGTAAATTTATCTTTTGTTTAGGTTTTTGGTTGCTGGTTTTAGTTACTTTGTTTTTTAAATGAATGTTTTAAAAAAGAATACGTTTTTCTTAAGAGTACAGGCACAGGACCTCTGAGGCAGTAGAAAATGTAAGAGGATCAAAGGATTAAATCAGTAATGGGAACTGTGTGGCCCTCTAGATGCCGTTGAACTGCAGTTCCCATCATTCCTTATCATGGGCTATGCTGGCTAGAGCTGCTAGAAGTTGCAGTTCAACAACATGTAGAGACACATTGTCCACCCTTATCATCTTCCACCAGTGGCTGATCTGGGTCTGCAACGACCTGAGCACACCCCTGTAATTTATACTGAAACCATTTATCTAGTTGCTAATTGTGCGAATGATGTAACAACTAACACACACCAACATTAAAAAGTGTAAGAAAATGAAGAGAGCCATGCTGAATCAGACTAAAGGCCTTTATATGCCTTCTCTTCACACAGTAGCTAATCAGTTGCTCCTGGAACCACATAAATTCAACTGCACCTGCATCTTGCGATCGTTCCTCAGACTGATACACACAAACAGAAAGAAAGAAAGAAAGAAAGAAAGAAAGAAAGAAAGGAAAGATTACTACAATGAGCATAGCCTTCATACTACTGCTGTGCCTCTGTCATTTCTCCTGTAGGGAGAGCTTGTGTCTTTATTTTCTTTTTCCTTTTTTCCACAGTTGCTTGGGCCTTCCCATCCGTACATCCTCTAAACAAAAGGTTCAAAGTTCCTGTGCAAAAAGTAACAATCCCACTAGGAGTCAATGGGCGTGCATTAGACATTTTTCCCACGAACCCAGTCTCATCCGTCTCCCTGTATGGCTGGCCTTATGGAGATAGTCTGGTGGGAGCGCCGTGTTCTAGGAAGGCTACCACTGTAACTCAGGAGGGCTCTGCCGAGGAGACTGTCTCGCAGCCAGGAGCTTAGCTGAGTAGGAGTGTGTTTATTCACATTGCCATTCGCAGCAGCCTCTGTACACAGTGCTCAGCATCTGTGCTAAAGTTCAGACCAGCAACAGATTATCCAGAAACCTTTTAAAATGTCAACCACCATTTGCATTAATTCGTAAGATAAAACTCTTAAATGTCCCTGTCACAAGCAAGGTCAAGGTGACCCCATGTAAAAGTAATCTGGCAAAGAAAAGATCCTTCTATCATCTTGACACATTACTCTCCCTCTCCTCTGATTCCTATGTTCAGAAACACTTAGCAGGGTATTGATTACTGGAGGAATGTCTGGTCCTTGGGCATATAAAATGCAGAATGCAATTCTCTATGGACTAGGAAGGTTCATGCAGCAAGGGAAATATTCATCCATCAAAAAGTGACTGGGATTAAATTCACCAGTGCATTAATGATAAATTGATACAAAACCATCCTTGATCATGTTAGGAACACTAGAAGCTGCAGGTCAGACCATCATCTGTCTCAATACTGTTTGTATCAGCAATGGCAACTTGTGGCCTTCTAGGTGCTGTTATACAACTATTACCATTATCCTTAACCAATATGATGGCTAGGGCTGATGGGAGTTGGAGTCCAATAACATCTGGAGGACCACATACTTTGTAGCCCTGCTCTGCATTGATTGGTAGCAATGGCTGTTCGTGATTTCAGACAAGGTTCTTTCCCAGTTCCACTTGGGAGAACCCAGGGACTGAAACTGGGACTCTCTGCATGCAAAATCAGAGCTTTGGAAAGTTACTTAATAATAATAATAATAATAATAATAATAATAATTTTATTTATAGACCGCTTTTCCACATTGATCAAAGCTTATAACTCCCAGAATCCTGCAGGTAGCGTTAATAGGTTTAACTATATTACAGGAAAGGGAAGCAGAGGGGAAGTCAAAGGTAATGTTTGTGGAAGCCATGGTGGTTTCTCAGAAAAGGTAGGTTAATATGAAATGATAGCAATGATTTCTCAAAATTTGGTCCTCAAGATATTTTGGATTTCAGCTCCCAGTATCCCTGGCCAAAAGCCAGGCTGGCTGAGATTTTGAGAGTTGAAGTCCAAAACATCTGGAGGACCAAAGTTTGAGAACAACTAAACTACCGCATCCTTCTCTGATTATCACTCATCTCATCCATCTAGGCTAACTACTTAAACGCTGCCAAAAAAGAGGAGGTGCACATGCATGTATACATTGACACTGGGGTGCAGATGTGCCCAAAATGTGCACAGACTAACTGATATGGATTGATAAGATATGACATAAATTTAGAAATAACTTCTAGAATGTTAAATAGAAATACAGTGAGTTATCATTGTAGTAGGAAAGAAGGTGGCTAATCCTGCAAATGGGGAAGGGTAGCTCCTGCTGATTCTGCCATTCAGGTGCTGAAAACTGGTCTTCTACTTCAGGTCTCCTGCTCTCCCTTCTCCTTATGGTTCTTTATCTTCACACAGCCCTTCAGAGAGCTTGTCTATTTAAAGGACTGTCCCTGGAAAGCAGAACATATGGCCTAAATAGTTGCCATATGATTAGTAATCTTCTCTCTGACTTTTCCTGTTATCTCATCTTCAGCTTGTGCTACTATCAACTTCTTCCCCTTATCCTTAATCATTGGATGATTGAGTATTTTCAGGGAAACATTTGGCCTCCTTAAATTGAACTTGGGAAGTTCTGCGTGGGTTGTATTAAATGTGCATGAAAATATTTCAGCCTGTTGGGTCATCTATGGAACATTCTTTTAATTTTGTGGACAGATAGAGCCCATAGGATCATAGTATTTTGCATGAAAAGCCACATGTAAGGTCCTTTTTCCATATGTACAAAAACCCACAGAAGGAATCCTTAAAACTCTAGGGAGTGTTAAATGTTACTTCATTAGTCAATCACTTTTGAAAAAATTGGCATTTTCACACTGTATGCCTATTCCTGCAAAGCTCTGCGTCTTTTATATTTACACTTCATTACAATTTATGCATACTCAAAACTGACAAATCAGAATAAACTTCTAATTATCAGCTTTAAAAATCTGCCCCAAGATTATTTTGTTTTTACTAAACAAAATCTTCATGTGAAGTGACATGAAAACTGAAAGTAAATTTTTCTTAATTGTTGACTTTGATAAACAACAACCTTATGATTGAGAGATCTCCAAGTCACCCTTGTTATCAACAGCTCTGCTCAGGTCTTACAAACCCAGGGCTGTGCCTGCCTTGACTGAATTAATCCATCTCTAATACAGTCTTCATCTTTTCCTAGAGTTTCTCACTTTATCCAGCATTATTATCTTTGCTAATGAGTCCTGTCTTCATGATATGTCCAAATTATGACAGTCTCTGTTTAATCATCCTGGATTCTAGGGTAATTTCAGGCTTATTTTGCTCAAGGAACCATTTGTTTGTCATTTTGGCACTTGTGACATCCTATGAACTTTTCTCCAGCACAATATTTCAAATTAGTTGATTCTTTTCCTATCAGCGTTCACTTTCCAACTTTCACAATGGTACACAGAAATCAGAAACAATTTTGACCTTGGTATTCAATGATACATTTTTAAAATTGACGATCTTGTCTAGTCCTATCACAGCTGCCCTTCCAAGTCCTAGCCCCTTTTTGCATAGGCCAAATGAAACATTCTCCTCCATCCTTTCAATGGGGAGC
This sequence comes from Sceloporus undulatus, assembly GCF_019175285.1. Classification (NCBI taxonomy): domain Eukaryota; kingdom Metazoa; phylum Chordata; class Lepidosauria; order Squamata; family Phrynosomatidae; genus Sceloporus; species Sceloporus undulatus. Next base: position 192,075,406 of record NC_056522.1, read on the forward strand.
CTGAACAACGCAAACAATTCAGACATGCCCAGCATATTCAGCACCAACCCAGAATATATCCCACCACCACCCCTTGTATAATGGATTAAATAAACTCACTATTTTCTCTGGGTCTTCCCAAAAAATCCAGAGCCCTCTGTTGAGATGCTAGGAGACTGTTTAAAATATGTACTGGTGTGCCACCTGGCACAGCTATCACCATGGCAAGTCACTCGCTCTGAGATCAGAATGATGTACCTAGCCATGTGATTGATACTGGGTATCATTTTCTGACTTCAGAGTGAGCAACGCACCACCGCCTTGGCTCCACCGGGTAGCAGAGTGGGATGCACTTGCACACAACTGCCCAGTGTTGCAACAGAGAACCCCTGATAATGGGGAGTGAGGTTGGGGCAATTCCAGGGCCTGGATAATCTAGGCTCCCCCCTGGAGTATACTGGCCCATGCAGACACCACCCTAGACTTCTTCTGATTTCTTGTGTACAGTCTCCATTCTGATTTATGACTGAGCCAAGACATGGAGTACTGTATATAAATACTTTAAATAAATACAGTAACCAAAAACAGAAAGAGAAAAGGTAGTCCCCATGGACATCTTAGTTGCAATGCTTCCCCTAAATGCTTCACATTGAAAGTGAGCTTTCCCATCTGTCCAACACTTTGCTCAGGAGTCCTAGCATCCACTCTCCCCTTCCTGTGCTCTTTGCAGCCACTGGAGAGCACAGTTCTCTGTGGTTTGGCACTCCTCCTGCTTATGGAAGATTTGGCCCTGACCAGTGGCAGCTGATAGTTTCCACATTAACAGGTGGAAAATCTGCTCTGGGTTTCAATCTGAACTTTAAAACAGCAGGAATAGGGTTCAGCACATTGGAGCTCAGGAGCTGAAAGTTCAAACTAAAACCCACTAGTTCCACTGACATGGAAGCCACAAGCTGGCACTTGGACCTGAAGAAATCATTTTTACTTCAAATGACTGTTTGGTACCCTTTTAAAAGCAAATGGCAAATTTATTTTTTATTTTATTTTATTTGTAGCAGATCTTTATGCAGAGCAGGGATGTGAGGTGCCATCTTATATTAATAGACATCATTTTACCACATGATATGCCAGTCCTTGGCAGGATAACATGCTCTTGCTGTTTCAAAAAAAACCAGTTCCACACAAGCCCATTGACTGAACATCACAGAGCCAAACGCCCTTCATCCTTAACATTACAATCTGGCAGCTTCAATTAATGGTAACCATGGGAGGCTCTCCTACAGCGGCTAAAACCTACCTCTTTTGCTCAGAATGGATGGCAGGAGCACCATGGATCTGCATGACAACACTTGTGCAACATGCTGCTTCCAGTCATTATTTGTAACTGCTCCTAAGAAATGTAGGAAACAGTACCAGGAGCTGTGCAGAATCTTGCTACCCTTTTGTTCTTCTGAGCATATTGAACAAACTGCTGAATTTATAACTCTCGGTATGCCCCTTCTGAAATGTAAACCTATAAATTGGGAATGCCGCAATGCCATTGCAACATTACTCTTCTCTTCCCAATTAGAAAGCCAATGAGGAAGTTGCAGACTAATGAGGAAGCATTCAATTCCACATGAAGCTACTGATTCAACAGTTGAAAACGAATCTTTCTGCTTATAAGAAAGCACAAACAGACAGAGAGGTGTTGGAAGTACTAACAAAACAGAAAGAACTGAGTATTATGGGAAGAGGTTTCGCCTTCTGCTTTTAATATACACTGTATATGTGAGATTAGATCCAGGTATCTTGCAAACATAGTTCATTCTTAAGCCTTAAGTCTTTCTCCTTATCAGTTCTTTCAAATGAAGCACCACACCACCCATCATGCATTTCAAGTTCCAAAGCAAGTCACAAATAACATCTTAAAGGACACCTGCTGGAAACCTCTAAGTGAATGGTTCTCAACCTTTGGGCCTCCAGATGTTTTCGACTTCAATTCCCAGAAGTCCCAGTCAGTATGCTCATTGTTCAGGAATTCTGGGAGTTGAAGTCTCAAAAGTCAAGAGGACCAAAGATTGAGAACCACTGCTCTAAGCAGTAGTGGAGGACTATTCTCTTTTACCACCAACCCATTCCACCTGAGCATCTCTAGCACCAAAAGAAGCTCCAGATAACTTGCAGGATGCCCACTGGTGAAAATATTAATGTGGCAATGAATTTGTACTTTTTTCTTATTCACTTTGGTTCACTTCCAAATAAAAACACAAGAAACTTGAGCTCAGGGTGCACCTATATTGAAGAAATAATACAATTTGACACCACTTCAACAGCCATAGCTCCATGCTACTGTGATATGTACTTCTGTGAGGCAGCAGGACTCTTTGGCAGAGAAGGCTAAAGATCTTGTAAAACTAAAAATCCCAGGATTCCATAGGAAGAAGCTACAGCACTCAAAGTGGTGTCCAGCTGCATTATTTCTACAGTGTAGATGCACCCCAGGTTATGATTCACTATTACCATACAAAAAAAAAAATAACCAGTATGGCCATGGGTGTAAGAAGGCACCCCCACCCCTTGGAATATGCCCTGCCAGCAACTGATGTAAGCAACAAACAGGCATGGTTCAACTCACAGCTGGATTCAGCTCGCATTACAGTAAAATTAATCTGTTTCATTAAGCAACATGAAATCAGAATAAGATAGGACATCTTTGATAGTCCCAGGTGGGTCCATTCCTCATCATCTGAATTTGAGCCTCAAAGATCAAGGCAAACTGCAGCCCTATGGCATGTAAACACCTACTTTATTGTTTAATTCTGTTTTAGTACTGGGTATGGGGGGGCGTTAGGTCTAGGGTTTGATTTTTAACTCTATTGTAATTGATGTATTTTATTGTTGTAACCGCCAGGATTCTTCGTGATTGGGCGGGCTATAAATAAATTATTATTATTATTATTATTATTATTATTATTATTATTATTATTATTTCACTTCTCCACATTCCTTTCCTACTGGATAATTGGTTGGAATAAGCTGAGAGGAAGAGGAGATGTTGTTGCTGTTGTTAATAAGTTGTATACAAGCATAACTGGTGATATTGCACAAATTCTCTCTGATCATGGGACATACCTGTGAAAGAATGATCAGCTTTTAGTTTAGTGTCTAGTGGTTTCTTGGCTTTGTGAAGCCTGAGTCCCCATGGGGGATTCCAAGGACTGTAGCCCCCAAAAGAGATTTCTACAGTCTCTAGAAAACAAAGAAGGACTATAGTGAAAGACAAAAATATCCAAAAGTGCCTGTAAAATTTCATGGAGAAAGCAAGAGCATTGGCTGGAAGCACTCCAGTTAAACTGACCCACAGAGTATTCATTTGGAATGCCAGAAATACAGGCAAAAGGAAGAAAAATAAGAAATATCCTTATTCCATGGGAACGGGTAAAACCTTGGGCCCTGATATTCAAAAAGTGTACCTTATTTTTATCAGTTGATTTATAGTACCAGTGCATGGATACTCAGGATTTTCTCTATTTGCCTGTTATCATACAAGGAAAAAACCAACATGGTTTTGTTGTCTAAAGACTTTAACAGCATATTCTTGTTCACATCTATACAAAAATAAGTGTGAGTACAGGACTATAGCCTCAATCTACTCTTGTAATGGCATAATAATCTATTTCTCTGCACCTCACCCACTCACCTAGTTTTTGCTCAGTTCTAAAATATTCCAAAACATTCAATGAGATATTAATTCCCTACAAGATAAAAGATATCAATGGCAATATATTCTTCAAGGACATATCTCTCTGGATTCATGCATATTCCTATTTGTGTAACAACCAAACTAATTTGTCTGAAATTCATTCAATAGTACTCTTTTCAAAGCTTGTTAATAAAGACAAGAGACATTTTTCATATTTCAATAGCTGAACAAATAAAGGCAAAGAATGAAGCATTTCAGAAACAATATGGCCATTCCTGTTAACCTGACATAACGTACCACAGGAAACACCATGACTGAAATGAGCTCTAACTGAACCTTTCCTGAAAGGATGTCTTCTCTGCTATGTACAAGGGGTCACTAATAACAGCAAAATCTAAGAAGCCATCAAGTCAAAACAGGGAGGAGAACCATCAACCATCTTCCCATGCTCAAAAGAGTTATTTTTAAAATATGAGACTTACTGATTAGAACCTCAGAAGAAAAGGCTGAGCCACAAACATCAAAAGGCACAATCTGCTTAATGCCACAACAATCTGTCTGATGGGGAGACTGTTGTGTAACAGAGAGATGTGAATAGGATATTACTCCAGGAATGTGCGCTAAGACAGGTCTCATCCATCAAGGATTGCATTCTGACATAACAGGAGCAACAGCAGCACATTGCTGACTGCTACACAGGATACAGGCAGGGACAGCTATGCACACACTCTTTATAGAGAATGGAGTAATAGAGGTAATAGAGGATCAGGGCCAGGATTGCCCAGAATTCTTCACTCCAGTCAATGGAAGGGGAAAAGGAGTTTGCCTTGTTCCTTTCAGTCACACCTCTTCCTAAGGAGGCAAAGGGATCTTGTAGCACTTTTCACACTAACGGAGCAAAAAAAGTCGCTTTCATATACCTGGCGCCTTATCACATGAGAAAACAAAGCAGAAGAGTAGTGGCTTTCTTCATGCCTCTCTGCATCCTGTCATAGCACTTCTGTTCTCTTCTCTTCCCATGGGGAAGAGAGTTGTAAAAGAGTGCCTTTTGTTGGATTTTTGTTGATGAATTTCCAGCATGACAAAAGGCACACTTTTATGACCATCTCCCTCAGGAAGAGAATGGAAGTGCTACAGCACCATGCAGAGAAGGTATATTCAGGCTATGTATCATCAAGCAAAATTGCAATATAACTCCGAATAAAAACAGTTAAAAATTATTAGTTATTAAAACAACATTTAAGCAGTTTATCACATGGGAGGAATTTCTCTTAATTTCGAAAGAAAAGAAAGTGGGGCCAGAACACATTCACGTGAATTCGCTAGTTCAGCAAATTTACGTGAATTCGAATTGCATTCGAACTGACTCCCCATTGCCCAAAAATAGCTTGCCATTGCCCGAAATTGCGTGTGGTAGTCTATCACACAATAACGTGAAACCCCATGATTGCGTTCAGATTGCCATTACATTATACTTCCAGTTTCCCTTGTCTGATAAATTCCTAACATATCAGTAGCAAGCAGAGGCATAATTTGAATGGACAGTAGGATAGAATTAACCAAATGTAGACTCAAATATGTTTAGCCTGGAGAAAAGAAGGTTAAGAGGAGATATGACAGCCCTGTTTAAATATTTGAAAGGATGTCATATTGAGGAGGGAGCAGGCTTATTTTCTGCTGCTGCAGAGAACAGGACTCGGTGCAATGGATGCAAGCTGCAGGAAAAGAGATTCCACCTCAACATTAGGAGGAACTTCCTGACAGTAAGGGCTGTCCGACAGTGGAACATTCCTCGGAGTGTGGTGGAATCTCCCTCCTTGGAGGTCTTTAAGCAGAAGCTGGATGGCCATCTGTCAGGGATGCTTTGATTGAGATTTCCTGCAGGGCAGAATGGGGTTGAACTGGATGGCTCTTGTGGTCTCTTCCAACTCTACGATTCTATGATTCTATGAAATAACCAAATATAGACTGCAACAAGTATGCCTGTAAAATCTTAAGAAAGGGGAAGGCATTAGAATGATGTGGGGCCACTATCTTTCCCTTTCTCCTTCCTTTAATTCTTACAACCACCTAGCAAGGCAAGTTAGGCTGGGGAAAAAAATGATTGGCCCCAGGGATTTGCACTAATGTCCTGTTTCTGGACTTTCAAGTGACACCCATTTGGCCACTACAGGAATAGAAATTCTGCATGCCGTAGAGCACTCCAAAGTTGCAACGGTGGCAGAAAAGCCGGCTTTTTGCTGGTGCAAAAAGGAGCGGCCCTTCGGGTTGATCTGATTTGGCTCTTAATCCAACATTCTAACCAATATCTCATTCTAATACTTTTTCTTTCTTTTTAACTCTGTGTACAAAGATAGTCAAGTTTCTCTTTATTTTGGTAATGTTTTAGGGACTTAATGGTCTTTGCAGCCAATTCCCTTGAGCTTCCATCATATCCTTTGCAGGAACGAGAATGAAAGAGTCTAAGGGAAATGTAGAAGACCCAAATTAAGACCATTAAACATCAGAGGAATAGGCATTGCAATCTAACTGCTCTAAAGACAGTTGACTCACAGCATCTACAGATTCTATCTCACCAGTACAAAGCAAACAACAAAAACTTATACTCTTATGCCTTCTAGTTCTTGTAGTCCCTTGGTTAGGTGCATCTCTTTAACCACAAGAGGCTTGCTAATCGCAAAGCACAGGAAGTGAATTAACAGCAGTCACACAAATTAGATGCAGCTAGTAAGCCATTTATATTCTGGCTAGCTTCCTTTTCTCAAAAATTTTGGTGTGTGTGTTTTGTTTTTAAAGTTTTTTAAAAGCTGGGAGGGAGAGGCTTTTCAGCTATTCCCTTGGGACCCTTCTTTCCTGTTCTTTTCTCATTGTCCTGAATACCCTTAAACCCCGCCTTTCAAAACTTTCTTCAGCATCTCAAGAAGAAACAATGCTATTTCTTTTTTTGCATCCATCACTGTTGTTAAGGACTGATGTGAGGAAATTATATCCTGTCCACCCTTTTTCTGTCTGGCCTTTAAAAAAAATTCTCTGGAATTTTGGTGGAAGCTGTTATTATTGTTTTTGCATTCAACTTTAAGACATGGCTATGAATTTCTGTAGAACTAAATCTACTTAAAGTGGGCTGGATTTGATGATGTAACAAGTCAGGCAATCATTTGTATACAAAACAGAACAATGTCTACTGTCAAGAACGAATTAAAATTAATTAAGTTCTTTAAACTAGAAATTTTCTAACAAACGGGCAACTTATAAAAATACTGTAGTAACTTACATGATTTACTTAAACTGGACTTTCAGCATTAACTTATTTCCAGAATTAGGTTATTATTGAAGCTACTAATAAATTAAAAGGAAGACCCAAGAAATTTTACAATTCCCATCTGACCATATTACATTGCATTCCCAGCTGATTACTTTCATAAATGGAAATGGCTAGAGATATCTTTGTATTGTTTTTTATGGGTTTTTCGGGCTACGTGGCCATGTTCTAGAAGAGTTTATTCCTGACGTTTCACCCGCATCTTTGTATATTTTTGTGCTTAATTATGGTTTAGCTAATACCAAGGCTGCAAGGTTTTAAAATCAAAACATTAGCAAGGGCAGCTTGGAAAGGGCTGGTATTCTTGGCATCCAGGTGATCTACACTGGCCACCTTATACCTCCTCATTTATCCCTGGCAAATTAATTTTGAAGGTCTTAATCCCAGGCCTTTTGTTGCAATCTACTTGTGGGAGGAGGTTAAAGAAGTGAGATTATATGGGAGGGAAAATAAAGATAACAAGAGAGGGGTTTGGGGGTGAGGTGCATAAGAAAGGTATTTCAATTAACACAGCTCTTTCCTTTTCTCCCAAGCATAAACCAGGGAGACAAATGGGGAGGGAATAAAAACTCTGGCGGGTTATAGACCGCCATTAAAGTACGTGCAGAGCACGTACTAGGGTTACGAAGGTGCGGTGCTTCCACACCTCCCTAACCCTAATACGCGCTCTGCGAGTAAAAAATGACGGCAGCCGTTCCAGACGGCCGCCGTCATGAGGACGTCACGGCCACGCCGCCTCTATACAGGGCGGCGTGGACGTGACGTCCTCGCTCCATGCCTAGGGCGCCCTTTGCGCGAACCAGGAAGGAGCTCTGTTTCGGAGATCCTTCCTGGTTTGCGGCGCCACTTTGCTTCGCTGGGCGCAGCGTTCAGACGGCTGCGCCCAGCGAAGCAAGGGAGAAAGGGGCCAAGCGGCCCCTTTCTCCTCCTCCCCGCCACCGCGAGGTGTCCTTGGGGCATGAAGGACACCCCTTTTCAGGCTGCAGGGAAGTGGCGTTTTGCTGCTTCCCCGCAGCCTGAAAAGCGGCGGATAGGGGCCTTAACGGCTGCCGTTCTAGCCGCTGAGACCCCGATACACCGGGGAAAGGGACGGGTACAGCCCGCCCCAAATAGGTGGTCTGTAACCCGCCACAGATTGCATTTTTCATCTTTATTCTTTTAAATTTTAAATTTAAACTGAAATGGCATCAATACACTATCTGAATTTCACCTATTTTTCTAATGTACATGTAATTACATTCTTTAGCCTGTTTATGATTAACGGAACCCATTAATCCTTTTCTACTCATTTTCTTATGTGTGGTATTATGAGTCTTCCAGCCTATTTTGCTGAAATAAATGTTGCAGGGAGAGGTAAGGGATTGGTCAATTATCGGTAGAGAGACAGAAGAGGTGTAGCAGATGGCAATGGAAACCAGGAGAAGTACAGGTCCTTTAAGAAGAACATATTGGAGGAACTTTGCGGGAGAAGAAAAAGCTTGGGGTGGTGGGGGAAAGAGGTAATATTTTGGACTGCTAATCATATAATTTCCCATGTTGGCTGGGGGATTCTGGGAACTGTAGCCCAAATATTAACTTTTTCAAGTTCTTAGAGAAGAGAAAAATAGGCCAGCAAATAAGAAGACAGTATTGTGCAGCTGATTTTGAGGAGACACCAGATGAACAGAATGGAGATCAGACATGTAGTGATCACAGTATGCACAATCTAAACAGCTCCAGAAAAAAGCTACCTTGGTTGAAAACCTTGGGGTGGCTATTTGTGTAGAAACCCCCAAAACGGAGGAATTATTTCATCTACCTGGCCCACTTCCACAAGCTTAAATGTGTATATCAACAACTCATGCCTCCTTTCCCTCTGCTGCAGTGAACAGAATGTAGGATTCAGACCTGAGAAATCCAGGATCAATGTCTCTCCCTCATCCTCTCTCCTTTTCTGCCTAACATATTTCACACAGTGTAAGAATAAAGCATGGGCATTGAAGGTGAGATATTAATGTAATTAAGTAATGGAGTCAAAGGTGGTGGTATGATAGAAGACAGATAGGAAGAAGATTGGTGACAGGTGACATCCTGCTGAAGGTAGTGAGAAGGATCATAAATGAAAGCAAGGGAGGAATGTGCCAAAGCAAACTCATGCAGGTCTTTATGTATGTATTTATTCACATGCATTTATTTATATCTATATTGAAGTAATGTATTTAAAACATGAGAAGCCCCTGGATAATGATTCACCTATTTTGCCATCCAAGAGTATTTAAAAACCAGTTATCACACCTTGAGCCAAGAGCTATGCAATGCTAAACACAACAATTTTATAGTGTTAATCCTTTTTTAAAAAAGTTTAAAAAGCAAGCATCGGGGGCAATAAGAAGGTGGAGGTGGTTAACTCTTTCCTCCTTTACCATGGTTCTGGCCTCCTTCAGGTTACTATTAGCTCCTGGATAGGTAATTTCATTGGATTGTGAAAGGAAATGAAATAATTAACACAGATCCAAAACACACTGCAAAAATAATCCAGGTTGAAAGCGCTTTAATTGCCCTGGCTCGACATTAAGGAATTCGGGGAACTGTAGTTTTGGGAGACATATAGTCTTCTTTGTCAGAGGATTCTGGGGCCACAATAAACTACAATTCCCAGGATTCCCTAGCACTGAGCCTGGGCAGTTGGAGCAGTGTCAAACTGGATTATATCTGGAGTGTGTTTTGGACCTCATTCCTCAAAGTACCTATTATGGCTGGGTCCATACTGGGTTCCCACATGCCTGCTATTTATAGCTTGTTTTGTTTTGTTTTAAAGACTAGTTGTATTTGCAGGGATGTCTCCACATGTGGGTTGAACTGGGTAATGGCTGGTGAAGTTTGTTCCAGTAGAATTTAAAAACAAATGTCACATCTCATTACCCAGTTCACTTCTCAGACACTGTGTTCCTTTTTCTAAAGAAAATGATTTCAGATACACATCTGCACAGACGCAGGCACTCCGTATCATATCCATGATGTATCTTTTGGCAGTAAGCAATTTATTTTCGCATTTCCATAGTTCATAAAACCAAACAACATTTCACAGATTTGAAAAAAAAAATGCTTGTAAAATTTATTGTTTTGACTTTTCACAACCCCAGAGTTCACACCTCATTGGGCCTGTGTTTCAAATAACTGCATTATATGGCAAGTACAGATAAGCTATTTCCAAGACAATCTGTTCTATGTAATATTTCTCTTGCTGTTGATTAGTTTAATGCATCTGATTATGTTCCTCAACAGATTTTAAGGACCATCCTGCTTTGGAAGGTTATCCAGCTAAATATTTTAAGGTGAATCTGTGTAAAAATGAAAAATGTGTTTGCTGAAGACTAGGCAAACAGTCAGTCTCATAGGCTATAGTAAACCTGACTGTTCAAACATTCAGCCAAGAAATAAATGTAAAGCAATCTCCAAAACAAGAAAAATATCCTCCAGGCATATGTTACAAATCTTGTCTGCCACAAAGCTACTGAAGCCAATCTTCCAAAGTAGTAGATGTAAGTCATTCTTGTTCCAAAAGTATATACTTATCCGGGTAACAGGACAATTGTTTCCTGCACAGTAATTAAAAAAGCAGAGCAAGAAATCTTTCAAGTCACAAAATACAGTACTCTATTCCAGTGATGGCGAACCTATGGCACACATGCCAGAGGTGGCACTCAGAGCCCTCTCTGTGGGCACATGTGCCATCGCCCCAGCACAGTTTGCCAGAGTTTGTTACTAGAAAGCCAGAGGGACATGGCACTTTGCAATAAATAAGTGGGTTTGGGGTTGCATTTTGGGCACTCAGTCCCTAAGAAGTTCACCATCACTGCTCTATTCTCTCCTTCAGCTTCACACATGGCTTTTCAGACAAATCACAATATTTGTGACTGATATGTTTGTGAACACCTTACTCCTATTTGTAACAAAAGGGCAATACAATACAGAATATGGGAGTGTGGTTGCAATGTTGCAGTTTAATCTCCATGAAGGCGCCCCTTAATTCAGATTTTTTTAAAAACCAAAAATCACTTTTGAAAGAATGGTAGATACTGAATTCATAGTTTAAATCTTTTAGGTTAACGCAATGATTCCAACTGTGTAATATTATGTTTTAAGACTGTTTCACATTGAAAAGATTCAAAATTATAAAATATATACTTCAAAGAAATAAGCAGATATATTTAAAGAGGCAAGTATTCCCTATTGGTGGAAAGTTACTTAATGCTCACCTGAATGTAAAGCCATGAGCAAGTACAACTAGCTATGCAATCTAATTAAAGTCCAAAACACACTGCAGAAATAATCCAGTTTGAGACCACTTTAACTGCCCTGACTCAGTACTAGGGAATCTTGGGAACTGTAGTTCGTTGTGGCACCAGAGCTCTCTGACAGAAAAGGATAGATGTGTATAGTGAGATTTAACAGAGAAGAAACATTCTGCAGATTACACAAGTACTACCTGGCCATATACTGTGGCCAAATTCCATCTCCTAATACCAGTTCCCCCAACACCTGAGAAAATAACAATGATCTATTGTTGTTTGTGACCAGAACTGTGTATAAAATTAAGCATTAATGTATAGCCACTGCACAGGAATACTCAGTTTTCTGGCTAGCATGGTGAACAACTATTTCCAGGCCTTTTTTTAATTACATCAAAAGGCAGTGGTACTTATATCACACAGCAATGAATTCCTCAAATCATTTATGAACAGCCAAGAAAAAGACTTTCTTTTGTGTGTTTGTACCCTGTTGCTGATGCACAGTACTAGATAACTCCAATGCCTGCTTCATACATACAGTAGTACCAGAGTCTTCAAGCTGTGGATTGCCTTCTTGACATTACTGAACTATCTGGTGAAGTGTATGCTTTGCTGGAAAGCATAGTCTTCACCAGATAGTTGATTAATGCCAAGGAAGCAGTTCAGAGTTTGCCAAAGGAGTCAGCATCGTGTAGTGGTTTGAGCACTGAATTACAACTCTGAAGATCTGGGTTTGATTCTACATCGAAACCCACTGGGTGATCTTGAGTGAGTCACACAAGTTGGAAACAAATTGAAAGCACACAATAATAACAACAGTGCTTTGTTGGCACTGGAATAAGATTCAGTCCTGGCCTTTTCAGTAGCAGAGTTAAGAAAAAGCCCTTGTGTGAGATCCTACTGAGCAAATACCAACAGGACATACAGGTTACTGCTGCAAACACACAGAATCGGTGTAAAACAGTGCCTTACAACTACATAACAGAACATTCAAGATAATTTTTCCAGAAAGTATTTTCAGTTTTGACTTTTGAAGACATTGGCCTAAGCACAGTGGGGAGTTGTTATTGTTGCTACTACTGCTGCTGTAGCTGCTGTTAAGGTCATGGAACAGTTTCCAACTCCAAAGTTAGACTTTCAGTCCTAAAACTGAACTGTCTGTAATGGACAGCAATTCTGCATGTAATTGATTTAATCAGGGAAGGAGTAAGCCTATAGGACTTCAAAAACAATCATGGAAGAGCTGAAGAAGGTGAAGGGCCATCTGTTTTGCTTTGAAACACAAATACCTCTGTTGTATGAGTCACTCTAATAAATATATGCTTTAAATGAATAATTGTATCCCTTTGGGATCAAGAATAAATTTATCTGAAATGATGTTGGACACTGCAAAAACTGTCTGTAGGCAAATAGGTCCCACTCCACTAGAATCTAGTTGTTAAGAGTGATTAATGAAAGTGATTCAGCTTAATTAGGTGGCAACTTTATTGTATCAACAAATAATTCAGAACCATTTTTAGCTCAACAGACACAGGTAATGACAGAGTTTTCTGGAAATACTGTAAAATAAATGCAGATTTAGGGTAAAGCTGTCCAAAGTATTAAGTACAGAAGGTTGGTGTGTTAGGAGCTGGCTGGATTCTGCACCCTCTAATGATTCTGCCTCAAATAAGCATCAGCTGCT
>NC_056522.1:192088356-192093085 GCF_019175285.1 Sceloporus undulatus
TTATTATTATTATTATTATTATTATTATTATTATTATTATTATTATTATTAACCTTTATTTATAAAGCGCTGTAAATTTACAAGGCGCTGTACATACAATTTTTTTAATTGGATGGTTCCCTGCCCTCAGGCTTACAATCTAAAAAGACTCGACACAAAGGGAGTGGTGGTGGGGAAGGGGCCTCTCTAGTAGGATAATACATATAAAATACATAGCAATATAGGAAATGATTCAATAAAATGATCAACTCTGATCTGGCGGCCATCAACAGACTTCCCATTCATGGCCAACAAACCTGCAAAGGATTGCTGAATGCCCCATCACTCATGAAATAGAAAGCAAATGAACACGAACATGATCTTACACAAGCACATGAATTATTTATCCGGTTTTGAAACAAACACTTCCGGATAAGAACCCAAGCAAGCTCAAACCAGTTTCCCTTTAAAACATCATGTACCGATTCATATAAAATGTATTGATACATTAAGGTTGAAGGGCAACACTAATGTTTGTGAAATGTCAGAGACTAGTAACTTTTTATGTGTTTAAAAGGAATGGGGTTTTGTCCAAACAAAACTACAACTCCTATCAACCCCAGAGAGAATTGCTAATGGATGAGTTGGTGGAAACTGTAGTCTCAGCACCTGGATGAGTGCAAGTATATGGGCAGACCTGTACATGAGAGAGAAAGCTGCTACATGACAAAATACCAGACCAATAATTTATGTGATATACTCACACATGTGACAAGCACCTCACATATCAGTTTGGGCAGTGCAGACATCTACATCAACATGTTCTACAGTCTGCAATGCAGACCCCACTCTAGGGATGTAAAGAGTACCCACTAAAAACATTTCCTCCACCCAAGAATTATGCCCCCCAAATTAAATTTTCAAATTCCAAAATTTCTAGTGTTGCTGAAAATGAAATACTGAGAACAGTTCACACTTAGAACACTTGTGATTGCTGAGTTCTCATTCCACAAGTAACTTTGCCTTCTCCTTTTGCTTGCATGCCTAAGTTACTGTAATGCTAGAAATTTGGGGATTGAAAGAAAATTTCATTTGAGATCAGAATTGTTAATGGGTGATAATGCTGAAACCCACTTGTGCTTGTCAGTTTGGGCTCTTTAGTTCTGACAGGACACCATAACAGAGAATTTTCAAGCACTGTTGAATTCCTTGCCTCCAGGAATCCATGCATGAAACAAAATGGGTATTTTTCAAAGAGGTAAAGACATGTTACTACAAACCAAAGTCATTAGAATGCCTAAGCATCCTACACCCAAAATAATGGAACACAGCTCGGTTCTTTTTTAATGATATCTGGAGGACACCATGCCTTTCGTTCTTGCTTTTGTCCTCTGGAATCTTTCCAAACCTCTGTTAACAGAGCATTCAACGGTACATTTGTCCAGGGCTTTATCTTGATGAGGGATGCTATCACACTGTGTGAATATCAATTTGATTCAACGCTCTGCCTCTCTCCAAGCAGAACATTATCTGAGCCAGATCTTGCTTCAGTGCCATAAAAACATAAGGGTTGTAGCGGGTGGAAAGAACTCACGTACTGATAAACAAGTAAAGAAGAAAGCAGAAAAGTATTAAGGAAAACCTGTATTAATGATTTATACAAGCGATCTCAGCCTTCCCCACTGAGTTCATGGCATGGATTAGTCCTCTATTCTGCCTATGAATTATCACTCAGCACTCATATACCGCTTTAAGGAAATGCAATACTTAAAGTAAGGTTCTGGGGCCAAAGATGGCCCCATTAACAGTTTCTATGGTCCTCATCATTTCCAGCTTCTCTAGACTGGGCCTCTTCTGGCGAGGAAGGAGAACTGACTTTCTTGGGAGAAACCCTGGTAAGGCAAGTCATTCAGCTATAAAATAGGCTACAGGACAGCCAGTGTTCCACATTCAGCCAAGGAAACCCACTGGATGAGTTACATACTGTCAGCCCCAGAAACCACATGATAGGGTAGCCATATGTCTGAAATAACTTGAATATACACAACAATTACAACAACAAGACTCCTCTGACATTAGTTTTATTCCCCCAACGAGAAAGGGACTTCTGGCCACGTCCCTCTTGTTATTTATGATATTTCCCGAGGAGTTTCTTTAACAGTTTTTAATAGTCTGTATCATGTTCCCAGAGGATAATGGGAACAGAAAACTGACTTCAGAGCCAGCCAGTTATCTGGCACTGCTTCACATATATTACTACATTGCTGTAAACCTTATATCACCTGCATGTGTTAGGTGAGCATTATTATTGGCATATTATAGGCCCCATACAGACAGGCCAAAATAAAACTGCTTCAGGTCAGTTGGAGGTATACTGTTTAAATGATCCATGCATCCTAAGAGTCCGGAAGCTGCACCAAAGCTGCACTCCGGTCCTTAGGACTGGATCGTGGTTTTGATGTGGCTTCCGGACTCTTAGTACGCATGCATCATTTAAACAGCATATCTCTAAAGTGACCCGAAGCAGTTTTATTTTGGTCTGTCTGTATGGGGCCATAGTTAGCAGACTGAGTCAAAGCCCAGGGATATGATTCCCTTTAATTTAGGGAAGAAAAAGTGTGGCCTTCATGATATTGTTCAACTACAACTCCCAACAACCCTAGTCAGTATAATCAAAGCTGAGGGATGATGGCAGGTGTAGCCCAGAAGCATCTGGAGGGCTGTATGTTCCCCATCTTTAATGTGTTTGTAGCATGAGTAAGATTCAAACTGAATTGTATCTCAATGCTTTAGAAGATTATCAGAGATGCCTGAAAGTGACAGGAGCAAAGTGGGACACTCCCGTCAAAATCGTGCAATTGGGGCAAGAATATCAGAATATCAGATTATCCTATCCTTGTCCCGTCCATGAAGAGGAATTCTCCCATCACTTTTCATTAACAGGGGTTTCCCATTAATAAAAAGTGATGGGAGAATTCTTCCACATGGATGGGACAAACAGACAGATTTATGGGTAACAATTAGATAGCTGGAAAGAACAGAACAGAAAAGGAAAAGAACAGAGTAGATTAGAGATCACTGCTATAAACTGTCAGCAATTTCTAAACCTTTGAAACAAATGGAAGCCCTCTAGAAGATATGGGGTAAGTGCACATAATCTTCAGAGCAAGGAATGAGAAAATGATAGGAGAAGCTAATCTATTTCATTCAGATATTGTGTAAAATTTGCAAGAGAACTAAAAAGAAATGCACAGGATTAGGAGTATCCATATGAAATGTGGTGATTAATACCAAGCGAAAGAAGGCATTGAGGTGTTTCAAGCAGATTAGAAGAATGAACTATTCAATGAGAAAACTCAATTAATAAAATACAATAGGCATGCCCTAACTGCAAAGAGTCAGAAATAATAAGTCACTCATTCTTCTGCAGAATTTACCTCAAAGCAAGAATTCATAGGACCACAGCCATTGTTCTGTTTGGTGATAAAGACCATTGTTAGAACACATTTCTTCATAAAGTAATCTCCAATTTCATCAAGGCCATGCTCTCTATAGCGTATATACTGTTGAAAATGGTTTCTTACATGTCAAAATGGGTTTGAATTCAGTAAATTCATAGCTGAGTTAAAGATTCATAAGCATTGGTCTCTGGACCATTCAACATGGAAAAACTTTTAGACCCTACAAAAGTAGGTTATCAACAGGGAATCTCTGTTTATGCAATGGTTCCCAAAGACAGGTTCCTAGATATTGTTGAACTTGTTGTTGTTGTTGTTATGTGCCTTGAAGTCATTTTGAATTTATGGAAACCTTGATGAAAACCTCTCACAAAGTTATCTTGACAAGTTTTTTCAGGGGGGTTCCACTGCCATCCTCTGAGGCTGAGACAGTGTTACTTGCCTAGGGTCACCCAGTGGGCTTCATGGTTGAGTGGAGATTTGAATACCCTTCTCCAGAATCATATCCCAATGCTCAACCACTACACTACACTGGGCTACATCTCCCAAAAGCTCTAGATAGCTTGCCCTGAAGTCCAACAATATCCTGGCTTCCACATTTGGGCATCACTGCTTTAAGGGCTGGCTAAGAGTCTTCATGAAAGCAAACTTTTTTGAAGGGTGCTGAAGAAACAACAGGAATATTGAGAGCTGCCTTACTCCTGGTCAGACAACTGGTCCAGCCCTGGATTATCTGAATTGGCAATGTGTAAAGTTTCAGGTGAAGAGTCTTTCACATCACCTTCTATCTGGTTATTAAAGCTGAAAATGCCAAAAATGGAATCTGGTACCTTGTGCATTTAAAGCACCTGCCCTATCACTAGAGTAAGGCTCTGCTGTATCTCTTGAAATTGAACTGAAATGTACATAGGACTTATGTTTCCTTCTTGTATATAAGTCACTTCCTCCCTCATCAAGGAGGATAGTCTCTTTGTTCCCTTTGTCTGAGACGGGGACGGTCTCATCCGGCCATATCTGCAGTTATGGCTAGTAGTCTAGCCCAGCTATAGGGGCTTCTGTAATCAAACCTAGTTTAATTCTTTGGTTTCCTATCCTTGGATGGATTTCCTGGGACAATACATGTTTTTCTCTTTACTTAACTAGAGCCAGCACAGCAATGGCTCTTGTTTCATCCATAAGCTCACACTGAAGTAGCCTGTTGCACTTTGGTAGCATAAACACCACATACTTGACTCCTCTAAACTGGTCTAAAGATGTGTGCATTCTCTCAATCCAGGCCCTTGATTTTTGCT
>NC_056522.1:192093095-192114311 GCF_019175285.1 Sceloporus undulatus
AATGGTTGTCACCTCTAAGCCCATTTGTTCCATTCAAGGCAGGAGGGAGAGTTGTAGCAATTTCTTGGATGTACACTGGAACGCTTCCAGAGATACTATTAAGTGATTTTTTTTTTTTGAGGGGGTATGGTTTGCTGAATGGTCCTATGGTTTCAAGGGCAAATTTTTTCTCTCTTTTTTTTAATTCTTAGTGTTATAGTGATAAAATGCACAAGTACCATTGAATCAAGGCACTGCAACACTATAACTCTAAGGGGTCTGTGTAATAATGAGAAATGAGGAAAAAAAGAGGGGCCATTTTTGTTCCAAAAGAAATGTTGTAGTGCATCAATGGAATGGTACTCAGGCACTACATCACTATAACTCCAAGAAACTCACTTAAGCGTGTGAATAAAATGTTGTAACTGATACCAAGATCTGCAAGAAGACAAACCAGGACAACAGAAACATTGTTTGGATTGTTTAAAAAAACTGAAAACTCCATCAATAAATACCACAAATAAGCAAATCCAATTTCACTTCATGACTAGAGAATGGCTAGCAGGGCTTCAAGCAAGTATTATATATAGTGACCTACCCTGCACCTAGCCTTCTGTAGTTACCAAACACACTCTGCTCCCATTTCCGCACAAGGGGAGCCAGAAGTTTCAGTTTCAGGGATGAAATGAAACCATGCTGGGGTTCACTCCAGATTTAAAGCAGCTATCCAAGGTGCTGAACTCTTATCTCCTAAACTAGTTCACCACATTGGACAGCTCCTTTAAAGTCAGGAATAAGGTTCAACACAATCTTGACACAGAAACAGAAGTATGCAAAGTAAATATATAAAGATTCCATGTGGAACCTGTATGATGGTAAACACATACAAGTTATCAAGATGCTGCTGTTCTGTTATCCTGGAATTGTTTGGCCATCTATACCACCTTTACAAGTAAAATAAGCATAGAGTAGGTGGAGATGTTTGGTAACGTATGTGTTAAAATAGTCATCTGAATAGGTGTGGAGTTTGTAGGTCTATCAGGGCCCAGCCAGCCATTAAGCAGAATAAGGCAGATGGCTTGGGCATCAATTTTAGGGATATAATGAAGAGGCAGTAAACTGCTGTTCATTAATTCATTACTGTTGCATTTTTACTGGCAAGGAAGCAGAGAAACACCCTTGTACATTTTTTCCCCTCAAGTATCAAAATAAGTTTGTTGGCCTTTGATATTCTGTATCAAGATTTGGGGTGTTGGGAGAGCTCCATTTGCTGCTCTGTCTCAGGCACCAGAATGTGTCCGGCCAGCCCTGGGATCTGTCAGTGCTTTGTTTTAATGTTATGATTCTTCCAGACTGTTTTTTGTTTCTGTCAAACAAAACCCCCATTTTAAAAAAGTGTTTAGAAGCCCAATATGATTTCTTCTGGCACATCTCATTAAAAATGCTCCAGTTGAGACATACTGAAAAGCAGAGGGCCTGTTGTTTAATCGTTCCCTGTACAACCCTAGACAGACTGATTCAGTTTTAATCAGGGATGTTAAAGTGCCACATCCCATGAGGCCTGTTCACTAAACAGTTTCTGCATCTCAGGCTCCACATAGGAACGCTAATGCCATTTGCTTTCCTTAATGTTTTATTCATTTGTAATGAGCCTAATATGTACATTATGATTCTTATAGTCATGAATGTTCTCACTCAACATGAAAAACAAAAATGCCTCTTTAAGAAGCCTTCTTCCTCACTTAAAGAAATTTCTGGGGAATTGTGTTTACCCATTCAAATGCTCCATATGAAGACACATTTTAAACCTATTTGCATTCAGCAAAATAACTAATTATTCAGAATTATAGCCTGGCGTATTAAGTGGGGACTTGTTATTGTAGATGAAGAAGGGGGAGCTTGTAAATAAACATATTCAATGCTATTTCAGTTCCTCTGGCTGCAGTTCAGGCCATTTTCTCAGAAAGGAAAACTGGGGGATTTGCATACTCTAAGAGAATAGAAATATATAAATTTTCTCTCTCTCTCTCTCTCTCTCTCTCTCTCACACACACACACATATATATATATATTGGGCAAGAATGGGAATCCTGCAGCCCTTCAGAAGTTGCTGGACTGTAACACCCATCAGGCTTAGCTTCTCTAGCCAGTTGTGAGGAATTCTTGAAACTGTAGTCAGTGGTGCCACTAGGGTTGCTTGTGGTGTCACCCCCGCCCACTGACCCCCTCCCATACCAAACCAAACAGATTCCTTAGTAAAGCTTTTTCTACTCATGTTACTCATAAATCATAATTCCCATATATCAGTGAATGTAATGACAATAGTTGTGACATAAACAACTAGCAAAATTAAGACTAGACCTTTAAATTACAATATCATAGGCACAGGTTAAACATATATACATCTGCCTTCCTTTGTGTGGTTAAAGTGAAAATTTGGTAAGACGTGATGTTTTTAAAGGAAGTTTATATATATTTTAAAAAAATTGGGGCCTTTCTTTCCTCTTCCCACTGAGCCACACCCCAATCATACCATCCCTTCAGCGTTTTAAGGGGACATACACAAATGCCACATCCCATTTCAGCCAAAAAGCAGATGTTTGGGAAGCAGTGCTGTCATCCCTCCTTAAGGTGTCACCTGGTGTGGCCCACACCCCCAATAGCACCCCTAGTTGTACAACATCTGGAGAGCCACACAATTCGCACTCTGCACTAGGAGAGGAATCGTTTGGGGTACAATAGCCTGTTTTCTCCCAATCTCATATTGTCTCCTGTTGTAGTCTAATGGACAGCATCAACAACATGCACAAATATACATATTTAAGCAAGTATTTAGTCTGAGGTAATCTTTGGGTCACCTTTTCTATGGTAAGGGCAATGTTAGAAACATCCTGTTTCCCATTTGTAAATTCAAGGTTTCAATTTTTTTCTCAAAAAAGTATTTTTTTTTCTTATTGTGTGAAGATGAACGGTGCCCTCCATTAAATGCCCCACAAATATGTTCTGCATTGAAATTAGGAACATGTATTCAGAAAGTGATAATTTATATTAATCTTTTAGATCTTTCATAATTTTCACATGGAACAATTTTGAACAAACGTACCCACACCCCAAATCTGATTTTCCTGTTCTCCCTTGATAATCCTGAACCAACCCCTTCACTAACCAAATACTGTGGTTCATCTAGAGGTAGAAATTAAACAATGTTAAAATATGAAGAAAGATAGCAGAGGAAGCAGAAGGTGAGTTGAGGAAGACAGGTGATGCAGCTGATGCTTCGATTCTTGAATATGTCAGGAAGGTTCATCAAGACTTTCTGGAACCACTCCGACAGTTTTTTGGTTAGTCTTTCAAAGAGCTGGGTAATCTATTTTTAAAAATCAGGTTTGTGAGCTGATGGGATTCTCCTGTGTTATTTGAACAAATCACAATGGGACACAGGGGCACTGCCCCCCTTGTCTCAAGAGCTAGAATTCAAAAAAGGCAATACTGTTTTACTGTGCCTCTATTGCATGTGATTAAAAAAAATCTGGCATTCTCAGCAACAGCTAACAAGAACATACTGCACTGGCATGCCAGAGAGGGAGAGAGTGTTCCCAGTCTCCTCCTTTCCTTCCTTCTAGCTAAGCAGGAACCTCAGATGACCAAACAGCAGAGTTCTCCCATGCAGAGGCATTAGGCCTAAGTTAGGAGCAGTACTGAGCCCTTGCCAAGGGAATTGTGCCCAGTCTTCCACAGAACATTGCCAGAATTAGCAGAGTAGGAGAGCGGTGGGTGGGTGTTCACTTTTAAAACACAAATACAACCTTTTCCACACTTCAACATCTTGTCTTGTGTCTTTAAAAAAATTATTTGAGTAAAGCTCTAATTTTTTTTGATATACATAATATGCTGCTCATGTTTTACCTTTTTTAAAAAAAGCTTGGGATACTAGAACAACTTGTTCAGATGAGAAAGGGATGGGGAAATATCAAAGTGAAATAATGGCAATGGCGAGGCTTTTGCTGTTTACAATTGTGACAGCCAAAAATTTTTTTTTCTTTTAAAGGAAACAAAAGGAACACAGGATATTAGCTATATAGGAAAGCATCTGTAAAGCGAGCGAGGATGTTGAAGTTTTTTGTGCCTAGCTGTGCAATTAATGGTGTGGAATCCTTATTTAGTCCCAAAGAAATTTAACTCTTGTGAGGTAAAGCCCTGGAATGTTTGTTCTCTAGGGCTCAGATTTAAAATGTCTCAGATATAAAAAGAAAGCAACTGTGGCAGATCATGTCTTCTAACTCTGGGGTTACATATGTAGAGCACTGAACTCACTTCAGTCACATTTTCTTGCTTTGTGAAGGCAAGAAAATAAGAATCATGGGATGAATAAGAAAGAAACAGGTTTTTAAGAGGGGGAAATAAACTATAAACTATTTTGATGTGTGGAGAACATATTTCTACAGGAAAACATAGCAGTGCAATAAGGTGTTTTGCATAAGTTCACCTTGATGCTATGGGGCATTTTTTACGTGTATGTTTGCCTTATGGTAACTGCCAGATCACATGTTAATTTGCACATGGGAATGAGCCACTGGAGTCCAACTGCAACAGCTGGAAAGCACATATTCTCTATCATCAATTCAGACACAATAGTTTCCAAGAGGGATAACTCGTGCATTGGGTTGAAAATCATTACACAGATAGTCATCAAACAATCTGAAAGCAAAGCATGGACATAGGCATATACAAGCCCTAACAGTGTGGGCTTCCAGGTGTGTAGTAATTGAGAAGACAAAAGGAGAGTGAACTGCCCCCACAAATAAGAATTCTGCCCTCCCCAAACAAAATTTTACTTCAGTCTCGAAATTTCTAGCACTGCAAAGTGACATACTGAAAATATTCAGACCTACAACTCTTACATTTGCTGTGTTCACATTCCTTTGCTCACTCTCTCTGCCCCCTTTTCTTTGGATGTATAAGCTGTATTTCTGAGTAATAAAATACAGGTTTAGGTTACTGAAGGAAAATTTTATTTGGATTGGGAGTACAGTATCCTTTTTAGGGTGCAAGTGTCTCATCCCCATGCCCACACACATACACACACAGTTACACCCCTGTGAACTTCCCATAAAGCATCTAGAAGACCACTGTGTGGAAAAAAATGTAGAGTGAAAAATCTTTAGTTTGATTTAACCGACTCTTCCTATGTTTTTAATACATCCTGGGTGACTGCCCAGGTGTAGAGATAAAAATGTAGCAGTTAGGGAAGAACATGACAAAAGCTTCTGCGCATATAACTGTACACATAGCGTATGCTTGCTTTTCTCACAAAACTGCTTTATGCATTCATTCAACCTCAATATGTAATTTGAATAGGATTATATTAACTAAATAAGGATGTTTTTATAGCCTACACATACACACACACTTTACACATGATGGCAACTTCAAGTGAATTGATGAATGACCTAGGGGCAATTCACACTATGCATCTATAGCATTATTATTTCACTTTAACTGCCATGGCTTTGGGAATTCTGGGATCTGCAGTTTAGGCAGGGAGATTTACAGTTCTCAGCTGGAGCCATCTAGTGGCTCAGCAGACCTATCCAGGATCCCATAGGATGGAATCATGGCATTTAAAGTGGAATACAGCACTGTAAGAGTATACTGAGAATGGGCCCCAGATGCAGCAGAGATGGGCAACTATTTGGTGCTAGGGCCAAACAGGACCCTCAGGGAAGTTTTGACAGCTGTACGGCCTGAGAGGGAGTTCACCAGGCAGGTCCAACTCCATCAGGGCCAGCCTGAGAGGAATGAGACTCTGCCCTCCATAACAGCCATCCGCCGGCCTGAGAAGAAAGAGACTCCACCCTCCATAACTGCCATCCGCCAGCCTGAGAGGGAGTTCACCAGGCAGGTCCAGCTCCATCAGGGCTAGCCTGGAAGAAGGAAGAGCCCTCTCTCCAATCCATCTGCCTTGGTCCAGGCCTCAGAGGGAGAGAAGAACCACTGGACCTCATCCCCTTTCCCTCCATCATTCCCTTCTCCTTTTGTTTCATGTCTTTTAGATTGTAAGCCTGAGGGCAGGGAACTGTCCGATTAAAAATAATAATTGTAAGCCGCCCTGAGAGCCATTAGGGCTGAAGTGTGGGATATAAATACCTAAATAAATAAATAAATAAATACCTCACTCCATGTTGCATCCTGTGGAGAGAGAAAAAATCACCCCCTAAATGCCCCCAACGACTCCTAAAAGGTGACCTAGAAGTCCCTGTCCAATACACTTTGGTTGGAAAAAGGTCTTTCCTGGACCCAAAACAGCCCAGGGTTCCAAAACATGCTAAGGACCACATGCAGCCCAGAGAGCATACTTTCCCCAGCCTTGCAACACAGTGATGTCATTGTGTCACAAGACATTTGGATCAACCCTTGTGACCCCAAAACATTAATCATGACTGGAGTTATGGTCCGCTGTCAGTCACCAAGTTCAGAGGAGCACACATCTGTGTGGATGCAACTATGCCAGCTGATTTTCAGTCATGAACAAGCCTTGATACCAAAGCATCAACACAATTCAGGCCTTTCCCAAAGTATTGCTTTATTTGGACCCAAGGCCTTGTCTACACTGGCTAGGATATTCCAGGGAAGTCCAGAGAATTCTAGTCTCACAGCTGCCTCGACCTGTCCCTGTTACCTGGTTTTTTCTTCCTGCATTATGATGGTTGTCTGTATGGGCATCCTGCTAGGCCACCCAGTGCATTTGCTGCCACCACAGACTGCTCACTTCTGAGGTCAGAAAGAGGCACCCAGTGATGAGCACAAGGCTGAACATCCCATTCTAATCTGAGAATGAGCAACCCATGGTGGTGGCATGTCAGGTGATTCAGTGGGATGGCTATGCAGACAGCCATCATGGCATGAGAACAGGGGATCCAGGTCTTCCCAGATCTGGAATAACAGATATATCATTTTAATAGTTTTAAAGCTGTTTTACCCCAGTTCTGGTGCAAAACATGCCAGATATCATCCAGACAGTATGCACCAGAAGCAGGGCTTGGGATCTGAGTCGTCTGAACAGGATGATGCCAGAATAGAGAACAAATGGGCCTTTTGGCCCATGCTGACAAGGCCTGACTCTTTAGAATTGTAGTGTTTCTATATATATTGTCCTTTCTTTGTATCAAGGGATTCAAACCATATTGCAATTACTAACCAGAGGAATGAATTTCTCTTCTATTTCATTGAAGAAAATAGTACAACTCCAGTTCTTTAACAGTGCTTCTCTCTCTCTCTCTCAAAGCATGTTGCTTCACAAAAGGAAAGCGGGGTGGGGAAGATTATTATTTTGTGTCTGTCACAAAATGACAGTCAGGGACATATTTTGTTTGTTATTTTAACAGTGCTCTTCTTTTATTTCCTCTGCTTCCTCCCGCCACCCATGAAGCCAGATTTGATTCACCTTAGGAACACAAACTATTTTGCCCCTACTTGGAAATGAAAGTGGCATCACTCTGGCTTACATACAGCTTCCTTCCATCTTGACAATTTTTCTAACTGTAACCAGCAAACTAAGGAGAAAGAGAAGGGGAAAAAATATTTTAATGATAAGTCCAAATTTTACCATACTCAAATCATATTGGATGGGATGTTTGGAATTATCTTCAGTAACAGTAGCGAACAGCAATATGGTTTTCTTAAGCAACCAGAACATGTATTTATTTATCAAAATAGTTTTGTATCCCACCCTATCTTTAAGGATAGGATATACAATAAAATCAACTCACTCCATTTTGGGGAGAAATAATTTAAATTGAATTAAAAACCCCAACATGACCAAGACAAACTAGTGGTTGGAGCCTTAATGCCAAGGTGGAGCCTACCCAAGATTTCTGCAGCGATAAACTCTAGAAAAAGAGCAAGTGCTGCATAAACACCATGTCACCTGCCTTCATTCCTGCCTCTTCTCTGACACTGGGGATGTAGATTATGAGTGAAGTTATAATTAGTTATAGACCAGAGTTTTCTCCATCAGTCTCCCTCCTGAATCTGAAAGGTGTTTTTCATGGGGAGATGGGTTTTCTTTAAACAGAGGATCCAGATCCGGTGGCCCACCAAAGATGGAAAAGATCAACAACATGTAGATTGACAAATGCATGGCAGCAGCCACAGTTCCAAGCTTGTGATTAGGCTGGCTGCATACATTTATTGCAAAGGAGGTGCTCTGGGCATATCAGAAACACCAGAGAGCCCAGAACATCAGGAGTGGGCAACAGCAATGCTTCAGATGTTTCTTGGACTGCAGCCCCCAATGTGGACATTTTTTTAAAAACTACAACCCCCCAGTATTTGGGATGTAGGATAGGAGTTGCAGTTTAATCTTATCTGGAGGAATTCCAACCCCTGGATTTTCAGACCTAATTAGGATCCTTGATGCAGTGGCACCAGAGCTTATAGGGGAGAAGTGTTAGGACTTTTCAGTTAGCACAGATGATGGCACATCTACCACTCTGCTCAGGTATCCTATTCCCTCTAAGCGTAGATAGAAATCCCACAGGGTCTGGGGGATACAGTGACTTTCCAAGCAACAACAGGATGTTGTGAACTATTTCTGATCTCACACAAATGATTTTGGGGTGCCTTGATTTTGACTAATTAAGACCCACCAAATTTGCAAACGATGCCCTTGGTTGAGATGAAAACTGTGGAAACTGGTTTGTTGATAGAGCTCAAGATGGCTGCCTGCATTTTTGTAATCTCCATGGGGGGTATAGTTACAAACTTCCAGATTTACCATTATACCACTGCTCAGCATTCTCTTCAATTGCATTCAGTTTTAAAGGTCTGCAGAGTTTTAAAACTCTCACTCAAGCTTCTACTGGATGCTATCTGGAAGCCTGGTGCAAAAAGCTTACATCTTTCACAATATATGAAGAAAATGCTCTGAGATCCAATTGTAAACTGCTGTTTTCCCGACAAAGGGGAAATAACTTGGACAATGTCTGTATAAGCCTTATCAACAGGGTTGCCTTTGCCACAAAAAAAAAAGTTCTCCTATTTGTCTACTTAATGACATATTGAAGTGTTAGAATTATTTGCAAAGGACAATTTAACATTTACATTTATGGAGTGCTTTCATAGCTCACTTTCCCTATATCTTTATTAAAAGGGAAATGTATGCTTAAGTTTCTGGCCAAGAGGATCATCTCTTAGAGGTCAGATTCTTCCCAGCACAACAATCTGTCTTACTCAACTCTCCCTGCTAGAAATCACGCCCTCCCTGCCATTTCATTTGTATTCTTTATCTCGTGGTTGCACATCTTATTCCTGAAAATTATCTAAATTCTGGCTACTGTGATGTCTCCATAAAGCCAAGAGGCTTTATGAGGTGGTTTTAGACAAGCTACAAGCAACCTTAGTCAGACAATCCAAAATCTTTGGAGAGGGATCACCACAGTAAATAGAACCCAGTGCCAAGGGGCTTTAATGGTATGTTTTCTGCCCCACACTTTCAGATTTAAAAATGTAGAAAACCACTGCCTTGGAGCAATTCTTGTAGACTAAAGGCTTGTAGCCTTTTCCAATACACACATACAGTGGCAGCTGTAGTCCAAAAAGTAACTTTCCAAGCTCTGCTTCACAGAGCTCTCATTTCTGAATTCTATGTGAATCCCTGTTTTCACCTTGCCCCAGCACCACTGCATATGTGTCATTATTTGTACCTGAACTTGGTTGAACTTTGCAGAAGAGAAAGAAAGAAAGAAAGAAAGAAAGAAAGAAAGAAAGAAACCCTCAAACCTGGACTCTGCTCACCCATGGCCAATTGCAGTTTGTTACAGTCTGGCCCACCCAAATTTCAGCAGTAAGTGCCTTTTTAGATTACATTTCTATTCTGACCTTCATCCTCCAAGGAGCTTGATGGCACATCTGATGGTTCTCCATCCCTTTATTTCTTCACAATAGCCCTGTGATGTAAACTAGGCAGAGATTAAGGGTTACAACTAATGTCTTGTGTATTTCTTTTCAAAGAATTATCGAATTACAAGCCCAGGTCTCCCAGATTCCTGGGATCTGTCCCTGGCTTTGCTTTTTCTCAAGGCTAACACTGCATCACACTCTTTTTCTCATATCTAGATTAAAAGATACCTTAACTAAAAACTGACAGAGGCTACAAAGCGGAAACAGCAGAGTGCTAAGACAGCTTTGTTAAAACTCTCCCATTTCTTCTAAGCCTAACTCTAAAACACTAATTGCAACAATGTATATTCCTTGTCTGCCCCTAAAGTCTATTTTAAAATTTAGCAATTCTGGCGCAAGCTTTTCTGGGGCATGTGCATGCCAGGTGTGTGCTTTTTTTATAGTCTTTTGCTAGGTGCTCCAGCCTTAAACGCTTCAATGCCTTGAAAAGGCTGTCTGATTACTACAGGACACTGTGACATTTTGTTGTAATTTGTAAAAGACATACCGCTTGACGTTTTAAATGAAAGGAAAACAGACCTTGGCCAGCAAATGATTAATAAATGGGAATGGGAGGTACCTCGACAGTGCATATTTTAGATACAGATATAGGGCATGTTCATACTGCTCAATTATTGCACCATAATCCACTGTCATGGTTGCCTCCTCTGGAATCCTGGGATTGGAGCTTTATGGCTGAAAATCTTTAAGGTCTTGCCCTCAGTCATCAATTCCAGGATTCCACAGGATGGAACCATGTCAGTGAAAGTGGAATCATACTGGTAGAACTATGCCACATGAAAGGGACCACTCACAATCATCCACACAGAGTTTTTGCACATATAAGTGTATAAACAAATACAAAAGTAGGCACACCTATATTAGTGAGCCCTCTTGGATAACAACTATTTTGATACTGAACCCTTCACAGAAATTGAATTCCCAGAGAACAGAGTGCTAGGAAAGCAACTATCTAAAATGTGTTTTTTAAAAAGACTAAATAAAGCCCTAAGTCATCACATAAAAATTCTATGAATAGCTGTCGCATTAATTGTAACACCACAGCCAAATCACCCTTGTATCCTAGTTACTGCATTTGTCATGATAGCCAAATATGCTGCCTCCGTATTCACAAACACTTAATCTTGAATTTGCCAATGTTAGGGACAGAGATGGCTGCTCACAATTACGCCTTCCTTCTAAACTTTTACAGGCTTGCCATGTCTTGAGACTTGGTGGGCATTACTGTCTTCTGTCTTAAGCTGTATGCTGCTTTCTTTCTTTCTTTCTTTGAGCAGACAGTTACAAAAAGGGACTTTGTCCCTCTTTCCCATGTGAGGGGCCAAGTTCTCCTGAAATAAGATGTGGAAAGGAACCTTGGCAGTCACATTTACTCTGCATTTCGTAAGAAGATAAATGCACATTTTGTGTAACAGGCAGGGTGAGGATCAGATGTAACACAATGCCAATATGTCTCTATATACAGATTGTTGGGGAGGGTTTCTGTTGCCATCCATGTCCTGTTTCTGGGCTTCCCGTGGGCACCTAGTTGACCACTGTATGGACAGACTGCTGGACCACACAGGTCTTTGGTCTCATCTGACACATCTGTTAGGCTCCAAGTGGAAGTGTCTCCCAATAAGGATGAACCTGAGCCTCAGGGCTAAAAAAATGGCAAGGACTCAGTAATCCTTGCAGACCCTGGATCCTGCAGAGTTCAAGCCACATCTCCAATGTTTGGAGGGGAGAGTCTGAGAACACTAGATTCCCCCCCTCAACCCCAATCTGGAAGAACTGAGAAGGATAAAGGTAACAGCTTTGCTCAAGACCATGAGAAGAAGTACCTGGCTGTAAGGAATGTCTTCTCAAGAGTAGTGGTTTTATGGACAAGGGGCCCACTGCTGGAGAACAGAGCTAAGGCTAAATGGTATATACCTCAGCCTTGACTAGAGTCTCAAGCACAGCAGCATATAAACTTCAGTTCTGGCTAAGCTAAGGGCTGAAGACAGCCTTCTGACCTTGGCTTGAACTTTTGACAG
The DNA here is from genome assembly GCF_019175285.1 of Sceloporus undulatus. Classification (NCBI taxonomy): domain Eukaryota; kingdom Metazoa; phylum Chordata; class Lepidosauria; order Squamata; family Phrynosomatidae; genus Sceloporus; species Sceloporus undulatus. Next base: position 192,105,053 of record NC_056522.1, read on the forward strand.
TCAACCAGTATAGCCCCGATTCCCTTTGACTGCCTTGCCCTGAATGACCTTGGACTGCATGTTACTTGTTCCTAGAATATCCTTGTCTTGTAATTGCTTTGAGCTGATGTTTTGCTGATTTCAAATTGTTTTGAGCTTGGTTGTGGAAATCCCTGCTTTGAACTGATGTGCTGACTGCTAGAACGTGGCTTTGATCTTTATTGCATCTCAGGCTGTGTGCCTTTAGTTTGTCTTTTTCTGGACAGGGATCAAGATGTCCACCAAGCCCTTTTGACATAAGGTTACACAGTCTGCAAGGGCCATAGCTCCAGCCCTCTAGAATCAGGACGTACTCTTTTTCAGCAGGGGCTGCCCTTCTAGGAAAAATGCACTTAGAAGAGAGACCCCTGCAAGAACAACTGTGCTTTCTAAAGTGTCTGAGCATGTGATTTCTTGTTAATAGTATTCCTTGTTCTTAGAGGTTACCCTACATACAAACCTATTCAGCCTATGTATAGTTTATGTCAAGGATGTAACACAGATTACAAAACAGGAATTACAAATAAATAAATGTTTCAAAGTGTTCATTTTTGGGAAGTATAGTTGTAGTGACCAAAGTGCCCCCCAGGGATTATTGCCACTACAGGCTTAATATTTGGGTGTGTTTGTAAGTGTTCCCTGAATAATATCACAAATGTGGCCAGATCTTTTGGAAGAAATAAGTGGCTTTTCCTAACAGCTATGTCTAGCTTGTAAATTGTGCCAGTAAAGTTAATCACTCCATAACTGAAAAGACTTTACATTGCTTCTATCCAACATAGGAGTAGGAAAAACTCAAGTGATGATAACTCCTGACACCCGTAGGAGGAAAGTACTCTCATCAAATCACAGTGAGAGCAGTGTGCAACTGGAAGAAACCAAACATATTCTGAAGGCCTGTGCATATAACCAAAATGATCTGGTTTATACTGGTCTAACCATCCCTCGTTTTCCAACAGTCCTGGGAAAAATAGTCCAGGATCTCTCACAAAACAACAACTATTACAATCAGCCCTCTTTGTCTCATGGTTTTCATCCACAGATTCAACCATCCACAGTTTGAAAATATTTTGAAAATATAGAAATTTTAAAAAGCAAACCTTGATTTTGCCATTTTATATCTTACTATGCAATGGAATTGGAGCATTCACAGATTTTAGTATCCACAAGGGATCCTGGAACCAAACCCAGATACCAAAGCATATACCAAGGGTCCACTGTACTATTACTGTGTTTGACAGTTTTAGATTCTGTTCAAAAATCTAGGGATCACTAGATAATGTGGCATGTTCTAAGCAGGGTTACTTTTTTTTAGTTGTGCTATTGTGTTCTTGTCTATAGTGATTTCATTCAGATGTTTTGTCAGTCCATTTGGGATTGCTCCCAGAGCACTACTAGAGCCACAAGTGTGTTTCTTTATTTCTGTTATGATAGCAGTGATAAATTCATAGTCTACCACAGTTACTGACTGGAATTTTGGATCATCAGTGATTCCGATTCTATCTAGGCATTGTCAGATAATGTGGCAGGTTGCAATGATACCTTAATGATGATCAACAACAATAGTTTTAAAGCTGATAGACATATGTTTGTATCACAGACATGTGACTGTGGGCTAACCAATGTAGATATTACAAGTTTTTTTTTCTCTTTTTTACCAAAAAACCAACAACAATAAAGGCTGATTAGCCTCATACTTCTTTGTGTACATTATTTCCGAACATTGCAGTGTATATAATCTACAAATGTATACACTTTTCTGAACAACCAATCATGGCAGTGCACAACTCCTGCACAATAGACTTATGCATCTTTTGAAATAACAACAGAATGATTTAATGATTAAATTAAATAGCTTTTCAAGAAAAACAGGTTAGGGGTTTTAGAACTGAAATGGTTAGGAAGAAGCGGGTAAAAACCTGAGGCCTAAAGAGGCTACAATGGTTTAAATATATATTTTTAGACTATCCCTTTTTATGGCTCTCCATTGCACAGATGCCGTTTAATCTGGTGTTGCTAAAAATGGTGCCATATGGAATTCTTTTCAAGGAGTTTTTACTACAGCTTTTTTCAGTCTTTTTTCTACAGTGCTGTTAAAGTAGTAACACTTCTCAGTTACGGTGTGCTCTTTATATTTAAAGCTGTTAATGGAATACGGAGCCCTCAGTTTCAGATCCAAAAGATAGCTATAATAATAGAGCTTGAATTTCCTGCATGAAACAGACCACTTACTTTAGGACTAATGGATCACTTATACTTCAAGTTTTATTATTTCTACAGATCCTTTTTAGAATGATATAACTGGGACCGCAGGTCATCACATACCACTGTGTAAAACTAGCAGCGGAACAAATTTCTTCTAAGAAAACAGTTTTATTATAATACATGTTCTGAAATTCATGGATTCTCTGCCTCATTGTTAAATTATAAGAATTACATATTCATTTGTTCAAGTAAACACATTTTTCTACCCCTTCGTACTTACCCAAAATATTTTTTTAAATTTAAAAATTAGAATATTTTTTAAATTATGGTTATTTCAAAATGAAACTAACAGTAATCATTTTGACATGAAATTATTTCCCCCAAATATCCAAATCAGTATGTTGCAAATATATAAACCAGGGGTAGGCAACCCTTTTGAGCTGGGGGCCGGGTTGCTGTCCCTCAGACAACTGGGGGGCCGAAGCCAAAAAATAAATAATTAAATAATTTTTAAATAGTTAAATAAATAAATAAACTGGGACAAATGCAGGACAAAATTTTCAAATGGAGGGCACTTTTTAAATAAAAAATGCGGATACGCGAAATAATTTGCTGATTTTTTAAAAAATGTTAAGATAAATGCATGTTTCTGAGGCTTCTATAGACAATTGCCCCATCATGCCCCTCACGCGAGACGCCAAAGGCCCCGGCGGCAATCGGCGGCAGGACCGGGCTGGGGCCGGTCCCAAGGCCTTGCCGGGCCGCATCCGGCCCACGGGCCGCAGGTTGCCTACCCCTGATATAAACATACATAACCAGCAATGTGTGATTCTTTCCTCTAACTTTTATGAACACCAGCATAATCTTCATAAAACTGTCACTGGGAGTGGAAAAGAGGGAGAGGGGCTTCTTAACCTTCTCTCTTCCAGTTCCTTTCCCACTCAAAGGTCCTTCTTCAAATTTGCTCTTTCATTCACGTTGGGAAAGATACTGAGAACAATTTTGTAAAAAAACAACAAAAAACATGGGAACAAAACTACTTCTGTCCTGTATGTTGTAGTTTAGCCTTCAGAATGCCTAGTATTTGTCTCTGTGTTTTTGTTTGCAGGGGCTAGGAGGAACCTCCCAAAAGGCTATGTGCCTCTGAACCAAAGAGGTCCTTCCCTTGCTTCTATAGCACAGGACAACGACAACAGAGTTCCCTCTAAAAGGGAGGGAGCGCATGCTGTTGGTCCACCAGCAGATGGACAGAACAAAACTGATCTTTGGTCATTTCATTTGGAAGGGAGCTTCTAGAACCTCCCATCAACTATAAACCATTGGTCCTCCAGTCAGTAATTCAGATTACAACATTCTGCCCTTTACACGCATCACGATTGACACACTCTTTAATACAATGAACTCTGTGGACATTCACACATTTTATAGTCCTCTGTTCAAAAAGAGTATCTCAATAGATCAAGATACTAAAAATAGCAACTACATGGGGCAGTGTTTGTTTTGTGGTGTAATAGTAATAAATAAATTTGAAAATATTGCAATTTGCACAAAAACACTTTAAAAAAAATTCCCCAGAAACTGATGAAATAAACATCTCATAATCTTGCCCAGCAGAAAGAAAACCGTTAACGTTCCATTCTACTAAGCAAGAACAAATCAAATGAAGATTTACATCCTTACTCCCAAAGAACTGCCTTGGCTCCTTTTCTGGAAGAAGAGTGGCATAAAAATAAATAAATATAAGTAGTTTACAATGGCTGTTCTCAGAAAACTCAGATATGGTACACCCCCACCCCACCCCATAAAACTACATCCGTATATGCAATGGTTCGTCATATAGTGTGATACCATTTTCTTTAGTTGAAGAGTGTAAATAAATTGATTGATTGATTGATTGATTGATTGATATCATTGTGCAGGAAGGAAGTCTACATACCCATAATCATCCAGAAGATATGGTGCTGATATAGATATTACACTATACACTATATCTTCTGAAGCTATTACTTCAGCAGTGTGTTGATCTGTCTCTGTGTTTCTCTGAAGAGCTATGATGCTGATGCCTCCGAACTAAACTGCTTTCCATTCCTTATGTGAAGAAAAGAGGCAAGTCAGGATCTCTCAGCCTTGCTAGAGGTTGCTGACATTCTTTGGAACTAATTTCTGCCTCCACTCCACAACATGAAAGTAGATTAAAAAGACAATGTCAAATAAATGTAGGATCATCATCCCATAGTCATATAACAGACCCCATCTGACATGCTATTCCTCTGGGAAGCCAATAATTCTGCCTCCTCGTCACTTTTCCAAGGAAGTTTCATTTCCTGCAGCTGAATATGGCTGTCCAGTGCCTTTACGTACCTGACACGCATAAAAGGCACAAAAAATGAGGGAAAGTATTTTTCACTCTCTTGAATGCCATACAAGGCTACAGAGAGAGAGAGAGGAAAAAAACCTTGGCAAAAGTAAACATCATTGTATAGTTGTGCAGGAATCTATTTGAGGATTAGCAGTCTGCTTCTATGTCTGGCCTTTCAACTGTCCTTCTAAACAATGGCTACTCTTGGTTCCAAATTAATCCTCATTGATGTATACTACAAAAACACATTGGGGAGTTAATTCCCAGGGCTATTGAAAACAATACATTTTGCTGTCAAAATAACAAAGGAATGAAACAGCCCTGCTAGCCCTCCCATGAGGTGATGTCCTATCTGTCACATTCCATGAAACACAATTCGGGATGATCTTATCCACATGTTGTTCTGCCAAGGCTTCCTCCTTTTTTTCATTCTACATTACTGGAATTTACGGTGCTACTGCGATTCAATGCACCTGTAAAGTCGTCCCTCTAAACATAATACTGCAAAGTAACCTGGATCCACTTATGGGCTGTTATGAGAGAAAATGATTCACAGAACTGCTATTAACTCACAGGAGAGCCTAGTTGTTTACTTTTGGAAGTAGCCAGTTTATTCAAGGTGACAGAAATTTTTATTTTCCTGAAAGAGTTGAGCTCAAATAGATTTTGGCACTCCTGAAAATATTTTCTTCCCAATGTATTTGCTATACAAGAAAGCACTTACACAACAGGGAGCAAAAATAGGAGTAAGCATTTATCTGGTGAGCAGCCGAGCTTTCTTCCTTCACACAGTACTTGCAGACGCACATCCCCACAAGCAACTTCCCTTCTCTTTCTAAAACTGTCCACCCATCTAACCTCAGCCTCTACAAATAACTTTCAGATCAAAAGACAAGCAGACATTCGGAAACCCTAACTGATAATTACATCTTTCCTGGAGATTTTAATTCTTTTTATACATCAAATTTAATTTTTGAGCATGTGAACCCACCTTTCTAGCATGCAATCCCTGCCCTGCCCCATGCCTTCACAACGGAGCTCAGGGAAGAAAAGGTAGGATATAAATGCAACCAACAATACTAACAATCTCTCAACTAGTAGTGATGATACCAACAATAATTATAACACTATCTCCAAGAGTCCTGATCCCATCACTCAAACCAATACACCATGCTGCCACTCACCAATAAACATAGCATCCCAGGGGAAGGGAGAAACATTTTAAAATGCATACAGTGTGAAGGGCAAGGGAGAGAGTAGAAGAGATACAATTTTCATCCAGCTCGGATGAGCTTGTTTGAGGGGCAAAATAGACATTGGCTGCAACCCACATTGCAGAAATAATCCAGTTTGACATCACTTTAACTGCCATGGCTCAGTGCTATGGAATTTGGGGAAATGTAGTTTGGTGAGACATTAGCTTTCTCTGTCAGAAAGCTCTGGTGCCACAACAAACTACAGTTTCCAGAATTCTCTAGCACTGAGCCATGTAAATTGGTGTCAAACTGGATTGATTCCGCAAGGAAAAGGCGGAATATAAAAATATTATTATTGTTGTTGTTGTTGTTGTTGTTGTTGTTTCTGCAGTGCAGATACAGCCACTGAATGCAAAAAACAAAACAAACAAAAAACCCTTTTTTGTTCCAAAACATACAGGAACATAGAATGCTGCCCAATACTGAATCTGGCCATTGGCCAACCACCTAGCTCTGTATTCTTGACAATGATTGGAAATAGCGCTGCAGGGTTCTTATCCAGCCCTGTCCAGAGACTGAATCTTCTGCTTTTGGAGGCTCCTGTTTTTGACCTGAGAAGCAGCAGGAAGGGGCTCTTCTACTGCAAGTATTGACAACTAGTGCCCATCCAAATGCATCACCTACAGCCCTGCCTATGCTGGCCAAGACTGGTGCAAGTTGCAGTTCATTGTCAGAGGGTCCACATGTTGCCTAACTCTGCTCTACTAACTGGTTTTCCACCACATATCCCTCCCCCATCCCTAATGCTTTTCACTTTGCAGGGCTCTAGGAATATATTTCATAGAATCATAGAATCATAGAATCATAGAGTTGGAAGAGACCACTAGGGCCATCCAGTCCAACCCCCTGCCATGCAGGAAATCCAAATCAAAGCATCCCTGACAGATGGCCATCCAGCCTCTGTTTAAAGACCTCCAAGGAAGGAGACTCTATCACCCTCCGAGGGAGTGCATTTCCGTTCACCACTGTCAGTAGCAAGACTATTTTTCTGGGACAGTTGCATGCTAGTGACAACCTGTTTGGCCCTGCCAGATTTTGTGATGTCTTGAATGAAGGGATGGGAACAGAGAGAGTCAACAAATTTTGGTAGTGTGTTTGTCAACTGGTCTGATTATGGGTTTTGTAGAATTATTTAATCAGCTATACTCAGCCTTGGCCAGATGGGCCAAGAAGACAAATATGGCATAAGGGGTAAAGGCAAAGAAACACATTCTTATGGTACAGCAGCCAGACCTTGGAAGCTGCATGACTTATATTTGGCCAAAGAAGAGAAGGCTTCCCTGAAAAAGAACTGGTAGAGGTGAAACTTTGGAGGGAGCAACAGCCATTCTGCTACAGGTACTATGAAAGGGTCTTAAACACCCATTCAACCAACAAAATAATCAGAAATTGATTAAAACTGAGGCCTCCTGAATGTGAATGAAGATACCTGGTACAACAAGCAAGTATTGTTGGAATCAGAAGACAACTTTTACGAGAAAGAACGAAAGCGTTCCAAATGGCCATCTCTCTGGATTTATGACATTCTTTAAAAAAAAAAAGCATGTTTGAAACGATGTCATTGACCACCACCATCATCACCACCCCATTTCACCAATTGTTTTCATATATTCATTCTAAGAGTCCATTAGTTGCAAAACCTCAGCCCTAACTGGAATCTCTTGAAGTCCTATTACAATAATCTGTGCATTAATAAAATTCATAACTATTCATATAGTCCAAAAAAGATTAATAAAAACCACCCAATTACTAAACCAACATATTAATATTTTTCCCAACACTCTCATCCCACATAATGTTTTCTACATGAGATAATGTGAACCTAGAGGGCAACTCATGTTTACATTTTCCAAACTGATTTGTTCATATGATTGCCAACTCTAAAGCACTGCAGTAAGCTATTAGACGATACAGGTATATCCTCTATTGGCAATAAGAGTTATCTCCCAAATAATTTTAAAAGCTGGGATTTTGCAATGTTATCATGCCTAGTATGCACTATTTATTTTAAAATAATTTGAACTCAACTATAATGGATGTTATTAAAAAAAATCAATATATTTAAAGAGATTTTAAAGAAAAACAATGGGCTGTAAATAACACAATTTTTTGAGAGTCCCAGGTCACACAATCCCTCTTCTGTGAGGTTTTTGGCTATATAATCATCAGTTCTACTTGTAACTCAAGTTGTAAAAGCCAGTGTGGTGTAGTGGTTACAGTGTTGGGCTAGACTTTGGAGACCAGGGTTTGAATCCTGGCTCAGCCATGGAAACCCATTGGGTGCCCTTCAGCAAATCACACTCTCTCAGCCTCAGAGAATGGCAAAAGCCCTCTGAAGAAGCTTGACAATTAAACCCCAATGATAAATTCAGATTAGGGTTGCTATAAGTTGGAAAGGACTTGAAGGCACACAACAACAATTACATGCCTCCAATCTCTCACACTACCTCCCCCATTACCTATGCTTTATTGTCTCTATTGCTTAACTCATAGGTGATTTAGGGATGCAATTCTTTACTATGTTTTTCTCAAAGAAAGCAACAAGTGATTTCAGTAATGTTTCCCACTGCAAGAAAGTCTTTGAAAACCACACAGTTTTCAAAGGCTATTCACACTGTGAGACTTATTCTGTGCAAAATTCAAACATGGTTGTTTTGTGCAAAAAACATAATTCTCTGCATGGAAAATAATATATCAATGCAGAAATATTAATTCATGTGCAGAAAACGCTATTTTCTGTGCAGAAAATGTGGTTTTCTATGCAACCATGAGCAATATTTTATGCAGAATGCATTCCCAATTATAGCATTTTATGTACAGAAAGCAGCATTTTCTTCATGGAAAATAAAATTTCAATGCAGACATATTAACTGCCATTTAGAAAATGCTGTTTTCTGAGCAGAAAATACTATTTTCCATGTAATCAACTATGTGTTAGTTTTATACAAAACAAATCGCCAGTAACAGGATTTTCTGCACAGAAAACATTTTCTGTACAGGAATTAATATTTCTGTTTTAAAATATTATTTTCCGTAGAGAAATTCTGTTTCCAGTGAACAAAATGCTGTTTTATGTGCAGAACAACCACACACAAATTTTGTGCAGAATAAGGCCTGAACAGTGACGAGTGTCATCAGTTTAAGATTTTTCTAGTTAGGATTTCTCAACATTCAAAAAAAATTTTTCAACCATTTCCTGAATGTTTTCAAATACTCTTTCCATCCCTGGGGTTATTTAGGGCCAAAGGCTGTAGAGTTACTTTTAAAAAGCAGCTGCTCATAAAGTTATAGCTTCATTTTAAGTAACATAGAGGCTCGACAGACTGCCCCAAAAGGGGCAGCACAATCCAGCACTTGGACCACATAATATTCTTCCTCCACCATTAAGTGAGGCCAGATTAGGAAATAGACTAAATTACAA